>NC_072388.2:81543277-81852877 GCF_028885625.2 Pongo pygmaeus
CTTACTTAGAGATATGAGAGCAATGAGAGTGTTAATTGTTTTTTGTTGTTGTTGTTGTAGTTTGTTTATTTCTTTCTTTGTTTTGAGACGGAGTCTCAGTCTGTCACCCAGGCTGGAGTGCAGTGGCACAATCTCGACTCACTGCAACCTCCACCTCTTGGGTTCAAGCAATTCTCCTGCCTCAGCCTCTGGGGTACCTGGGACTATAGGTGCGTGCCTGTATGTTTTGTATTTTCTTTCTTTTTTTTAAAGTAGAGACAGGGTTTCGCCATGTTAACCAGTATGGTCTCAATCTCCTGACCTCCTCCCAAAGTGCTGGGATTACAGACTTGAGCCACTGCGCCCGGCCACAAGCGCAAATTGTTTTAAGTCACAAGTTTTACGGTGGTTTGTTGGCCTCAATGTGTATTGATATAATAGGGTTACCAGTATCTTTAAGTACTAGGAAAAAATAGTTATTGAGTACTTGTTAGCTCAATGGCAATATGCTTCCACATTTTATTTTAGGAGAGATATGCAAGAAATTGTTAGTATGTTTTTAATAAAAGCAAACTTTTCAATTATTTTCTAAACCAATATACCCAGTGGTCAGTCATTTGCTTCTGATTCTCTCTTTGATATCTGATTTTTATCAAAATGAGATTCTATATTTTGTTTAAGCTAAAAACTATTTTTTTTCTTTTCTGCTTTTCATGTATATTCTCTTACTTTTCAAAATATGACCATGACAAAAGTACTGAGTGCTTCCTATGGCAATATCCAACTGAAACATTCAACTATGATACCAAAATTATCTCATTCAGATTATGGGATGAAATTATGTGACAGAACCTATGATCTTACAATTTGCCATTCAATTGGTCATGCCTCTGCTTTTCTTTTCTCTTTAGTCATCTGAAATTTTTGGCTAATTCTCCTTCCATTTCATCCTTAACCTGTAATCTTTTCAGTCAAAGAATCTTACTACAGTGATGTTCATTTTCAAGCAATGTATTTGCACCTTTCAGGTTATGTCAAATTGTAGCCACTAAATTGTTTTTTTCCTATGCTAATTCTAACAGAGATTATGCATTCTGTCCACCTGCCTGAAAAATGCAGAACACAAAATTCACTAGATACTTTTGAGGAAAGAATATTTACTCACTGTAATGTGTTAAGTCATTTTATGATGATGATAGTAGAAATGATAAACAATCATGGCTAGGCTAGTAAATAATTTACACTGGAAGGTCACTGGAAAGCTGTCCATCTTTTTGGTATGGCATTTCATTATTAATTTACTAGCAGAATTTTTTTTTCATATAAAATGAAGACCTACAGCAATGGCAGATTGCTGATACAGACACTATGAAGTCACAGTGGTATTTTTAACGTTTTTAATGTTCAACATATAAAGACTTCTGAGAAAATGAAATTGACATTGACATCAATCTATGTCAAGCCCTTATCTTCTCTCAGTAGTTAACATGAAAGCTACACATATTTAAAAGTCAATTACTGTTTGGTGATTATGGCTTGACAAATAGGCTGGTTTTGTCAGATCCCCAAAAATCCATGCATCTGTATCACATCTTTGACATTAATATTCCCTTCTGTGTCCCCACAGAGGCCAATAGTTGAAGAAACCTTGAAGAATGGGCTTCTTTTTTTTTAAGGACAAAATGATTATTTGCTCTATTAGTAGACACAACTTGTAAACTTCCCCACTATTCTAAACAAAGTAGGAAGATAATAAAAATCATTTTCTGAGGTGAAGTAATAAAAATGGAGCACACCAATAAGAGTAACAATATCTCATTTGCAATCGTGATCTCTCTAGGTTAAGTGTATTGTGTATTTTAATTCTCTGTAATGCATATGGGAAAGCATTCCTACTCCATTCATACTTCCTAGGATTAAGGTTTTCTATTAAATAGGACTTACATCAATGTTAACACCTTTCTTCTGATTTTTCTTATTTTATAAAAAATAAAATAATCCAAGTATATCTTCAAGTCATTATACTGTTTGTCTTTCTGTGACAACTATGAGCGCTAACAATTTTAACTCCACCACTTGCCTTGAACATAGCTCCAGAAATGCAAATGAGAATGAAAATACAGTGCAAATCTAATCCTCCACTAAGAGGAATACCATAAACGAAACTTGAAAGATCCACAGAAGTTGATCTCAAGCCAATTTCCACACACACAAGGCTGCATAATCTTGACTTTATGTTAGATACTTTGTGTCAGAGGGTAACAGCTTGCACCAAGGCCCACTCATGAAGCCATGTGCCACAGTTATCCACTTCTAAGACCATTTCCCTTTAGTAAAAACATAGCTAATATGTGCAATTTAGGGTATCTTTGTCAATTTTTCTTTCTCTAAAAGCTATGTGGTTATTTACTGTCATCCACTCACTATAGTTTTCATGATTCCCAAATTGTGATCAGAATTTCCAAATTTAATTGGATCCCTGTTTGTACTGCAATCAATGGTAAGGTACATCATAAATTAGATTAAGTTTCAGTTCAAGTGAGCTACCATTCTTAATTCTTCATCTTTCATCTATAACCTGTAAGCATTTTGCAGAAAAGCAGTTTATAGACCACTCAATACAATTAAAATCATAATTTGATACATAGTCTAAATATATCTAACTCCACATAAACTCTTAATATGCAGTTTTCAAATTATCTCAAATGTAATATTTCAGGTAATTTTTAAGTTTTTAAATTTTGATTATTTCAGCACAGAAAAAATTTGAAAAAAGAAAGTTTCCATTTAATTTCCGATACTGTTCTGTCTACGAGCTTACCCAAATAGTACTACTAGCCTGATAAGTATCCATAAGTGTTTTTTAGATTTACTTTGGTAGACAGAAAAATATCCTTATTTAGCAGCTGTTTAAAATATGTAAACAGAATAACAGAATTACTTCAATTCATTGGTAAAATGCCCAGCTTTAATCCACTAAGTCAGTCATTCATATTTAGTAAGTGATTAAAAACACCTAATATATGAAAAAAAAAACCACAGAACGGATTTACAGGGGATTTGGAGACTATGAAGACACTGTCTCTATTTTATTCTTCCTTACATAGGGAAAATAATACAAATTAATATAGTCATGTGTTACTTAACAACGGGGATAAGTTCAGAGAAATGTATCCTTAGGCCATTTTGTCCTTATATAAACCTCATACAGTGTACTTACACAAACCTAGGTTGTACAGCCTACACATCTAGGCTATATGGCATAATCTTTTGCTCCTAAGCTACAAATTTATATGGAACGTTGCTGTAGTTAATACTGTAAGCAATTATAACAGAATAATAAGTATTTGTGTATCTAATCATATCTAAACATAGAAAACATACAGTAAAAATATAGTATAAAAGATAAAAAATGGGACACTTGTGTAGGGCACTCACCATGAATGGAGCTTGCAGGATTGGAAGTTGCTGTGGGTGAGTCAGTGAGTAGTGAGTTAATGGGATGGCCTAGGGCATTACTATTGTACATTGCTGTACTTTATAAACACTATACACTTAGGCTACACTAAATTTATAACAAATGTTTATTTTGATAAAAAAATTAACCTAGTTTACCATAAGCTTTTAACTTTTTAGGCTTTTTCTTTTTTTAAAAAAAGTTGACTCTTGTATAATAACAAAGCCTAAAATGCAAACACGTTGTATAGCTATGGATACGGTTTGGCTGTGTCCCTACCCAAATCTCATTTTGAATTGTAGTTCCCATAATCCCCACATGTTGTGAGAAGGACCCAGTGGGAGGTAATTTAATCATGAGGGCAGTAACCCTCATGCTGTTCTCATGACAGTGAATGAGGTCTCACAAGATCTGATGGTTTTATAAGGGGCTTTTCCCTCTTTTGCTTGGCACTTGTCCTTCCTGCCACTGTGTGAAGAAGGACATGTTTGCTTTCCCTTCCATCATGGCTATCAGTTTCCTGAGGCCTCCCCAGCCATGCTGAACTGTGAGCCAATTAAACCTCTTTCCTTTATAAATTACCCCATCTTGGGTATGTCTTTATTAGCAGTGTGAGAATAGACTAATACAGCTGTACAAATATATTTTTTCCCTTTTATTTATTTTTTGAGCCAGGGTCTTGCTCTGTTGCCCAGGCTGGAGTGATTGAAATGCAGTGGTGCAATCACAGCTCACTGCAGCCTTCACTTCCTAGGCTCAAGTGATCCTCCCACCTCAGCCTCCTGAGTAGCGGAGACTAGAGTTGTGTGCCACCACACACAGCTAATTTTTTTATTTTCTGTAGAGGTGGGGTTTTGCCATGTTGCTCAGGCTGGTCTCGAACTTCTGGGCTTAGGTGATCCACCAGCTTTGGCCTCCCAAAGTGCTGGGATTATAGACATGAGCCACTGCACCTGGCCTTTTTTTCTTTTTATACCTATATTTTATTTTATTTATTTTTTTTTCATTTTCAAAAAACTTGTGAGATTTATTGTTAATTGGACCTTAGATCTCTCTTTTTTTTTTGGCATTTATTATTATTATTATTATTATTATTATTATTATACTTTAGGTTTTATGGTACATGTGCGCAATGTGCAGGTAAGTTACATATGTATACATGTGCCATGCTGGTGCGCTGCATCCACTAACTCGTCATCTAGCATTAGGTATATCTCCCAATGCTATCCCTCCCCCCTCCCCCCTCCCCCGACCCCACAACAGTCCCCGAAGTGTGATGTTCCCCTTCCTGTGTCCATGTGTTCTCATTGTTCAGTTCCCACCTATGAGTGAGAATATGCGGTGTTTGGTTTTTTGTTCTTGCGATAGTTTACTGAGAATGATGATTTCCAATTTCATCCATGTCCCTACAAAGGACATGAACTCATCATTTTTTATGGCTGCATAGTATTCCATGGTGTATATGTGCCACATTTTCTTAATCCAGTCTATCATTGTTGGATATTTGGGTTGGTTCCAAGTCTTTGCTATTGTGAATAATGCTGCAATAAACACACGTGTGCATGTGTCTTTATAGCAGCATGATTTATAGTCCTTTGGGTATATACCCAGTAATAGGATGGCTGGGTCGAATGGAATTTCTAGTTCTAGATCCCTGAGGAATCGCCACACTGACTTCCACAAGGGTTGAACTAGTTTACAGTCCCACCAACAGTGCAAAAGTGTTCCTATTTCTCCACATCCTCTCCAGCACCTGTTGCTTCCTGACTTTTTAATGATTGCCATTCTAACTGGTGTGAGATGGTATCCCATTGTGGTTTTGATTTGCATTTCTCTGATGGCCAGTGATGGTGAGCATTTTTTCATGTGTTTTTTGGCTGCATAAATGTCTTCTTTTGAGAAGTGTCTGTTGATGTCCTTCGCCCACTTTTTGATGGGGTTGTTTTTTTTTTCTTGTAAATTTGTTTGAGTTCACTGTAGATTCTGGATATTAGCCCTTTGTCAGATGAGTAGGTTGCGAAAATTTTCTCCCATTTTGTAGGTTGCCTGTTCACTCTGATGGTAGTTTCCTTTGCTGTGCAGAAGCTCTTTAGTTTAATTAGTTCCCATTTGTCAATTTTCGCTTTTGTTGCCATTGCTTTTGGTGTTTTAGACATGAAGTCCTTGCCCATGCCTATGTCCTGAATGGTAATGCCTAGGTTTTCTTCTAGGGTTTTTATGGTTTTAGGTCTAACATTTAAGTCTTTAATCCATCTTGAATCGATTTTTGTATAAGGTGTAAGGAAGGGATCCAGTTTCAGCTTTCTACATATGGCTAGCCAGTTTTCCCAGCACCATTTATTAAATAGGGACTCCTTTCCCCATTTCTTGTTTTTGTCAGGTTTGTCAAAGATCAGATACTTGTAGATATGTGGCATTATTTCTGACGGCTCTGTTCTGTTCCATTGATCTATATCTCTGTTTTGGTACCAGTACCATGCTGTTTTGGTTACTGTAGCCTTGTAGTATAGTTTGAAGTCAGGTAGTGTGATGCCTCCAGCTTTGTTCTTTTGGCTTAGGATTGACTTGGTGATGCGGGCTCTTTTTTGGTTCCATATGAACTTTAAAGTAGTTTTTTCCAATTCTGTGAAGAAAGTCATTGGTAGCTTGATGGGGATGGCATTGAATCTGTAAATTACCTTGGGAAGGATGGCCATTTTCATGATATTGATTCTTCCTACCCATGAGCATGGAATGTTCTTCCATTTGTTTGTATCCTCTTTTATTTCCTTGAGCAGTGGTTTGTAGTTCTCCTTGAAGAGGTCCTTCACATCCCTTGTAAGTTGGATTCCTAGGTATTTTATTCTCTTTGAAGCAATTGTGAATGGGAGTTCACTCATGATTTGGCTCTCTGTTTGTCTGTTATTGATGTATAAGAATGCTTGTGATTTTTGCACATTGATTTTGTATCCTGAGACTTTGCTGAAGTTGCTTATCAGCTTAAGGAGATTTTGGGCTGAGACAATGGGGTTTTCTAGATATACTATCATGTCATCTGCAAACAGGGACAATTTGACTTCCTCTTTTCCTAATTGAATACCCTTGATTTCCTTCTCCTGCCTAATTGCCCTGGCCAGAACTTCCAACACTATGTTGAATAGAAGTGGTGAGAGAGGGCATCCCTGTCTTGTGCCAGTTTTCAAAGGGAATGCTTCCAGTTTTTGCCCATTCAGTATGATATTGGCTGTGGGTTTGTCATAAATAGCTCTTATTATTTTGAGATACGTCCCATCAATACCTAATTTATTGAGAGTTTTTAGCATGAAGGGTTGTTGAATTTTGTCAAAGGCCTTTTCTGCATCTATTGAGATAATCATGTGGTTTTTGTCTTTGGTTCTGTTTATATGCTGGATTACATTTATTGATTTGCGTATATTGAACCAGCCTTGCATCCCAGGGATGAAGCCCACTTGATCATGGTGGATAAGCTTTTTGATGTGCTGCTGGATTCTGTTTGCCAGTATCTTATTGAGGATTTTTGCATCAATGTTCATCAAGGATATTGGTCTAAAATTCTCTTTTTTTGTTGTGTCTCTGCCAGGCTTTGGTATCAGGATGATGCTGGCCTCATAAAATGAGTTAGGGAGGATTCCCTCTTTTTCTATTGATTGGAATAGTTTCAGAAGGAATGGTACCAGCTCCTCCTTGTACCTCTGGTAGAATTCGGCTGTGAACCCATCTGGTCCTGGACTTTTTTTGGTTGGTAAGCTATTGATTATTGCCACAATTTCAGCTCCTGTTATTGGTCTATTCAGAGATTCAACTTCTTCCTGGTTTAGTCTTGGGAGGGTGTATGTGTTGAGGAATTTATCCATTTCTTCTAGATTTTCTAGTTTATTTGCGTAGAGGTGTTTGTAATATTCTCTGATGGTAGTTTGTATTTCTGTGGGATCGGTGGTGATATCCCCTTTATCTTTTATTGCATCAATTTGATTCTTCTCTCTTTTTTTCTTTATTAATCTTCCTAGCAGTCTATCAATTTTGTTGATCCTTTCAAAAAACCAGCTCCTGGATTCATTTATTTTTTGAAGAGTTTTTTGTGTCTCTATTTCCTTCAGTTCTGCTCTGATTTTAGTTATTTCTTGCCTTCTGCTAGCTTTTGAATGTGTTTGCTCTTGCTTTTCTAGTTCTTTTAATTGTGATGTTAGGGTGTCAATTTTGGATCTTTCCTGCTTTCTCTTGTGGGCATTTAGTGCTATAAATTTCCCTCTACACACTGCTTTGAATGCATCCCACAGATTCTGGTATGTTGTGTCTTTGTTCTCGTTGGTTTCAAAGAACATCTTTATTTCTGCCTTCATTTCATTATGTACCCAGTAGTCATTCAGGAGCAGGTTGTTCAGTTTCCACGTAGTTGAGCAGTTTTGAGTGAGATTCTTAATCCTGAGTTCCAGCTTGATTGCACTGTGATCTGAGAGATAGTTTGTTATAATTTCTGTTCTTTTACATTTATTGAGGAGATCTTTACTTCCAAGTATATGGTCAATTTTGGAATAGGTGTGGTGTGGTGCTGAAAAAAATGTATATTCTGTTGATTTGGGGTGGAGAGTTCTGTAGATGTCTATTAGGTCCGCTTGGTGCAGAGCTGAGTTCAATTCCTGTGTATCCTTGTTGACTTGCTGTCTCGTTGATCTGTCTAATGTTGACAGTGGGGTGTTAAAGTCTCCCATTATTAATGTGTGGGAGTCTAAGTCTCTTTGTAGGTCACTCAGGACTTGCTTTATGAATCTGGGTGCTCCTGTATTGGGTGCATATATATTTAGGATAGTTAGCTCTTCTTGTTGAATTAATCCCTTTACCATTATGTAATGGCCTTCTTTGTCTCTTTTGATCTTTGTTGGTTTAAAGTCTGTTTTATCAGAGACTAGGATTGCAACCCCTGCCTTTTTTTGTTTTCCATTTGCTTGGTAGATCTTCCTCCATCCTTTTATTTTGAGCCTATGTGTGTCTCTGCACGTGAGATGGGTTTCCTGAATACAGCACACTGATGGGTCTTGAGTCTTTATCCAATTTGCCAGTCTGTGTCTTTTAATTGGAGCATTTAGTCCATTTACATTTAAAGTTAATATTGTTATGTGTGAATTTGATCCTGTCATTATGATGTTAGCTGGTTATTTTGCTCATTAGTTGATGCAGTCTCTTCCTAGTCTCGATGGTCTTTACATTTCGGTATGATTTTGCAGTGGCTGGTACCGGTTGTGCCTTTCCATGTTTAGCGCTTCCTTCAGGAGCTCTTTTAGGGCAGGCCTGGTGGTGACAAAATCTCTCAGCATTTGTTTGTTTGTAAAGTATTTTATTTCTCCTTCACTTATGAAGCTTAGTTTGGCAGGATATGAAATTCTGGGTTGAAAATTCTTTTCCTTAAGAATGTTGAATATTGGCCCCCACTCTCTTCTGGCTTGTAGGGTTTCTGCCGAGAGATCCGCTGTTAGTCTGATGGGCTTCCCTTTGATGGTAACCTGAGCTTTCTCTCTGGCTGCCCTTAACATTTTTTCCTTCATTTCAACTTTGGTGAATCTGACAATTATGTGTCTTGGAGTTGCTCTTCTCGAGGAGTATCTTTGTGGCGTTCTCTGTATTTCCTGAATCTGAATGTTGGCCTGCCTTGCTAGATTGGGGAAGTTCTCCTGGATAATATCCTGCAGAGTGTTTTCCAACTTGTTTCCATTCTCCCCGTCACTTTCAGGTACACCAATCAGACGTAGATTTGGTCTTTTCACATAGTCCCACATTTCTTGGAGGCTTTGCTCGTTTCTTTTTATTCTTTTTTCTCTAAACTTCCCTTCTCGCTTCATTTCATTCATTTCATCTTCCAGGGCTGATACCCTTTCTTCCATTTGATCGCATCGGCTCCTGAGGCTTCTGCATTCTTCACGTAGTTCTCGAGCCTTGGTTTTCAGCTCCATCAGCTCCTTTAAGCACTTCTCTGTATTGGTTATTCTAGTTATACATTCTTCTAAATTTTTTTCAAAGTTTTCAACTTCTTTGCCTTTGGTTTGAATATCCTCCCATAGCTCGGAGTAATTTGATCGTCTGAAGCCTTCTTCTCTCAGCTCGTCAAAGTCATTCTCCGTCCAGCTTTGTTCCATTGCTGGTGAGGAACTGCGTTCCTTTGGAGGAGGAGAGGTACTCTGCTTTTTAGAGTTTCCAGTTTTTCTGCTCTGTTTTTTCCCCATCTTTGTGGTTTTATCTACTTTTGGTCTTTGATGGTGGTGATGTACAGATGGGTTTTTGGTGTGGATGTCCTTTCTGTTTTCCTTCTAACAGACAGGACCCTCAGCTGCAGGTCTGTTGGAGTAGCTGGCCGGCCGTGTGAGGTGTCAGTCTGCCCCTGCTGGGGGGTGCCTCCCAGTTAGGCTGCTCGGGGGTCAGGGGTCAGGGACCCACTTGAGGAGGTAGTCAGCCCGTTCTCAGATCTCCAGCTGCGTGCTGGGAGAACCACTGCTCTCCTCAAAGCTGTCAGACAGGGACACTTAAGTCTGCAGAGGTTACTGCTGTCTTTCTGTTTGTCTGTGCCCTGCCCCCAGAGGTGGAGCCTACAGAGGCAGGCAGGCCTCCTTGAGCTGTGGTGGGCTCCACCCAGTTCAAGCTTCCAGGCTGCTTTGTTTACCTAAGCGAGCCTGGGCAATGGCGGGCGCCCCTCCCCCAGCCTCGCTGCCGACTTGCTGTTTGATATCAGACTGCTGTGCTAGCAATCAGCGAGACTCCGTGGGCTTAGGACCCTCTGAGCCAGGTGCGGGCTATAATCTCCTGGGGCACCGTTTCCTAAGCCCTTCGGAAAAGCACAGTATTCGGGTGGGAGTGGCCCGATTTTCCAGGTGCCGTCGTCTGTCACCTCTGGAAAGGGAACTCCCTGACCCCTTGCGCTTCCCGAGTGAGGCAATGCCTCGCCCCTGCTTCGGCTGGCGCACGGTGCACTCACCCACTGACCTGCGCCCACTGTCTGGCACTCCCTAGTGAGATGAACACGGTACCTCAGATGGAAATGCAGAAATCACCCGTCTTCTGCGTCGCTCGCGCTGGGAGCTGTAGACTGGAGCTGTTCCTATTCGGCCATCTTGGCTCCTCCCCCTATACCTATATTTTAAAAGCTTTCTTCTATTTTAAATTTTATTTTATTTTTACTTTTAAACTTTTTATTAAAAACTAACACACAAACACACACATTAAGCCTACACAGGGCTAGGATCATCCATATCACTGTGTACACCTCCACATCTTATTCCACTGGAAAGTCTTTAGGGGCAATAATACGCATGGAGGTGTCAACCATTATAACGATGGCTTTTTCTGGAATATCTGCTGAAGGACCTACCTGAGACTGTTTTACAGCTAAGTTTTTTTTTACAAGTAGAAGGAATACATTCTAAAATAACAATTAAATGTATAGTATAGTAAGTACATAACCAGTACCATAGTCTTTATTATCATAATCAAGTATCATGTACTCTATATAATTGTACGTGCTATACTTTTATGCAACTGGCTGCACACTAGATTTGTTTATATCAGCATCACCACAAACAAGCATATAGTAAGCTGTACTCTAACATTATGGTGGCTATCACCAGGAGATAAAAATTTTTCAGCTCCATAATCATCTTATGATGCCAGTGTCATAATGCAGGTCATTGCTCACTGAAACATTATTATGCAGTGCATAATTGTACACAAAAACACAATTCAATAATACTGGTTTGTGGTGAAAAGTTCTACTATGAGAAACTTACTCTAATAACAGCTCTGCTACTGGTTAAATGTAAATTCTTTTTTTTTGAGATGGAGTCTCGCTCTGTCGCCCAGGCTAGAGTGCAGTGACACGATCTTGGCTCACCACAAGCTCCGCCTCCCAGGTTCACACCATTCTCCTGCCTCAGCCGCCCGAGTAGCTGGGACTACAGGCCCTGGCCACCAGGCCTGGCTAATCTTTTTGTATTTTTTAGTGGAGACGGGGTTTCACCGTGTTAGCCAGGATGGTCTTGATCTCCTGACCTCATGATCCTCCCACCTCGGCCTCCCAAAGTGCTGGGATTACAGGCACTAGCCACCATGCCCGGCCAAATGTAACTTCTTAAACAGGAAATATATCTTGGTTGTTTCCTCAATGACAAGTCATTTGTCTTATAAGTACCTCTTAAATATACAAGATTTAAAATAGCATAGGCTAGAAGTTATCTAAATTCCATGAAATTGAGGTATTCTAAGATATTCTATGGACATTGAGAAAAAAAGTATATACATATATATAGCCATATATATATATATAACCATATATATATATAGCCATATATATATAACCATATATATATATGGCCATATATATTTACACTGGTATTTACACTGATTCCTATGAGAGATATTATTACCCAGAGTTCAATAGTGTTACTATTGGGTGAACATTTCTTTCATGTCTTAGTTTCCTTCATGCCTGATCCAGTCCATTTGTAACTTAAAGTATTTCTATTGTGCTATGTTGATTTTCATATGGACACATTCAACACAGCAGAAGCTATCTCTCCAGTATATGTAAGTTGCTAACTATGCAGTGTAGTGGTAGACAAATTAATGAAAAAATATAATAATTGTGCTTTTCTGTATGAATAAATTTCACTGTTCCGTGCTTGATTAGCAACTAATGAGATGGGTTCAATGCAATGAAAATATGAGAGAGGTCAGAATTACAAAAATAAGAAAATGACTCTAGTTGACTATTCAAAATTAAACACAAACTTATCAAAAAACAAAACACCTACCATCAGAAATCACTGCAAAATCATGAACTGAGGCCTAGAGATGAAATCACTATCTCTTCCAAGAGAACAACACAAATGCTTCATGTCATTAAACTGTCCAGGTAGAAGCTTAAACACCAAGCCAATAAAATATGTTGAGAGAGAATTAAGCTATTCAAGTTACTTTTCAAAGTACAACTGTGGTTTAGAAAACAATCAATCATACCCAGGTGCAATATATTTCATTCTGACAACAACAGTCTGTGACAGAAAAGACTGAAGGGAAAATTAGCCTCTCCTTTTATGGAAGGATGGACTGATTGTAGAGTTGTTGATAAGCACAAGTGCTGTTTGCGCGTGCATGTATGTTTGCCTCTGTGTATCAGTGTCTGCGTGAATTTTCCCTAACAATTCTTTAAATCAGTTTCAAATGAACAAACCAGCCTTTTGCTGATATCTTAAATGTATTCATTTTTTGTCATCAGAATCAGAGTTATTGTAAATCAAGTGGGCTTCAAGTCCAATTTCAATGGAATGCAAACTTCAGAAAGACAGACAATATTAATATCAAATATTTTAAAGCCAAGTCTTTTCTTAGGGAGCTGGATGTGAGGAAATATAATGAATCTGGCAGTTCTCATCCAAAGATAAAACTGCCCAGTGACCTTAATACCAAAAGAGTTCTCTCTGGGTAGAAAAAAGAATTAGAATTCATCTTTGCAATTTCACTTAACTGACACATCCGTCAGTGTCTATTATGATCCAGCTGACCCACCTTGACAGAAACTCCAGCTTTATTTCCAGGATCTAATGAAGGGCTGTTACGTTGCATTTCTTAAGTTAGGAGCAATCTTACATTTAATATCTCAGGTTAAAAAGGACAGAAGCAAGTGTTGGAGAAGGCTGTGGTTTTTGTTTTGTCACTAAGACTTATCTCATTACTTGCCTTTCAGCTGTTGAAAGAAAAACTTAAAGATGATTTTAAACTTTTTGTAGTTTGCCTGTAACTGTGACCCTACAGAATGTGAAATAGCTGCAACATTGTTTGAGATTATTCTCATTTGACAATTTCTTCCAAAATAACAAAGATTCCAGTGACTCTGTCTCCACTCAATGAGGATCCATCTGGAGGCTTGTATTTCCACATAAAATAATTCCAGAAAAGTTTGGTCATATTTAATATTTTAAGACTAATTAATTAGAGTAAGATTTAGGTTACAGCTGTCAGTTACAGTGATTGATGTTGGAGATCATTTTCCACTGAGTACTGTTTTCTGCTGTGCAAACTGAAGACAGAGCAAAATAATTCTGCATCCATTTTTATTTCCCTTGAAACAGCTATTGTAATAAATGAAACTCAGGATCCTGACCAGTTCTTTGGCTTAAGATAATTTTTTATCAGTAATGCCATGTGGATATTACTTTTACTATTTTTTCTTTCATTTTTCATTTCAAAGGTTTTTCTTCTTTTCTCCTGTAGTTGCCATCTGAGCTGTGGGGGAAGTTATTTGATTCTTTTCTCTTGAAATGGACTTGAAAAATCAGCTCAAATGGACTGAGATAAACTAGTCACCTGGATTGAGAGAGTAGGCAGAAAGTGTGTGGGAGATTTTTACCCTGGGGTCAACATACTGGGAAAATTTAAAAGAGGACAATTGCATTGAGCTTCACTAAGTATTCCCCGCAGAAATTCTATTCAATATTTCTTCTCTATGAGCGATTGCTTATAAATTGGTTCCTGGACTCCCAGGTTATTTCTGTTGGATGTTTATCATATTATGGGTTCTTGGATGTTCTAGTGCATTGTACTGGGTTAAAGTTTTCTGATAGCAGTTGCCAGCTAATTGAACTTCTCAGTCTTTGAAGCTTTGATTTCCTCTTTGAAAAAAGTGTCCCTTTTAAAGAATGTAGTATTTCAAGACACATACCTTTACTCAACTTACTGAAATTTATGGAAAACAAATTTTGCTTAAATTATATATTTATTCATTTAAATATCATTTGCTGTCAGAAAGAACGTGAAATCTTTTTCATATCCTTTTGAATTCATGGGAAATGATGGATAAATTAATTTATATTTTATAATCGTATTATTTAAGGTATCACAAGATTGGTCTTGTGAAATAAATACGTGACTTCAAAAATATATGTGCTATCTCAACTAATTGAGTGGCGGTCATAGCAAGTCAAATAATTTGTTGCCTTCATGATTTTTTGAGGGAATCTTACTTTTCAGATAACATGAAATGAAACAAACATATTCTTGTATATTTAGCAATTATTTATGAAGCACAATGTAGTATTAATAACAATAATAATAATACCATGTTGGGCATAGTGGCTCACTCCTGTAATCCCAGCACTTTGGGAGGTTGAGGCAGATGGATTGCTTGAGGCCAGGAGTTCAAGAGCTAGGCGAGTAGTGAGATCCAGTCTCTACAAAAACATAAAAGAAAAAAACAAGAATATTACCAAATATATATTAAGTATTTAATTGTCAGGCAGAGTACTAACCATTTTCTAAGCATTGGCTTGTGGTATCTGCCAATTTCATCATAAGTAGATCATCTTTATACTAAAGATGATGAAGTGAAGGCTCAGGCATGCTAAACAGTTTACTCAACATTCCCACAGTAAGGATGTCACAGAGATGGGATTTGAATCTGAGTGGTTGGTACTCAGGTGCTATTATGTCTCTCTGTGTGCCAGGCCCACTGTTACACTTGGACATCAAAGCTTGAACCATTTAGGGAAACAACACTTACAAGGCTGTATTTAGGAAAGGGGAAAATAGAAAAAGTTAGAAAACTGTAAGTGATATGACAGAGAAAAGTACATATTATCATGAGAAAAAAAAGAGGGACTCCTAACCCAGGCTTAGGAGTTAAAGGAAACTACTAAGAAGAAGCGGCATTTATACCAAGAACCAAAGAATGAGCAGGGTTGGCCGATGAACTAGTTGTTGGCGAGGAGGAATAATGATTGCGTTGGTTAGGGCCAAAACTGAAATGGATGATATCCACAAAATAGGATAATTTAGAGCTACTTTAATAAAAGCATATTTATAAAGTGTCAGCGTGGTATCAGGAAACCTCAAGAAGAGTGTAGGATCCAGGGACTGGGAACAGCGGGGCTCTGTGATGTCCCAAGGTGTGTAAAACCAAAGGGAGGGAGTATTTTATGAAGAGTGCCAGAGGAATAAGGGCTGGGTCATCAATATTCTTCCTCCAGTTGCCTGTCATTGCTCCCCATTTACCAAGCCAGCTGCGTGCCAGAGGGTGCCAGATGTGTCCAAGTAATCTCCATAGGGCATGCTCTGCTGGCACTCAGCAGTGAGAATGATGAAGGCAGCAAGTAGCACAGGACATAGACAAGTCGTTTCAGGCAGCAAAAGCAGAATGTATGAATGCTGAAAATTGAAGGACATAAAAGAGACCCAGTAAACCTAAGCATAGAATATGTCTGAGAATGTGATGGTACATGCGATTGTTTGATGCTTTGGGAGATAGTTGGAATGGAGGTTAGAAAATCAAGCTGTTGCCAGATTATTTTCAAACTTTTTAATCATGCAAAAGTATATTTTATCCAAGGAATAAGACAGAGACTTTGAAGGGTGTTGAGCACAGGAAGGAACATGAATCTATTTGTACTTTAGAAAATTCACTCTGGTAACAGTATAGAGAATAAATATGAGGAGCAAAATCAGGAAGGGAAGGAGTCCATTTAGGCAACCAATTTGATGCATTCAGAAATGATGGTGGCGTAGATTGAGTAAGGGGCCAGGAAGATAAAGAGAAACAGACATATGTATAGACATATTTAACCTACACACATTTAAATGTATATACTCAGCCAAAAGTAAAAGAATAAATAGGAGAGGGAGAGAGAGCAAGAGAGAGCATGAACACTACAGAAAGAACAATTTAAACATTGGGCAACTTCAACTGCCATTTCAAACAATAAATGAAGTAAATATGTATGTTCCAAAGAGAGTGCAATGGGAGATATAAATCTTTTGTTCATTAAGTCAGTATCAGTCTCTACTTGTCTAAATAAATAATTTTTTATATGTAATTTCTACTTTTTGTACTAAACTTAGATCTTAACACCCGTGAAAGAGGAGACTTCAAGGTTTTTAAGAGGTAGAATCAATTAGACTGATGAGCGGATATAAAGGAAGAGGAAGACGGAAGAGCTGAAGGCAATGTCTGATCCCGGCCTAGATTACCTGGTGGATAATCATGCTCTTTACTAAAAGGGAAGACACAGGAGGAGAAAATATTTGGAATGGAAGAAAGTTTAGGTCTGGATGCACAAAAAATTTGATGTACACTCCTAGACGTGTACATAAAATGTTGATTTTACTCTTGACTAGATGAGCAAGTTGGTGAGAGCATGTGAAAGGGCTCACTATTTCCAACTAATATATAACAAATTCTGCATGTTACACATCATGTTAATACATGCTATGAGTATACACTCATAGGAAGGCCGAGCCTCATGTAATTACATTTAAAATATTGTAAAACAGTTTTTGTAGCCAGCATGCAGACATCCGAATTTTAACAAAACAGATTAAGAAAGTGTTTCCAAAGAAATTTGGGAAGAAAGAGGCTCCAGGAGACTTCTGATATTTAAATATTCTGTGTTCTTCAATTTCTAAAAATATCGATTTTCATAAAGATGAACATATTTAGCTAGCCCTTCATTCTACTCAGCCATATCTCTATTGAGAGTCATCTATTGTGCAACATGGTCCCTATGTACATCCTTATACTACAAGTTTGGCTACATAGTGTTCAGTCGGGAGTGGAAACAGAGCGTAGGATTTTGTGTTTGACAGATTTGGGTTTAAATCTCAGCTTTATTAATTACTAGCTGGGTGGCTATGGGAATTATTTTCAAACTCTCTAAGCAAGTCTCAGTTATCTTGTTTCTAAAATAGCAATTAGATAATAGTACCACTTGATTCTTAGGTTTGTGGTAAAAAAATAAATGATAGCATAACCTCTTGTTAAAACCAAACAGAATGTAATGACACATTTAAGAGGAACAGTATCAAAAGTAATTACAACGCAAGTCTATTTTTTGCTTACATAGCTTGAGAGCAGTTGATATGTCACTAGAATCAACATGTTTGTGAAGTGACACTTGTATCCTGAACAACATGGAGATGTTCCCAGTTTCCAGGAGCCTTGGCCACTGGGCTGGTCCCAGTGTTTAATTAATTGTGTAGTCTGATGAAAAAGCCTGCTCACCTGGGTGATCTTGAGTGAATCCATTCTCTGCAGATTGAAAAGAAGAGTATATTTCCTTTCAAATGTTCCTGAGCTGCAGCAGGAGAGTCACCTAGAGGTGTTGCTTAGCTCCTTGACAATGGAGCTAATAGCCTCCCATTGTCAAGCAGGTCATTCCATGAACATTAGCAAAATAACACACTACCAGACCTTATGGACGTTTATGTTCACATCCAGATAGTCTTGGCACAAATGACAAGAATCTGCAGTGATTTCAGGCTACATTGTGAAACGTTATGAAATAAAGCCATTACACAAGTGTTTACACAAGTACTAAACACTCATCATTGTATGCAGCCTTGAGAAATGTACAAAACTGAATATATTTCATCGCTATCGCTATCAAATAGTATTCTATTAAATTACAACTTAGTAAAAGTCTATTGTGCTTTTCTGAGAGAATTTCGAGTTATATGGATGTTTCATAAACATTAAGTGTAAGTTTCTTTCTTGTTCTGAAATTTTACTGTATTGAATGCATTTAATCAAAGAAGAAAGCCATTTGCTGAGGCTTTAGAAACTTTACTTATTATACAAAGACTTTGATTGGTTCTAACTGTTCTAGCACTTTAATGGAATGTGATTTGTAAGAATTAAGAATGAGGGTTTTTTTTAATTTGTATTGGATTCGGAATTTTAAGTATGAACGGAAAGAAGAAGAAAAAAAAAGTTCTTTTCAATTTAAAGGTACTTTATCCATCCCCAGATAATAATGAAGACATACTAAGTAAGCATAATAGATGCAAGAAAACAGACATTTAAAATAAATAAATAAATCCGTCTTAATAAATACAAAAAAATGTGTAGATGGTAAGCACAACTGGCTCAATGCATATTGACAACATATTTCCCAAAACTTAGAATTTATTTATCTAAACCTATAAATCAGCAGCTGATGTTTCAATTTTTAAAAAATACAGGTAATACCTGACTTACAATGGTTTAACAATTTTTTTACGTTATGATGGCATACATGCAATATGCATTCAGTAGAAACTGTACTTTGAGTACTCATACAACCATTCTGTTTTTCACTTTTATTACAGTGTTCAATAAATTGCATGAGATATTAAATATTTTACTGTAAAATAGGCTTTGTGTGAGATGATTTTGTGCAACGGTAGGCTAATGTAAGTGTTCTGAGCACATCTGAAGTAGGCTTGGCTAAGCTATGATTTTTGGTAAGTTAGGTGTAGTAAATGCTTTTTCAACTTACAATAGGTTTTTCAGATGTAACCCCATCATAAATCAAGAAGCATCTGTATGCAAACTGACAAATTTGTGTTTGCATCTCTCTACCTACCACACAAGACTCGTAGGGACAAATTTATGCCTTGTTCTTCTGTAAATCATAATTTCCTAGGATACAATTCCCCAGGTGTTACATGGATTAGACTTGACAATCAGTAAAATTTATTGAGTAGACTTAATATCATCATGAATTTGACACATTATTTTTCTTAAAATATTCCCTACACAATAAGGTTTTGGCATAATAGGGATCTCATATTCTTATTTTTAGTCCATTTTGCGCTGCTGCAAAAAAATAGCAGCATAAAAGATTGAGTAATGTATACGTAATGGAAGTTTATTTTCTGACAGTTGTGGAGGCTGGGGAGTTCAAAATCAAGTTGCCAGCACGTTCAGTTGACTGGTAAGGGCTGCGTGTTTTGGAGGAGAGAAATGCTGTGTCCTCATAAGGCAGAGGGTTAGGGCAAATAGGGATAAACTCCCTCCATCAAGCCCTTTTATAAAAGCACCTAATCTCATTCATGGGAGAGAAGGCCTCGTCACCTAATCACCTCTTAAAGGGCCCATACCATCCCTTTAAACATTGAGTTTCAACAGCTGAATTTTGGAGGGGACACATTCAAACCATAGCATCTTCATAATATTATGAGACAACAAATGTAAGTTCATTTCATTAAGGTCTGTTTCTCCTCTTTGCTATACATAAAGAATACAATAAGGTATAAATTAAAAGTCATCAGTAATGTCTCTCCTCAGAAAAAATAGATTCATATAGTTTGTCACCCATCCATCTAGGTTCACTTATAAAATCAAGCCTTAAAATTTTTTCATCGTATGATTTTTAAATGTTAGGCTCTGGAGTTAGTCAGATTGTTTATTTTGCCTTGCTTAAATCTACAAACTTTTCATTTGATCCTATACTGTCTGCAAGGTGCCATGAGATGTGCTTTATACATGTATTTATATTTATTTATAAGAACATTTTTCCTATTTATGAGATAGCAGAGGATTCAGTCAGCAGAATTCCTTGTTTTAAGTAGTTTTGTATTACTATTCTATTTGAATGAAACTTTTACCATCTCATATAAAAATATCAAATCTTTACTTATCTGTGATACAAATTGCTATGTTAACTGCCTTCTTATGTGATATAAAGAGAAGTTTGCAATTTAAGTATCCATACTATTTTCTCCTTTTTAAAAAATCTTTACTAGGAAATATTGTTAGTTTAATCATTAGTTCATGTTTTTCTCATTTTTTTTTCTTTTCCTGGAGAATATGTATTTCCTTGATTTGACACCTTATCTAAATTTCTGTTTCTCAAAAGTGTAAAGATGTTACTTCAAGGTTGTTTCATTTCCTATAAATGCATTATTTTCCCTCAGCCTCCTGACATAATAATATTTTGTCTGACTTCTAATAATTTATAATTACCAAATTTAAATTCTCTACTTTATTCACCTATTTAATTTGTATTCTATACAAATGGAGCATTGTGGAAGTATGCATATAAAATTGGTTTCATATAATATGTTTTATATTACAGGAAAATATGTATTTTCTACTGTCCAAAGCTCCAGTTCTTACTTGTTTTAAACCCTATCAGTGATATAACAAATGATCAGTTCCTAGATTTTTTTCTCAAATTAACCTATTATGTTCAAGCAGATCTTGAATACTGTGTGTGGGGCGGGGGAAGGGGGGGTGTGTCTGTGTGTGTGTGTGCATGAGACTGAGAGAGAGAAAAAGAGAGAGATACCAGAGAGAGAAATTCCCCTTTTGACTTAAGCTTTGCATGAAGATATATGAGAGATACACAGGAGCCCTAAGGCAGCGAGGCAATGGATATTTTGGTTCAGTGCCCATTACTAAGATAGTCTTCTCTTCTCATTAATTTAATTTTTAAGACTCACTTTCACAGTGTATTCTAACCTCTTATCCAAAACTCAATACCAGAAATATATTACTCATCTAAAAATATTCATATTAAAAATGTTCAAAAGTAATGGCAATATTTAACCTACATAAAATTGTGTCGATACAGTATAATTTCACTGAAGGAGGAAGTACCTCCTCTGTTTTTTGTGATGGTAGTTTTTAACGTCTTTATCCTGTGTCTCCTTTCCCTAGCAACTTAATTGCTCATGGAACACAGCAGTATATTTTTAATAAAAGTTAAAATCTTCAGCAACTATTTCACTTATCTGAAGTGCTACTGTCCCATTAATGTTCCCAAAGTCTTAGAGTGTAACCAAAACAATTAAAATGTATGAAGCAAATTTAGAAATAGTATCTCCTTTATCCTAAGATCAACTCTAACCTTGTTGATGAACTGAGTTACTGCTTCAATGTACTAAATTTGTTGTTTTCAAATATTGTATTAACAAAAGTGAACTGTTTTCATTATCTGAATGATGTTTTATTATAAATATCCATATTATCATGTGATAAGTAATATATAATCACTATATAAAAGTGATCCAAAGTGTAAGGAAGAAGAAAATATAGTCCACTAGAAATTTCTTATATAGTAAAACCATCCTATCTGTTGTACAATCCTGTGAATTTTCAAAATAGCATGAGGAAGCATAAACACCTCTACCATCGAGTTACGTAAAGAACAATTATTTCATGCTGCCCTTTAACAGTCAACCGCTTTCCTCATGCCCACACATAAACAACCACTGAATTTTTCTCAACTCTGTGATTTTTTCCTTTTGATTTTGCCTTTTTCAGAATTTTATGTACCGTATGGAGCCTTTTGAGTTTGGTTTCTTGCACTTAGCACAATGCATTTAAGATCGATCCATGTTATTGAATATATCAGAAGTCGATTCTTTTATATTGTTGAGTAGTATTCCATTGCATTGATATGTTTGGTTATCCATTCAATAGGTAGTGACATTGCAGCTATTTTCATTTTTTGGCAATTGTGAATAAAGCTGAGATAAACATTTATCTGCACAAATTTTCATTTTTTAGGTAAGTGCCTAGAAGTGAATTACTGGATTGTATGGTAATTCTGTATTCCATTTATTAGAAAATGATAAACTAAAAAATCAATAAGGATTTTTAAATGTGGACACCCATCAGCAATGTGTGAAAATTCTAGTTTCTCTGCACCCTCATCAGCACACGTTATTATCAGTTTGTTGATTGGTTGGTTGGTTTTTAGTCATTCTAATCATAGTAGTGGCAATGTGCATACTGAGATCACATTGTAGTTTTAATTTACATTTTCTTGATTTCAGATGCTGACCATCTTTTTGTGTGTTTATTTACTATCTGTATATCCGATTTGGTAAAATATCTGTTTAACTCCTCTACTTGTAAATTGAGATTTTTATTCATTTTTGTTGTATTTTGAGAGTTCTTTATATATTTTGGATATAAGTCCTTTGACAGATAAATGATTTACAAACATATTCTCCCATTTTATGCCTTGCTTTTGCATAATCTTAACAGTGACTTTCATGTGAAGATATTTTTAATTTAGGTGAGATATAGTTTCCAAGTTTTTTCTTCTATAGATCATGCTTTTGGTATTGTATCTAAGAACTCTATGACTAACTCTAAGTCATATATATTTTTCTATTTATCAAAAGTTTATAATTTTCAATTTTATGTTCTATGATCTATTTTTTTCTTAATAAAGTATGAGGTAGCCATCAAGGTTTATTTTCTTATGCATTGATAACCAAAAATTTCAGCACAGTTTTCTCAAAAGGCTATTGTTTCTTCATTGCGTTGTCAAAATGTATCACATTGACAAAATTTTTGTAGGTCTACTTTTGCACTCTATTTTCTGTTTTATCTATCTATCTATCTATCTATCTATCTATCTATCTATCTATCTGCATATCTATTTTTTGTGGATACTACATTGTCTTTATTACTATAGCTTTACAGTAAACTTAAAAATAGGGAGTACATCTCCCAGCTGCATTCTGCGTTTTTCAATTTTTATTTTAGCTATTGCAATTATTTTACTCAAAGACATTTTAGAATTAGTTTGTCAATATTTACATATTCTTAATGAAATTTTGATTGTGATTGTGATGAGTCTATAAATTAATTTAGGGAAAATTGAGCCTTTCCTATTTGAACATGATAAAGCTCTAAATTTATTTTGGTCTTAATTGATTTATTTAAGTGGTTTTCAGCAGAAAAGTGAGATACATTTTTAAAGTTTATATTTTAACGGTTTTATTTGTTGGTGCTACTATTAATGGTGTTGTTTATTTAAATTCAAATTCCAGTTGTTCATTGCTAGTATGTAGGAATGAAAGTTGATTTTCACACAGTGATCTTGTATCTAGTACCCTTGCTAAACTCACTTAGAAGTTTGAACACTCTTTTCTTATTTTCCTTGGGATTTTCTGTATAGTCAATCATACTATCTGCAAGTTGAGATGACTTTATTTATTCCCTTCAAATCTGTGTGCTTTTGTTTTTTTATGTTTCCTTATTGACCTGGCTAGAATTAACAGCATGATGGTGAACAAGGGTGGTGATTATGGATATCTTTGCCTTATTATCAATCCCAGAAGAAAAGCATTTAATTTTCATCATTGTGTCTGATATTATTTAGAGTTTGTTACAAATGTTCTTTACAAGATTAAGTATGTATCCTTTTATTGCTGGGAGTTTTTATCATAACAAAGTATTAGGCAAATGATTTGTTCTCTATTTGTTGAGTTGACCGTATATTTTCTCTTTAGTTTCTTATGAAATATATTGGTTGATTTTGAGTGGTGAATTACCCTAGTATTCACAGTGTAGACGTGATTTGGTCATGATGTAATATCTTTTTTATAAAATAGTGGATTTATCAAATATACTTGCTTCTATGTTCATGAAGTATAATGGTCTGTGCTTTTTCTATTAATTATGTCTTTACTTAGTTTTGGTATCATAGCAATACTGGCCCAATAAAATAAGTTGAGAAGAGTCACATGCTGTTCTATTTTCTGGAAGAGATTGTGTATACTTGGTATTATTTCATTTTTAAATGATCTGTAGAATTGACCAGTGAAACAATATGAGCCTGAGGTTTTCTTTGAACTATGAATTCAATATATTTAACAACCAGAGGACAACTTATTTTTCTTCTTCAGTAAATTTTGATAGGGTGTATCTTTCAATAATCTGATCCATTTCATCTAAATTTTATAATGGGCAAAGAGTGGCTATCAGTCTTTCTTCTTACCTTCTTAATAATTGTAGACTCTTTAATGATTACCCTTTTCAATTCTGAGAGTGGTAAGTTGCATTTGACTAAAGGTTAATCAATGTGGTGATCTTTCCAAAGAAAAACAGCTTTTAGTTTCAGGTATTTTTTCTAGAGCATTTCTGATTCTATTTTTATTTCTGTTTTATGTTATTAAATGAACTTATCTTCATTTTTAGTTGCTTTCATTTAACTTGTTCTTGATTTTCACATTTCTTCTGGTAAAAGCTTAAAATTGACTTGCAACCTTTCTTCCATTCCAAGTTAAATTTCTAATGCTGTGAATGTTACTGAAACTACTTTTGATATGTTACTATTTTATGTTTATTCAGTTTAAAATATTTTCTAATTTTTCAGAGAGTTCTTTTTGTATTGATGTGTTGTTTATAAGTGCATTATTTAATTCCAAGTGATTAAAATATTTTCTGTTATATGTCTGTTATTAGCTTCTTATGTAATTATGTTATAGTAAACAAAAATACTTTGTACAATTTATATTCTGTTAAATTTGTTAAGGTTTCTTTTATGGCCCAGATTATAGTATGTCTTGGTAATAATTTAGGTTCACCTGAAAATAATTCTGCAGTTGTATGGAGTGTTCAATAAATATTCATTAAATAATGTTGCTGGATAGTGTAGCTTAGATTTTCTGTAATCTTGATGTTTCCCTATTCTAAAAGTTACCCAGAAATAAATATTCAAGGATCCATAATTATGAATTTGCCTTTTTCTCCTTCAAATTTAGTAAATTTTTGCTTTAATTATTTAGAAGCCGTGAAGTTAAAAGATTGATGCACATTTTATATTGTTATTCTTCTTGGTGAATCAACATTTTTATCATTTTTTAACAGCCCTCTTTTTTTCTGGGTGATTTTTTTTTTGTTCTAAAGTCTATTTTGTCAGATACTAACATAGCCATATAGCTTTTGAAATTTGTGTTTATATGTATACATATTTTGTGTATAAGACTCTATTCTTTTTTAAATAATTTTGTTCTCTCTGTCTTCTGTATTCTGTAATTGAGACCATTCTGTTTTGTTCTGTTGCTGTTGTTTTCAGATATTATAATTCTTCTTTGTAATATTTCCATCTGTTCTTTTTTAATAGTTTTTATTGATCTGCCAAGGAATGTGACCTTTCCATTTATTTCAAGAGTGTTCATTATTACTTCATGGAGCATAGTTGTTATAACTATGATAAAGTCTTTAACTAATAATGTCAATATATGGGTCTTTTCGGAGTTGGCTTAGTCTCTGATAATTATCTTTTTCCTTGAGAATTTGCCATGGATTTCTTTTTCTTTGTATTTTGAGCAATTTTGGATTCTATCCTAGATATGTATTATTTTCTTTACAATGTAAAGAATCTAGGTCTCTTTATAATCCTTTGTAGAGTGTTGATTTTATTTTTCTTTTAGAAAGGCATCAACTCGGTTGGGTTTAGGCTGTAATTCATACCTTGCATTTTGTGCATGGTCATTCCAATGTCAGTTTAATTTTTAGGGCATTTCTATGTGCACATGGCCTTACCCATACATCTGTAGGTCAGACATAACAGCCTAAGGCTTAGGTAGGTTGCTTCATGCAATATCAAGTGACCCCCTTTCCAGATCTTTTGCTTCCAGGATTTACTCCACAATCTCTGGCTTCCAGAGTTATCTTTTTCTGGTACTCTGCCTATAATGCCAGGGTTTTTCTCAGAATTTTATCCCTCAGCACTATCTCATAGTCCTTGTGACTGGAACGGGCATCTGGACATTACGGTTCAAGGAAAGAGGCAGAAAGAAATAATAGAAATTCGCCTATGCTCTTTGACCCATGAAGGATTTTTTTTTTTTTTTTTGCTTTCTCTGTACAGAAATATTGCTGTCAGCCTCAAGGATTTACATGCGTGCACCATGGCTCTTGTTCCTGCAAATGAAGTTCTGCAACTGAGGCCACCTTCAGCAGTAAAAGAAAGAAAAAAGGCCGGGCGCGGTGGCTCATGCCTGTAATCTCAGCACTTTGGGAGGCCGAGGCAGGCGGATCAGGAGGTCAGGAGATCGAGACCATCTTGGCTAGCACAGTGAAACCCCGTCTCTACTAAAAATACAAAAAATTAGCCTGGCGTTGTGGCGGGTGCCTGTAGTCCCAGATGCTCGGGAGGCTGAGGCAGTAGAATGGCTGAACCCGGGAGGTGGAGCTTGCAGTGAGCCGAGATCGTGCTACTGCACTCCAGCCTGGGCGACAGAGCGAGACTCCTTCTCAAAAAAAAAAAAAAAAAAAGAAACACTTTCATTCCAGAGGTTCCTTTTCTTGGTGTCCTAGCCAGAAATAGATTGATACTGTCGTACCTCAACTCACTGTATAGCACGGCAGAAGCGCTGCATTTAGGACAAATCTGGATGACAAAATAATAATAATAATAATAATAATAATAATAATAATAATGATGAAATGGGACACGTTCCCTTGCCTCCCCTTACCTCCTCACTGCAGGGCATACAATGGGGGTGTGGTTCGCTTCTTAGGTGCCCCTCTGCTCAAACCTCTAGGGGGAGCATGCAGACAGGCAGGTTGTGGGGCTCCGACCTCAGGGCAGTGTATAGGGGTGAATGTTTACAGCTGAAGCTCCAGCGGGGATGTGTTACAGTGTGTTCTTACAGTTTAGCCATCCATGGTCTGCTTGTGTTTATCAACTCAATTAGACCCTCTGCCTTATCACAACGACAGAAGGTTTTCTGTGTCCTGGGGCTTTTGCCCTAGTGAACCGGAAAAATCGGATCACACGTGGGCTTGGAGAAGGAGTGCAAGGTTTTTTATTGAGTGGTAACTCTCAGCGAGGTGGATGGGGAGGCCGGAAGGGGATGGAGTGGGAGGATGGTTTTCCCCTGGAGTCGGGCCTCCCGGCTCTTCACCCGGCTCTTCGGCTTCCCTAACCAAACTGCATTGTTCCCCTGGTCGGCCTGCCGCAATCTGCTGGTGTCTGCCCATGTGTTCTTCTGCCGCGTGCTCCTTTCGACATCCTCTAGATGTCCAGCCACTTGTGTGTTCTTCTGCCACTGTGTTCCTCTGGTTGTCCAGCCGCTGTGTCTCTGCCCACTAAGGGTCTTTATAGGCACGGGATGGGGGCATGGTCAGCCAGGGTGGTCTTGGAAAATGCAACGTTTTGCCATAAAA
Source organism: Pongo pygmaeus (assembly GCF_028885625.2). Classification (NCBI taxonomy): domain Eukaryota; kingdom Metazoa; phylum Chordata; class Mammalia; order Primates; family Hominidae; genus Pongo; species Pongo pygmaeus. The sequence continues at coordinate 81,570,421 of NC_072388.2, forward strand.
ACAGAAATGCCTGTCCTCACCTAGGTCCGTGGACACAGGCCCGGGAGTGAAGCCTGAGTCAGGGACTATGCCCTTCCCTTCCCAGCACTTTCCTGTCCCCCTCACATATGAAAGAGGAGGAGCAAGAGGAGGAGGAGGAGGAGGGAGGAGGAGGACCCATGCTTGAAGAAGAAAAACTCATGCTTAAAGAACATTCTTCAAGCTTGGCTCCTGTCTCCATTCTGCCTACTATTAACTTTGCAGAATCTTAAAGAAGTTGCTTTTTGTATTTCATTCAGAGATTTGAGATTAATACATGAGAGACTGAGGCTGTAATGTACTATTTGGGCCTCGGAAATTTGCTGAAAAATCAACTTGCAAAGGCCAGATTAATAGCAGAAAAGACATACAAATTTATTTAACTTGTATATAATGAGAAATTGTCCTTTTTATGCTTATGTTCAATAAAGTATAGACAACAAGGTAAAATATCATTGGACATAAGGGTCTGATCCAATGCTAACAGACAGAGTGGGGAAACTCACTAGTCCTGTCTGCCTAGACTGTTTATGGCCCCTCTGTGCAGGATTTCTTCCTTCTAGGTGTGAGGCAGGACCCTCTCTGGGATCAGTCTTATGATCTACAGCCAAACAAGGTAAGTGAGATAATTTCTTTGTGGACATTTTTCTTTACACATAAAAGAGGAGGGAAAGTTAGAGTAACATTTTTGGGTATTATGGCTGGCTTTGGTGGAAAATGCATTCTGGTTTCTATGACCTGCCTTGGGTAAGAGGGGTGGTAGTTTTTATGGCTAGCCTCAAGAGAGAATGGGACCGAGAGAAGGAGGGCAGGAGAAGGTCAGAGAGAAGCACTTTTGTTTCCGAGGCCTTCATTTTGGGGCATTGTTTTCTGAGCCCGAACAGGATCTACTCCATCTTGGCTGGCACTAGAAAATTTGCAAATGAGTTTTGTATCACTTGTGTATTGCTTTGTTGTTAGACATTGAGATTTACAAAAATTTTTCTACTACTGTGATGGGAATTTTATATATACATCCCTAATAGTCAGCCTCCATATTTGTTCACCTTTCTAATTACTAAGAGAATTTTCAAAGTGAAGCTACTAGGGCAAGGTTATGATGAGATTTTAGAAATATGGTAAATCTTGGCATATTTCTCTCTAAAACAAAACCCAACCACTGATACAGAAAGTGCCTCCATTTCCTACTCTGAATAGCGCTGGGCATAATCACTTTTTAAAGTAATATCTATACTGATAAGTAGAAAAAAAAGTTTTGTTTTTTTTTTAACTTGTAGTATCTGGTACTAGTGGGTTATATTTTTAAACTACAGCTAATAACTTTTGACTTTTCTGCCTTATTGATTCTATTTAATTTACACCATGACCTACAGGATTAAATTCTATTTAATTTACATAGTTCTTAAAAATTCATTTTAATTTTCTTCTTGGTGGCTCATGCCTGTAATCCCAGCACTTTGGGAGGCTGAGGCAAGTGGATCACGAAGCCAGGAGTTCGAGAGCAGCCTGACCGACATGGTGAAACCACGTCTGTACTAAAAATAAAAAAAAAATTAGCTGGATGTGGTGGCAGGCTCCTCTAATCCCAGCTACTTGGGTGGCTGAGGCAGGAGAAGTCCTTGAACCCGGGAGGCGGAGGTTGCAATGAGCTGAGATCGCGCCACAGCACTCCAACCCCGGCAACAAGAGCGAAACACCGTCTAAAAAAAAACCAAAAACAAAAACAAAAAAAATAGAGAGTCTTACATTGTTGCCCAGAATGGAATAAGGTGGCACAGTGATAGTTTACTAGAGCCTCAAACTTCCAGGCTCTAGAGATTCTCCCTCTTCAGCTTCCCAAGTAGCTGGGACCAGAGGCATGCCCCATCTCGCACAGATAATTTTTGAATTTTTTTTTTTTTTTTTGAGCGGGAGTCTCACTCTGTCACCCAGGCTGGAGTGCAATGGCTATTCACAGGCATAATCATAGCTCACTGCATCCTCAAACTCCTGGGCTCGAACAATCCTCCTGCCTACAGGTGTACACCACCATACCTAGCTAATGTGTGTGTGTGTGTGTGTGTGTGTGTGTGTAGACAAGATATCACTATGTTTCCCAGGCTGGTCTCAAACTTCTGGGCTCAAAAAATCCTCTGTCTCAGCCTCCCAGAGTGCTGGGTTTACACTCCACCTGGCCTGATTTACAACTATGTTTAACATTATATTATAGATCTTAAGAGTTTGCCACTTTTAATTCAACTGCTATTGTTTGCCTTTTTATTTTATTCAAATGCCTTTTTTTGTCCACTAAAATTTTTTACTTTTAATATAGTCATTCTATTGAAAATTTCTTGTTTTAGATTTCTACCTTGATGTCACACTTAGAAAGCTCTTTACTGCCTCTTATTTACATAGAATTTACATATAGATTTTTCTAGTTCTTTTGGCACCCAAATTTTATTTGATGTAATATGTGAGGTAAAGATTTAATTTTTATTTCTTTTTAATTCAAGCATTTTGAGAATGATTGAGTTAATGGGTGCAGCACACCAACATGGCACATGTATACATATGTAACAAACCTGCTCGTTGTGCACATGTACTCTAGAACTTAAAGTATAATAAAAAACAAAAATTTTGAAAAGTTTTTTTCCGATTAGCTATAGCCATTTATAAGTATAGCCATTTAGTAGTCAAAATATACATATAAATATTTGTTAGGAAGCTTCTGAGGCTTGTAATTAAATTACAGCTGTTTTGAGTTGATAATATTCTAGTCAAAAGTTAAGAATTTGGTCTACTCTAGACAGTCATGTGTTGGGCTGAATGTGTGATTTTTTGATAAATCTTTTTGCGGTGTTAAAAACATCACTCAAATTCTTATTAGTACTTTGCAGCATCTTGCTTACTTCGGTGGTTCATAAATTTGGGAAAGACAGAACTAAAATAGTACTCTTTATTTCTGAACATGATACAATGTGATTTCCTAAGAAGGGAAATTAATAGTTCGGGGGTGGGAGGCGGTATTTTTCTTGGGAAGAGGAATCAATCCAGTTGACTAAAGACCAGGATATTATAATATATTAAAATCACATTCATTAGAAAATATGTTTTTCAAACCTCATCTCCAACTCTCCTTTTACAAGTCTCAAGCCATCAATGAAATAGTCCAGCAACAAATTTCATGAGCATTTCATGGGAGAAAAAAATGTAAACAATTAAATCATGACCACAGACAATTTTCTAATTTAGAGAGCTCTATGAAAGTAATTGAACTTACCTTCTCCCTAAATATTAACCAATTGTACTAAAACATTCTTTCACCTGCCTCCTGACTGGCCTGAGTTACAAGCACAGGATTCAACCTCTCCAAACTATATTTGCAGAGTGTTAGACAATAAGCAATGAATCTCTTTTGAACTTAAAGGGGATAAAGCAGCTTAAGTATTCACGGGATGAGCTTCAGTATTGTCTTTTGTTTCCTGGAGCAATTTAGATTTTCAGTTATTGCCACAGGCAGAAACTTGGGGTGTTGGACTAAGCCTTGGCAGGTCAGGGCAATAAGACAAAAGGGAGGAGGGTGAAATCAATTGAACCACAGGTGGAAAATAACATTGGATTCTGGCAGACATAGTGCAATGAGAGTGTTAGCTGCTGAGTGTTGAAACATCCCATTAAAAGTTACAGTTTGGATGATCTCATCCCATTACTGTAATGGGACAGTTTATTAGATGGATGGTTTCCTTTTTATTGCTGGGCCGGTCTCACATGATGCTGGGGATTTTAGTATTGTATTCACATTGCAGTAGATTCTGAGCAAGAAGAAAATAAGGAAATAACTAGCTCTGAGAATAACTGGCCTAATCCTGGGTTATATTCATGTGTAACTTTACCTGGAATTCCACCAAGCAATGTGCCAAAGAATGACTTGTATACGGAAGAACAATTGAACAAATGCCGCAATGTAGCCTCAGGCTTAAATTAAACCTGGACAGAGTCAAGATTGACAGAGGCAATTGGAGCTGCACAAATGTCTATCTGCAGTGGGTCAGGAGGGCTGGGAATTAAAGAATTCTAAAGTGGTCTGTGAAAGACAAGTACAGGAAGCCCAAATCAGGAAAATAAAGTTTCTGCCTCACCTTAGCATGAAAATTTCAGTGAGCTGTCTTTGGGATTGTCAGATTTAGCAAATAAAAATACAGGACATCCTGTATGTGAATTTCAGATAAACAATGAATAATGTTTAAATATGTCCCAAATATTGCATGACACACACTTACATTAAGGAAATATTTGTTATTGATCTGAAATTCAAAATTAACTATGAGTCTTATATTATGTCTGGTAAATATAATCCAAACCAACTCCTACTTCCCTATTAATCCATGCTTTTTAGGTTAATAATCTGGGGTGGTCTGGGTCATGCTGAATCTCTTGAGACTTTTCCAATTCTGATGAAAGGGAGTCTGTTGATGCTAGCTACAGCAAGTAGACTAAAAGATTCAGTGCAGTTGCAGAACATGAACTTCTCTTAGGGAACTTGCAAATTTATCAGAGTCCTCTGATTACAGAATAAGTTTTTATCATACATATCAGTGAGCCTGACTTAACCACTTCTGCTTTATTAAAATATTCTTAATAATGATGAAATACCATATTGACATGGGTTTCTTCCCTAGTCTATCTCATCTCGGTCCTCAGTGGTATGATACAGTAGAAAGACTGTATCTACAAAAAATATACACTGTTGGAGAAATTAGGTAGTTGAAAATGATCAAAATCATCTGAGGTTCCCCCTGGATTAGAACCAACGGGAATCTCTAGATAAATATTATGTCTATATCATAGTAGTCTTACATTTTCGTAGTCCCTACAAGTTTTTCTCCACTCACTGCTGATATTATTTTCATTCTTTAGTGCATGGAAAACACACACATACAGTCTTGTGTGAAATAATTTTGTACGTCCTGATGATGAAGAATCATCCAATATTCACTGATAGGCTAATGATTTTTTGACAAGTACACATAGGTGATACAAGATATGCAGAATAACTGTCTTAACCTAGTTTGGACACAGGTAAAAATTTCTGGAAAAATAATTAATCTTCAAAAATAAAACATCATTTCTTTGTAATAAGCTAATATGAGTAACATGAGATGAAGTTAAAATTGTACTCAACAGTTCTCCCTTTAAGACCTGCCTTGCAGCATTGGGGTGGTGAGTCATTGGTCCAGGTGTGTGCATTTCACCCTCCTGTCCTTGAACCAAGGTGGTCTGCAGTGAGTGGAGACTGAGTTTATGCTCTCCCTAGAATGGAGGTACAGAACTGCCTCTACCACCCACTCTGACTTTCTTGATTGAAGGGACATGAATTCTCCCAGGTGGCTGAGTCTCTACTTATTGATGATGATATCACTTATCAGCTTCGGGTGTAATAAGCTGCCTTTTTGACTTCTGCCTTGTCACTCCTGCAGCTAGCTCCTTGTCACAGGCATCACTGCTTTGCGTCAGTTTGTCTTTGCTTTATTGGTTTATTGATAGTTCCATCGATCTTCTTCAAGAAGTTGACAGGCTGGCATTTGCCTCTTCTTATTACAGCCTGCAGGATAGCTGCCTGAAGTCCCCAGAGTTTCTCCGATGGCCAGTATGCAAACCATTCCTCCCCACTACACTGAGGGATGCTACAAATTTCTGTTGCAAAATATGGAGTCGCTGACAAATCTTTTTCTGAAAGATTTGAGGTGCTGAGGTGCAAGAAGAGACTATTATTTGCCCTAGTAATGAGGACAAAACAGCTTCAGACTGTTTTTGCAGGTGTACCCTGCGAGAGCTCTCTGATTGTTGCACTGACAGAGCCATGTTTACCCCCAGATATCAAAGCAGAGTCAAATAGCCACAGGGGTGTGAACTGGTTCCCTTCCACTTTGTACAACATCAAAACCATGTCAGAGGAGCTCTGACAACAAGAATCTTTAGTACTAATAGAAAGAAAAAATTAATTCCTACTACAAAAGATCATTGAATTTCAAAGACAAAATAATGATAACCTGATTCCTTTTTAAAATGAAGGTCAGTGTTTATGCCTGTGGCAGGTGGAGAAATCATTTGACTTGTAAACTGAGCATGTTTGACCTAGAACTTTCCAAAGAATGAAACAGCATGATGTAATAGAAGCTTTTATGAGAAAAGAAAATATGGATTATATAATGGGAATGTTTTCAGGGGTCCACACTGTTATATATCATTAAACATGTATTGTTATCCCATCCTTATTAGCTCTTATCCATAAACACCACCCAGACAACATCTGTAGAAGATAAATCAAGGAGTTCTATTAGGTGCACCCAAAAGTATAGTTTTAAAAAAGTTTTTCTTTAACTCAAATTGGTGACTTTAGGAATTTGTAGTATTCTATGGATGAGCTTCACACCAAAACTCATAAAACATGTTGTTTTCTTTTGCAGAACTACAAATGCCTGCCAGGGGTGTTGGAGAAGAAGTTTTAAAAGTGGGAACAAGAGCTTTTAGCCATTAAATAATGATGATTGTTACATGACTATTAAATGATTTACTTTTTATTAAAATCTGTATTAAAATTTCTATAACTTAAATTTTAATTTCTTAGTGACAGATGAAGAAATTGAGGCATCATAAAGATAATTGAGTTAGCAATTACTTGTTGAGAGAGCAACTCTCATGAATGGAATTAGTTCCTCTATAAAATTGGCCGAGGGAGCTCACCTACTCTACTTCCATGTGAGAACACAGTGGGAAGGTGCCATCCACGAGAAAACAGGTTCTCACCAGACACTGATTCTGCCAGTACCTTGATCTTGGAGGTCCCAGTCTCCAGAACTGTGAGGAATACATTTTTGTTATTTATCAACTACCCTGTTCATGATATTTTGTAATAGCAGCCTAGACTATCTAAGACAATATTCATTTTCTAGGGCTTCCATAACTAATTACTGTAAACTGGTTGGCTTAAAATAACAGCATTTTATTATCTTAGAGTTCTGGAGGCTAGAAGTCAAAAATCAAGGTGTCTCTAGGACCATACTTTCTGTAACACTCTGGGTAAGATCCTTCCTTGCCTTTTCCTAGCTTCTTCTGGTAGCCAGCAATCCTTGACCATTCCTTGGTCTTCATCTGAGCCAGTTCAGTTTGTGCTTCCATCTTCATATTGTCTTCTCTGTGTGCATGTCTGTCTCTGTGTCCAAATTTCCCCTTTTCATAAGAACATCAGTCATACTGGTTTAGGGCCCACCTTAATGACCTCAGATTAACTTGATTACTTCTATAAAGACCCTATTTTCAAAAAAAGTCACATTCTGGGGTGCTGAGAGTTAGGACTTTAACATTTTTTTTTTGTGAAAACAATTCAATGTATAACATATCATAAAGGGAAGAGCAAATGTTCCTCATGACTGCAGTAAAAGTGCTAAGATTGCCCTTTGGTAGAAGGAAAACGTGGGAAAGCACAAACCTTCGTCCAGTCTTGTGACAGATACTATCACTGCAGACCAGGACGTTTTCTATTTCTGCTAGTCTTGGAAACTGCTTGTCCAAAATGGCCATGATGACTTTTTTCTGCATACACTCTAATCTCTCACAGCGGTGAAAAGGCTATCGCTCAAAGTACAGTTGAAAAAGAATTTATACCTGTTTCCATGAGGTGCCTGCTATATCAGCCTCCATAGCCCTCTGTCCTTGGTAAGAAGATCAGCAAAGTCTCCACTTATTTCAACCTGGTACACAAAAGATTTAGCATGGACAGTGAGAAGACACCTAAGGGAATTACTGGTCGCTAACACCTGTTTCTCAGCAGAGTTAAGGTAACACAATTCTCATTTATGTTTCTGAGAAATAATAAGTCCTTGAAGTGAGATGGTGCCTGGATCATTTAACTTGAAGAAATAATGGAAAAAGAAGTTACTCTGTTTAATCTGAGCCATACTAAAAAGGACTAAATTTGACCTCTAAAAAAAATGAAAGAGTGGTTATGCACCATTGCTTTTCAAATTTTGGGCATGAGAAGCATTTTTACAGCAAAAAACAGTAGAGAACCCAGGGTTCTGCACAATCTCCATTTGTCTTTTACATCAGGATGAAACAGACAGGGATCAAATTAAGAATAATTTGGAGACATCCTGTTGCCAGGAGAATGTTCTCATTTACTAAAATTCAATTAAGTGCAAAAATTGCTCATTAATAATATTAGACTATAATGTTATTTGGGAAAAAAGGGCGTCACTTAAAAAGAGTGAGGTAATTCATTGCTTTTTCTGTCTTTGTGTTTATACATTCTTTTTATTTTTAGAAACAGCGTATATAGCCTGTGTCTAAAGTAATATTTGCTATAAGTCAAACTAACAAGTATTTATTGAGTCCCTACTGTGTTCAAATTGATGTACTTGGCCCTGGAATACCAAAGCTGAAAGATCTCAGCTCAAGATTGTTTCAATTTTTTTGTGCTCTGTAATGTCAATGTTAAGCAGTACATCACAAGTAATACAGACAACTGCTTTAAAGGCAAGGAGAAACAAATGTGGCCAAATGATATTTTATTAAACTAAAGAAAGACCATGTGGACAGATAATTCCTGCTGTTAAATGAAGTTCTTGAAATAAAATTTAAACATGGTAGAGGCATTTCTAAATATTTCAAGTAAAAGCAACAATTTTACTTTTGATCTTATTCTTTCTCTCCAAATTGCCTATTATTTTTCAAGAACTTTCAAACTCTCAGATGTGAGTATATAACTTGAGTTTAAAAACAATGTTTCTGATTTGGGAAATTGATCAATTAATAAAATAGCACCTTTATCATGTAATTTTTGTCCTTACCTCTGTTATTGAGTGATAAAATCATTTTAACTCAAGTCCTTCCCCTTAAGGTTAATTGGAGATATAAAACACAAACAAACAGCCATAATAGCAAATGTTGTCTTCTGTATTAATAAGAGTAACATGGGCTCTAGGAAGTTAGAAGACAAGGATATTATGCCTAATAATCTAATCAGAGTAAAGAAGGTCCTCCCTGATGTTATGAGAACCAGATGTGTGTTGCTCTGTATTGTTGGTCCTCATTGCCCTCTCACCTACTCCCCTGGGAACACCGAGTCTTGGAGGAAAAAAAAGTGGAATATTTGTGAGCACAGTTCTTATACGTCATTTTTTCCCTCTCAGTGGATCTGAACACTCCACTTTGAAAAATCACGAGTTGTTATTATTCACTCCCATGACTTTTATTCAATCTTATTCACATGATTCTCTTAAAATACAGCTAAAAATGTGACAGTTCCTATAAGCTGTGCTTCAAAGCTAGACAAACCAAGATCTCCCCAACAACTAATTATCTTCATTTCTCTATTGTTTATTCCAGACCATTAGTAGAGAAGCAATGAAAGCACTTACTGATAGAGTGTGTGTTGCGGGAAGTCAGGGATGCTGAACGGAGGTACCTGATGAAGCTGTGACAGAACAACATAAATTGTGAAGATTTCATGGACATTTATCACTTCCCCAATCAATACTCTTATAATTTCCTATGCTTGTCTTTACTTTAATCTCTTAATCCTGTCATCTTCGTAAACTGAGGATGTATGTCGCCTCAGGACCCTGTGATGATTGCGTTAACTGCACAAATTGTTCATAAAGCATGTGTGTTTGAACAATATGAAATCTGGGCACCTTGAAAAAAGAACAGGATAACAGTGATGTTCAGGGTACAAGGGAGATAACCATTAGGTCTAACTGCCTGGGAGCCATGCAGGACAGAGCCATACTTCTCTTATTGCCAAAAACAGGGAAGAGAAATATCGCTGAATTCTTTCCGCAGTAAGGAATATTAATAATTAACAGCCATGGGAAAAGAATGCGTTCCCAGGGGGAGCCTCTAAAATGGCCACTCTGGGGGTGTCTGCCTTATGCAGTTGCAGATGAGGGATGAAACATGCCCTGGCCCCGTGCAGCGCCCCCAGGCTTGCTAGGATTAGGAAATTCCAGTTCTCTGCTCTTGAACCCTGTTAAGATGTTTATCAATGACAGTGCGTGCACAGTGGGACATGGAACTTCATTAGTAATTCTGGTTTCGCCCTGACCTTGTGATCTCGCCCTGACCTTCTGCCTTGTGATCTTTTGTTGCCCTTGAAGTATGTGATCTCTGTGACCCACACCCTGTTAGTACACTCCCTCCCCTTTGAAAATTGCTAAGAAAAATTTGCTGGTTTTATGGCTGAGGGGGCATCACGGAATCTGCCAACATGTGATGTCTCCCCCGGACACCCAGCTTTAAAATTTCTCTCTTTTGTACTCTTTCCTTTTATTTCTCAGACTGGCCAACACTTAGGGAAAATAGAAAAGAACCTACGTTGAAATATTGGGGGCGGGTTCCCCCAAAAATTGTGCATTCACACTCTATCTGTATCTCTATGTATCTATCTATCTATCTATCTATCTATCTATCTATCTATCTATCTATCTATGAGAATCTGGCCAGTTTGTTTCTCTAGTTCTTCTAATGACATCATCCTGGTCTTCTTTATGATATTGGAAGATGAGAAAAGTTCTTTACTCATGAGACTTTTCATTCTTTGCTAGGATTACCTTTCTAGTATCTATACTGTTATTTGTTCCATTACTCACATGCAAAGAATTTGAAGACTACATTAAAAAATAGCTGAATTACTTGTTTTCCAGAAAACTCATGTATTAATATAAAAACCTTTGTTTATTATTTTTTTTAAGATTTGTAACAGGCAACAGCCCTTGGCTCTTTTTCCTATTATAACTATCTTTTTTATTCTTTTTCTTTCTCAATTTTTCTTATCAGCCAAAATGTCACTAGCTGTCTCCTTTAGGGATCTCATTACAGCCTGTGTCCCACAGATTTTCTTGTCAAAGATGTTATACTGGTCCAGGTTCTTCACTGTAAACAGCAAAAGCCAGGGCTCTTAAGAAGAAAATGAATTTAGGAAAGAATTAGAAAAATCTCACATACACTAAGGGAAGTGTGGAGAATCAGGATGTGGAAGTGACAAAAATCCTACATGAAGAGTCAAGTTGGGACATTGTTGTCACTTCTGCTTGGACACAAAATTCACTAGATGCCACTGCCATCACCAACTCTGTCTGGTCAGCTGTGGTTACCACTGTTGCCAGTAGTGACACGATTTCTCCATTTCTCCTTGGGTCACTTACTCTACAGTCAAAATCATGACTGCAAGTATTTAACTGGCCAAACTATGCCCATTATCTAGTTGCCAAGGGCCAAGGAGATTAAATAGTGGGCATTTGTAGTTTTTAAAGCTGCAAGTGAGGTTCTGCCTTCCACCAAGATCGTTACCATGGCTGACTCTCCAGATTCATAAAAGTATAATATCCTCCTGAGCATCCCTGACCTCCCTGAAAAAAAGGGACATCCAAATTCCACAGTCATCCCTCTGTAACCATGAGGGATCGGTATCCTGACTCCCACAGACCCCAAAATCCTTGGAGGCTCAAGTCCCTTACATAAATTGGTATAGTATTTGTATATACCCTACACACATTCTTTTGTATACTTTAAATCATATCTAGATCACTCATAATACCTCCCACAACATAGATGTTATGTAAATATTTGTTATACTTTATTGTTTAAAGAATAATGACAAGAAAGTCTGTACATATTCAGTACAGACACAATCATGTATATTTTTTCTTTTCACATATTTTTCTTTTCACTTATTTTTGATCTGCAGTTGGTTTAATCCATGGATGATGAACCCATAGATAAGAAGGGCCAACTGTATTGGAAATAGTCTACAACATAGGCATATTATACAGAAATGACTGGATTGTTGCCATTGCATCTGTCCTTGAGAAATTCTTTTGGACAGTTAATTTGGACAGACACATCAACAAATTAAAACATAATGTTTTAATATATATCATAAGATGTTTCACAGATAAATATATTACTTTGGGAGGACAGATATAGGAGCAAAGCATTCTGCATATTGTAATCTGGGAAGATTGCTATTTGTTCAAAGAATGTGCCTATTTAATAATTGCTATTGTTCTTAGCTTATGGATATATGTAAATTCTTTACATTTGTTAAAATTTTCAAGCCTCCAACCAGCAATCAGAGACAGATGTTGCTAAGGCCATTCTGTAGCTAGTGATGAAAGAGACTTCTGCAAAGTTAAACAATTAATCAATGTCTCAGTCAGCATGTAAACTCAGGCTTTTATACATATTCTTTGTCTTCTAACCACCATACAGAATAAGAGAAAAAAGTGAAAACAAGGCCAAGCTCAGTATTCATATAAAATGGCCTGGGAAATTTAGAGAATTACAAGAAGCCAGTGAAATAACCATAACAAAACAATTTTATTGAGGCTTAATATAGGCTAGATATGGATTTAAAAGCTTTCCATGTCTTGTTCATTTAATACTTATACCAACACAATGAATTAAGTATTATTATTGAAATTCTGATTTTACATATGAGAAAACAAACTCTTGATAAGGTCAAGTCGCTGCCAAGGTTTCAGAGTTAGTTTGTGTTTTATCAATCTATTGCTATAAAGCAAACCAAACTAAAACTCAGTGACAAAAAAGCATTGTTTTTCATAATTCTGTGGCATGACTTGGTTCTCCTGGGAAGCTCTTTGGGCATGAATGAGTTGGGATATTCAAAATGGCTCACGGACACACCTGGTGCCTTTGTGGAGATGGCAGAAAGACTGAGCCTTACTCTCCATGTAGCCTCAGGGCTTATTCATCTTTAGGTGGACTCTCCATATGGCGGATATTTCCTTCTGGCCTCTTGAGCAGGGTAACTAGATCTTTTTCATGGCAACGTTGGCTCTTGAAAGCATAGAAGCAGAAGCTGTCAGACTTTCTTAAGGCTTAGGCATAGAACTGAAAAAGCTTCATGCCTACTGCATTTTATCAGCTAAAATGCATTATGGGGCCAGACTCAATTCAGTTTGTGAGGGGAATATGCAAGAGAATGAATTTGGGGAGGCAAGGTGTGTGAGGGCTACTTTTGGAGACCTGACTTCCATAGAACTACATATTGTGTAGCTAGGGTTCTCAGCCAGGGACCATGACTCTGGAGCTGTAACCTTCTTGACATGAAGTTGGGAGATTTAGGAATAAGAAAGATGGAAGAGTAAAGAGGAATGATATGTAGGTAGATGTATATATAGATATAGATATAGATATAGATATAGAGATATATGTAGAATCATATTTTGAGGCTGAAAGCAAAGGGTATGCGTGACAACCAAAGGGACATCTTTCCTTGCTGTTTACTTGATCACCAGTAATTCATGCTTAAACTTGTTCTTTATAACTGTATTATATACTGAAAATGGGGAAAATTATTTTGTTCCATGCAAACGTGTTGATCTTTTCTTCATAAATCAGGAGCACTGCTTCTTTCTATGGTTCACATTAATGAAGAAATGTGCCAGATTAAAGGTAGGTAAAGATAAACTCTTTATTCATCAATTTGTTCTGAAATCAGATTCTAAATTTAATATACCACTTGCTATGGCCTGCATATTTGTGTCCCCACAAAATTCATGTTGAAATTCTAACTCCCAAGGTAACTGTAGTAAGAGGTAGGGCTTTTAAGTGGTAATTAGATCATGAGAGCAGAGCCCTTGTGGAAAAGGCCCAAGAAGACCTCTCATTGCTTCCACCATGTGAGTATGCAATGAGAATCCACCGCCTGTGGGTTAGAAAGTGGGCCCCTCATTAGACACACAATTTGCCTTGATCTGGGATTTCTCACCCTCCAGAATTCTGAGAAAAATTTCTGTGGTTTATAACCTACCTAGTATAATATTTTGTTAAATCAATCTGAATACACTAAGATACCCCTCATCTACTCTGATTCATCTTTCATTTTCTTCCCTTTATAGTCTTTAATTCTAAAAGTAGCATAAATGTTCATTGTTACATGTTCTCATAAATAAATGTGTTCTTCCCTTGCTATTTTTTGAAATGCCCATAGGTACCACAATGATGAACACACAGTTAAAGAATTTCAGTTAAGATAAAAAGACAGCAGGCCGAAGAACAACTGAAGAACATGTGTTCAGGAAATCAATGATTTGCGTGACCTGCATTGAAAAGCAACAATAGGTTGGGTGCTGTGGCTCCTGTCTATAATCCCAGCACTTTAGGAGGCTGAGGTGGGTGGATCACCTGAGGTCTGGAGTTCGAGACCAGCCTGGCTGACATGGTGAAATCTCGTCCACTAAAAATACAAAAATACAGGCGTACACCTGTAATCCCAGCTACTTGGGAGGCTGAGGCAGGAAAATGGCTTGAACCGAGGAGGTGGAGGTTGCAGTGAGCCGAGATCATGCCATTGCACTCCAGCTTGGGTGATAGAGTGAGACTCCATCTCAAAAAAGAAAAAAAAATGAAAAGCAACAATACAGAGAAGGAATAGGAGCTATGAAGTCGAGCTGCCAAAAAGTTTAGTAAAGTGTCAAATGGTAGTAAATTTGGTGCAAGGTTCTGCAAGAAATTTTCAGGAGTCTAAAACTCTAACAACTGAAAATGCATTATTTTAAGTTACTATCACCTGTTGACTCTATGATAGCATTTGCCATTATTCAATATCAATTCTAAATTTTCACAAATAAAAAAGGAGGGATTCTCCATTTATTCAGCAACTGCATTCCAAAGCATTTTTGTGAGTTTAATGTCATCATCTTATTTAAATTAGATGTAGTAAAATTTCTATTCCCTAACATAATGTGTGATTATTTACTGATTTACTTAGATCAAACTAGCTCATCAGTGCTTCTAAATATTATATTCAAAAACAAGAAAATGAGTCCTATGATCAGGAAAAAGAGAAAGTTCCACTCTATAGAAAAGTGCTTTTTGTCAGGTTAAATCAAAGGTCTACACAGTATTACAATGAATTTGAAAGAAAATGTCAATATGCCATCCTTGTAAATTTCATGTTCATGAACAGAATATTTGGAAAAGTTATGGTAGCTGTCTGCAAAGTAGGTGACTCTGTACTTGCTAATTCTATCAGTATCTCACAGCAAATTCTACAATAACTTTTTGTATACTTTCAACTAAAAGGTTTATGAGCACTAGAAGGAGGTTTCTAAATGATCTATTTTTTCATTAGAAAAGACATGAAAATCAAATCCAACATTTTTTTCAATTAGTGAGTATCCCAAACCACTGGAGACTTCAGAGGGTTATTAGAATGTCAGTAAGACTAAAGTTGAGGTAGGTACCAAAATGTCAACTATGTCCAAATATGAGATGGCATTTTTATTCACACTGTAGTCTCCATAATGCTTCTTCATTCTTGTATTTAAGAAATCTTGGGATACTCTCCAGACCCCAAAACATATTTCTGTTGTTTGAAAGTAAGAATTGCTATATTTGTTTTTAAAGGGACCTATACATACACAGAGAAAGTAAAAAAAAAAAAAATGACACTTTGATCAATGCTTTATTTTAATCATTTCTTCTATAAATAAAAGAAATAACTTTCTTTCTTTAATTTAAAAATTTCCTTTTACCCCTGAGAAGTTTATATGTAAAATGAAGGAATAGCATATAAAGAAGGCACACCTGTATCTATAATTATAATCATTAAATATAGTGTTTACAAATTTGGGTTTAGAATCAAACTCCTCAGATTTAATCATAGGTCTTCCTCATAAAAGTTATTTAACTTCTCCAAACTTAACATTTCTCAATGTCACTCATAAAAGGATAAAAATCATATTTACCTACTCTTATTTAATTATTCAGAAATATATGAGTACCTATTGTGTGCCAGCCACTATTCTAAGAGCCTGCAATAGAGAACAAAATAGAGTCCCTATTCTCAAAGTGCTTACATTCTAGTGGCAAAGACAATAATCACTTTGCGAAATAAAATTACATTAAATATCAAATACTAATAACAATATTTTCAGCCAAGTAAGGGACAAAATATGAGGAAACATGTAGTAAAACATAATATGGTCAAATACTCTTTTATAATAAAAATGCCCAGCAAACGATAGAAAAGAACACCTATAAACCAATAAAAGTCATCTGTGAAAAATCCAGCTAACATCATACTCAATAGTGAAAGACTCAATTCTTTCCCCTTAAGATGAGGAAGGAGACAAGGATTTCCACTCTCACCTCTTCTATTTAACATTGTACTAAAGATCCTACCAAAACAAGTAGGCAAGAAAAAGAAATAAAAGTCATCATGAGTAGAAAAGAAGTAGTGACAGATATCAGATTATATAATCTTGTGTACTGCGTGGTCTTGTCTGTACAAAACCTAGAACTACACATGAGTGTTAGGCATCTTTTGTCTTCTTACCCAGTCAAATTATGATGAAACATTCCCCAACAGGTCTTTTCGAGCCTTCAAAAAAACTCTGTAGGGACATAGATGAAATTGGAAATCATCATTCTCAGTAAACTATCGCAAGGACAAAAAACCAAACACCGCATGTTCTCACTCATAGATGGGAACTGAACAATGAGAACACATGGACACAGGAAGGGGAACATCACACTCTGGGGACTGCTGTGGGGTGGGGGGAGGGGGGAGGGATAGCATTAGGAGATATACCTAATGCTAAATGGCGAGTTAATGGGTGCAGCACACCAGCATGGCACATGTATACATATGTAACTAACCTGCACATTGTGCACATGTACCCTAAAACTTAAAGTATAATAATAATAAAAAAAGAAGCAAAAAAAAACAAAACTCATAATAAATTACATGTGAGGATTTATGAGGATTAACTTGTTGAGCTAAATTATAGTGGTTTGAAATTTACACTAAAATAACTTTTGTTTTGATTTAACATCTTGATAAGTAATAATATGGGCTAATATAATTTGGGGAAGCAAACATTTTGTATATTATATAAAATTTACAGGAATAAACTCTCAAACTCTCAATTTCTAATTTTTTTCTCTTTCTGTAACGTCTCTTTAAAATCCACACAATAAACTTATCTAACGCAGTTGCACACAGCAACTCTCTCATCTAAATGAAGGAATTTCAACCTTTCCCTGCATTGAATTAATGACAGACAGATTAACTGGAAAAAAAGGCATACATTTTTGTTAATACGCATAAGCAAGGGGGAGTCACAAGAGAGCGATTACCAAATAACCCATAAGATAGAGATACTTATATAACCTTCTTTATAGGGGAGAGGGGAGATGGGGAAAAGTAGGCAGTTCTTTTGAGGGATAGTAAATGATTATTAGGGAGAATGAATGAACTCAGGAGACAGAAATTAAGTTGTAAGTGTTTCATTTTAGAATTTGAATGAGCCAGAGAGGCAGACAGTATCTCATGAAAAAGTCTATCCAGGTGTGGTTGCATTTCTCGGTCTTCTTTTCTGTGATAAATAATGAGATTGCAGACAGGGAATGAAAAGCAATTGTCTTCTACGGTGGGTCTAGTCTTAAGATAGATAAGGGAAAGAGAGTAGAGCCTCTTCCAGAATCTGCTGACATTCAAGTACCTAAAATTTGAAATAATGAGCATACCAAGATGCCATATTTTGTGGTAAAATTCCTGGGATTTCTTCACAAGTGTTCCTTAGAGAAAAACTACTTTTGTCCATTTAAAAAATTTTTATTTTCCAAAGCTACTGTAGAAATATTTTGTCTTTTACAATTTTATATATATGTGTTTTTCTGTCTTATAGGTTTATATGCGTGTGTTCCTTCTTATTCTTATTTTTTAAACAAACATTGCCATACCCTGAATAGTGTTGTGCAATTTGGATTTTGGCCCATAAAAACACATATGCAGCATACTACTTAATAATTACACAGTATCTCATGTATGGTTTTACCATAGATTTTGTTTTTAAGCATTCATCAATTGACCATAACGTAAATGTCTGGAAGCTTTGGTTATTTTATGCAGTGACCCAATGGGTATTATTACACATGCATAGTTTAGCAACTAATAGGATAAATAGCTGGACTATAGGATAAATACTAAAAATTAAACACAGTAGAGAGAGTGACTTAAATATTGATATTGTCAAGTTGTTCTCCATAAAGATATATGAATATGTCTATTCCCTAATACCCTGTCTTACTGTGTTGTCAGATTATTTTTACTGTTTTGCCAAATGAAAGCTGAAAAAATGGTTCCATGTATTTTAACATTTTCAAATATGAAGAAAAGCTGAAATGATTTTATATGAATATCAATGTGAATACTACCTAGATTGTAACACAAAGATATTACTTCAAGATGAGAAGTAGTAATTGAATTTATATTTTTCCCGATATCTACTCATTTGTCTCCACAATTAAAAAAAAACTCTCTTTTTTAAAATTAACTTTTATACTTCATTTTTGTATTCATTTGGGTATATCTCTGAATTTTACCTTCTTTTCCATTTAGACAACATTATTTAATTATTTTAGTCGTTGAAAATTTAGAATTTGGATTAGTATTTATTTTATCTTGTCTCCATCTCTTTTCCATTAACCTTCTTTTAAATGTTTTCTTGACTCTTCTCGGATGTTTATTTTGTGACATCACCTTTAAGATCATTTAGAGAGTCTGAAATCCTCCTTTGGTAATTTTGACAGGATAATTGGCATAGTTAGACTGTGCCTCCTTTGGCATTTATACAGGATAATTGGCATAGTTAGACTGTTTAGATTTTGATATCAAAACATGATCTGCTTTTTATTTGTCCAAACTTTCTTTTGTCCTTCAGTGTCATTTTAGTTTTCTTTCTAGGGATTTTGTATAGTCCTTCAAATTTCTCCTGCTCTTTCTTTTAAAGTTGCTATTGAAAATGTGATTTTTAATTTCAATTATTTCTTCTGGCTGCCTAACATTTGACTATATGAAAGCAATTTCTTTCTGTATACTATTGTTTACCCAGCCATTTCTCAAAATTTTGTATTATATTTATAGATTATCAGTTGTTTTTCTTTGCTTTTCCAACCATATTGAGACCGCCAAGTAAAAAGGGCTTCCCGGTGAACCTCGGACGGGCCTGCGCACTGGGAGAATGAGATGGAGCCACGGAAGTTCGCGCCATTTGCAGAGGGGAGGAGCCCAGTCTCTTGAGTTCCTGTGTGATGGGGCCGGAGCCAGTAAATAGGCTTCCTTCTCGCTCTGCTGAGAGTTTTTCTCTTTCTCCCTTTTCACCCAAGAAGTTCCGTTTTTCCCACCCTTCTATGTGTCCGCGAGTCTAATCTTTTCTGGCCATATGACAAGAACCAGGATTTTCCTACAATATAATTTGCAAGAATATACAGTTTATCTCCCTTCAAGTTTTTAGCTTCCACTGCTGTTTCTAAATGTGTCAACAGGTATCTCCAGGATAATAGAAGAATAAAAATTCACTTTTGGTTTTAACTCTCACTGGAGTGCCTCTACTATTTTCTCCCATTGCACGTTATACTTAATATGGTTGATATAGGAACATATTTTAGTTATATATACATATATTTGTATATATATATACAGAGAATGCTAATCTTTTAAATAATGCTTAGTTTTATAAATAAATACATATATTTACTTATCTTTAGTGTGCATATATAATCATATAGCCATAAAAACTACATGACTAAATATGTAATATATGTACATATTAAGAAAATATACGTATATTTAAAAATTTAAAATATTGTTTAAATGAAAAGATACTGAATTTTATCAGTAAATTTTCTGCATCTATAAAGATAATCAAAGATTTTCAAATCTATGAATATGAATATTTTGTCAGTAGATATCTTTCATTACTGAAACATGCCGCACTTAGAGTGTATCATTCTTTTAATGTGCCTCTAGACCTTGTTTTAGTATTTATAAAGGATTTCTACGTCAGATTCACAGGTAAAATTGCTTTCTAATATTTTGGGGGGGATTGTGTTATCTTTGCTGGTTTTGAGTATCAATGTTATGCTGGATTTTTCCTATTTTTTTTACTCTTTGAAATAATCTAACAACATTTTAAGTCATTTGTTCCTTGAAAGGTTGGAGAATGATTGAGTAAGCCAATGAGCATCTTATTTGTTTTTTTTCTCTTTCTTCTTTGGTAATGATTTGTCTGTTTAAAATTTCCAACTTTCATGGGGTAAATTTTGGTAATTCATATTCTAAAAAATCATATATTTCATCTAGGTTCTAAAATTAAATCACATAAAACTGAGAGAATTGTTTCTTATGGTCTTTTATTTTCTCTCCTGTCTTTGGTAAATTCTTCATTGCAATTTCTTATTTTACATATTTATGCTTCCTTCCCTTTTTTCCCTTTATTATTAAACTATTGAGTCATCCATTACTTTTCGCTCAATGGACCAAATTTTGGATATTTTAGTTCTAAATTTTTTTTTTTTGCATTTTATTCCGCTTTTATTTGTATTCATTTCTCTATTTTTTATTCTTTAGTTGGTTATTTTTGGTAATGCTTGGAGTATGCTGCTTAACTTATTTACATTCTTTTAAGCTCATTGGTACGTGAATTTAAGACTAAATTTTCTTTTTGGCCATGTTTATTCTTGCCATATATTCTGATTTATAATGTCTTTTATTATTGTCATTTTATCCATATTGGGCACTATTGGTTTTTATTTTATTTGAATCCAGTGATTCTGGTGATTGATTTTTTTGTAGCAAAAGTATTAAAATACCAGTTGATAACATCTCAGATATTTTCTTTCTGATTTTTGTTTCCGGCTCTGTTAATAATTTCTAATTTTGCTCCACTGTAAACAGAGAATACTGGCCATGCAATTACATTTTTTTTTGTCATTTATCAAATATTCATTTCTAATTGTAGTACTATTCCTTTCAAGCTTTCTCCTCAAATAAAACAGTTTAACAACAAAGCATGCCAATCTAAAGTGAAGAACTGTGTGCCTTAAAAAGTGAGACCTTTGATTGAAACACTGCTAAAGCATTCTTGAGAAAAATCTGTACCAGCTACTTCTGTCAAACTAGCTGCAGCAACTGGGCACAAAAAGAGAGTGAAAATGGCTTGGCTGTCACTAAGCAGTTACAGGGTGTCATTTAAAGAACACTGAATTCACAACCACACAAAGACCTTCCTGGAAGTGAAGGTCATCATCTATCTAGAGATGTGACTTGACTTTGATTTCCAGGTTTCTGTTTTGCGAGTTGTTGTTTGGTTGTTTGTTCTTTTTTTTTTTCCGATTTAAGAAGCACTTCACTTCTCAAGCATGACACTGCAGGGCAGAGCTTGATTTCCCAAGATCAGAAAATATTTATTGTTCCCTTGTCATTCTGTCAACATTGTTTTATTACTTGTCTTAGTTTGAAGAGAAAAGAAGAAATAAACAAGAATCATGTGATGATACCTAAAAGTATGATCCTTTTTTATCATCTGCCTAAGTGTAATGGTCTCAGATAATGTTTTCATCACATAGTGAATCTTAACTAAAACTCTGGCATCAGGCTGTCCTGCTTCTCAGTCCCACAACGTAATACAGTTTCCAAATGTACCAAGGATGATACATAACACAATAAAAAGAGTTCAACCAAAATTTGAAATGCTGCTTTTTACAAATGGTCTTTAATATCACATTCACACACACACATACACACACACACATTCCATAGCAACATTCACTTAGAATCATCCTTAGTCCATACTAGAGTTTTCTGGGTTACAAGGAACCTAGAATGAGCTGGGATAATAGAACTGGATCTTCCTAAAGGAGATTTGAGCATTAATGCTGTTACTGAGAAATAAGGTAAACTTCAAAATCCTGCTTCACTGACATTCTCCTTGGTTGGCACCCTTTTCACCTTTATGTTAAATTGGAGCAGCCAACTTCTTACCATGTATTGCTAAAGTTCATTCAAATGAGGACAGAAAAAAAGATCAATACTATTTAATCTGTAAAAAATTCAAAGACTGAAGACAATTTGTTTTCCAAAGTCAAGACTAGTTTGTCTCCAAGCCCATCCTGTGTAAGCTTCACATCCTGGTGAAGTGAATTCCGTTTTCCCTATCCCTCGTCTTCCTTATCTTCTTCCCCTACATACACACACACACACACACACACACACACACACACACACACACACACACACCCCTCATTGGAAATCAGTATTATATTTTGTGACCTTTAGAAACAAAGAAAATCAAAAATTCTGCCATCTTCTTTTGACCTGAACAAAAGGCTCTTGGGACTTATGTAAATGTAATAAACATTTATTAGGAAAAATTTTATCTTAGAGTTTAAAATTTCTCATGCGAGATTTTATTAGACTCATCATTCACATATTGTAATGAAGCAAGATGATTTCTCCTGGAAATTGTTCCCAGTGAGAACACAATTATTAAATACCATCATCACTGATAATAATTAAACTTTTATCATCTCAGTTTCAACCCTGTCAGATCAAGCTCCCCAGAGGGGTGACTGTGTGTGAGAAGCTTTAGAAATGGTATAGTGAATAAACAGTTATAAAGCTAACAAAACAGCTGATTAGCGACAGAGCCTGTGAGTCTGATCATTGTGCTAATGCCCTTCTTCAAAAGTCTATTATATGTTTTCACTTACTACACTTCTGACAACAAATGTATGGTTTTTCTTACACCAACCAGTTCTCAAATTCTCCAGACTGTAACCAAGTGTCTACAATTTAATTCAATTCTGACCCTATCTACCCAGAGTCAGTGTCAGACTCTACATGTCAGGTAAGGGCCCAGTCCCACAAAACTGCCCTCACTTGGCAATTCTGGGCCTCTCCTACTTTTGACCTACTGTCTGTAAATTTGGAAGTGTCCCACAACCCACTCCTCAGGTTTAACAATTTGCTATAAAAGATCATAGAAGTCAAGAAAACACTTACCTTACATTTATCACTTCATTATAAAGAATACAACTCAGGAACAGCCAAATGAAAGCAATGCATAAGGCAAGGTATAGGGCAGGAGGGCAGAGCTTCTACAACCTCTCCAGGTATGCTGCTCACCCAACACTATGATGCGTGCACCAACCCAGGAGCTCTCTGAGCCCTGTCGTTCAGGGTTTTAAGGAGATTCCATTACTTAGGTATGATTGATTAAATCACTGGACGTTGGCATTTAACTCAATCTCTATCCTCTGTCCCCTGTCTCCCCTGAAGTAGGGAATAAGGGATCGTTCCAAACCTCTAATCATCTGGTTTGTTTCTCTGGCAACCAGGTGTATATTTAAGCTATCCAGGCTGCCACCAGAGTGATTTCCTTGGCATAAACTCAGGTATGGTTGAAAGAGGCTTACTACGAGTGACTAAAGATGCTTCTCTTACCCCTATCACTCAGGAAATTCCTAAGGCTTTAGAAAGCTCTTGTGCTTGTGCTAGGAACTGGGGAAAAAGATAAAATACATATTTCATATTATGTCACAATATTGCAGACAGTTTTGCAGCATGACTGTTTTATTCTTACTGATTTATCCAATGTTTGAGAAAGTTAATCCCCTCCCATTGAGGAATAAGAATGCTAGGAATAAAATATAAAGCAGGTTGGAAGAAGAATAACATAGGAGCGGTTATTAGAAGAGAATTAATCATAGCTGTTGTTTTTAAGCATCAACTCAGTTCTAGGCACTTTTAACTTTAAAACACTTAGCAAGACTGAAGTAGGGGCTTATCGATATAAATGGTTTACCAGAAATCCACTTACCTAATTGTAGAAAACAGTAGTTAAATCCAGAGCTGTTACAGTAGGTAGCTAGTCAGACATGAGCAGGGTAGGGGAGGGCTGAATACTCCCTACCCACTTACCAAGATATCTCAGGAGATTGTTACAGTGTCTCTCTAAAATAACAATTGGTCGCAGCCAGCACCAGGAAAAAGCAGTCTCCCAATGGATAGAAACACCTGAAACTAGTGATCAACTGCTTCTCGATTAGATTTCAGGAGTTGGACGAGTGGGCTCAAGCATGCTCTCTAAGAGGCAGAATGGTGGCGTTTAACAGGTATAAGATCATTCTTGAACACCTCGAGTGAGCATGTGTACAATTTCAGTACACACACTGCACATGATCCTATGCCAAGTGCTGGTAAGCCCCTGCGCATGCAAACAGCCCACCCCTAGGGAAGAATCAGGGGAGGAGGGATGCAACCCTCTCCCCTAGGAAGTATGCCAACATGTAATACCCCTAGTCAAAGGTCAAACAGGGCACTTCATCTCTCAAGTCACCCACTTGGCCCTCTTCCAAGTGTACTCTACTTCTTTCTATTCCTGCTCTAAAGGTTTTTAATAAACTTTCACTCCTGCTCTAAAACTTGCCTTGCTCTCTCACTCTGCCTTATGCCCCTCAGTGGAATTCTTTCTTCTGAGGAGGCAAGAATTGAGGTTGCTACAGACCCATATGAATTTGCTACTGCTCACAGAGCTACCTGCTTCAAAGTACATGCATAGGTTTTTGTTTTGTTTAAATACACGGTGATATTTTTTATTTGTGGGAGGAAGGAAAAAATATATGTAAAAGAGATAGGCCGTGTGCGGTGGCTCACGCCTGTAATCCCAGGACTTTGGGAGGCCGAGCTGGGCAGATCATGATGTTAGGAGATCGAAACCATCCTGGCTAACATGGTGAAACCCTATCTCTACTAAAAACTAAAAATACAAAAAATTAGCCCAGTGTGGGGGCCCACATCCATAGTCCCAGCTACTCGGGAGGCTGAGGCAGGAGAATCGCTTGAACCCAGGAGGTGGAGGTTGCTGTGAGCTGAGATTGCATCACTGAACTGCAGCCTGGGTGACAGAGCAAGACTCTGTCTCAAAAAAAAAAAAAAAAAAAAAAAGAGAGAGAGAGAGGGAGAAATGTGTAAGAATCTGTTTATGTGATGTTGGTAAATATTTGGCTGCAGTTAATTTCATCTCAGCTGCTTAAAGTACTCAGTCATTAGCCTGGTTGTCTTGAGGATAATCTAGGTGAGGATGCCTGGACTAAGATTGTTGTGATGTGCACAGGTAATCAAACTTGTGCAGTTGACAAAGATGAGACTAAAACATGGAAAAGCAAAGTATAATTTTGCATGCTGGAGAGTTTGCAAAACTCCCCAGCCTCACTGATCAATTAAAAGTCAGTTCAACCATACGGAGCCTTGGGTGCACCCTCTGCCTTTGAATGGATAGGACCTCACAGGACCACACCAAGTTAGAGATAAAATAATCACATATTCACAAATATTAGGGGTGCAAACTTTAAAAGACCCGATTTCCTTTTGGGTATTTTGCTTTGTCCTCATTCTTTTCCTTATCTGATTTGAACTTTATAGTCCTGTTTTCTTAAAATTTGAGAAATGGATGTCTCTAAATGTCACCCAAACACAAATTTTTGGTACCAGTTCTGGAGGATGAACCAGCGAATAAGCCCCAAATCAGGAGGCTTCAGCAAACGGAAACATTTTTCACGACTACAAACTTTAATTTTCCACTGTCAGTCTAATTGGTTAAAATAGAAATAAAGAAAGGGAACTGTAAATAGCTCCTTGGAGGTGAGGAAAAGTCCAAAGCAATAGTGGAAAAAAGTGGCTGGAGGAGGATGAGGAAGGAAGAGACAGTACAAAAAGCAGAGTGAACAAGTGAAAGAAATGTGAAACTTCATGATTTACTATATGATGATTTATACATCTTGAAGAACTAAATAGAGTGGACTTCTAAACCACTACTCATTCTTTTGTTTTTATTAACCAATCCAGCATTCCATATAAAGATAAAGCATTTTTAACTGAATGATTTATATTTTTAATGCTAAGACTTCAGGTCATCTCCTCAAAGTTAACTTAAAAAAGAAAGAGGTGGAAGAGGTGAACAGAGGGAGAAGAGAAAAAGGAGAAAAGTGCTTTAGTAAAAAGCAGGAATATTTACACTAGAACGTAAACTCTGAATTTCAGACAAGTAGTCATTTGTGGTGAGCCCATTGTAGGGGACCACGAGGATGTCTCTACACCTAAGGATGTCTTTAAACTTACTTCTGTCCTTCCTTATTTTGAATGTAAATAGTGTCCCATATTAAGCAATTCAAAAATACATACATGAACACACACACACACACACACACACACATACACACACACACACACATACACACACACACAGTGAGGCAGTCTTCTATTTTCTTCAGGTAATCTTTACTCACACTGGAGTTAGAATTATATGGGTTACTAGGCAAATCTCTGGATTGTAAAATGTGTGTTAGCCATGGAAGAAAGATTTAATATTAGAATAAAAGTTGCTCTAAGAGGAGGGCTTAACACTAAAAGGAAGACGTGGTTCTCCTACTCTGAAGACAGCAGGTTCTTTAGACATTGGGCCAGGGAAGCATTATCTTTATCCCCGAGGGTTCACCTCCATGTTAGCCTGTTCCTGAGTCTTGCTTTCCATTCTGAGCTGCCATTGTCTCTTCCTGAAGGATGTGTGGGTTGCTGTTTGTTCCCGGGAACACTGAGGTTTCATCCTTGATGTTAATCCTTTTGCAAAGTTAATGGTTTGCCTCTTTGTCCCTTTACTTAGAGTGTTTCTTTTGAAGTTCCCAATCGCAAAGTTTGCATTGCTGTTTCTCAGTGTTTGAAATATTGTTAGGTACCAATGAGATCACAATTTGGCTCTGCTCTGTAAAAAGCACTCATTTCATGTTTCACAGACCTCTAAAAAGGTTTGTCTCTTGGAGGATGTGGCATATTATTTGACATTAATATTCATGGAGTTAAGTGATCATCAACGAGATAATAGACTCCACGGTAAGGGCTGCTGAACTCAATTTATAACATGGCAAAAGAGTCTTCTAAAGAGTAACTCAAACACTGACTTTCTGAGGATCTTTAGAATTTTTGTCAACGCTAATGGCAGCAGCACGTGGGTGTGGCAAAACTGCTACTCTATTGACATGATTCTGCAAACCTCATCTGGGTAAAAAATTACAGCTGTTTTCCTATAGATGGATTTTTCCATGAAGCTAATGAAGCTTAAATTTTGGGAATCTTCATTTACATGGACCTCATTCTGGGCAATATAATTTTAATTTGTAATTTTCCATTTTTAATGAAGTTGGTGTCTGAAATTGCGTAAGTTTCAGGTAGGGTTGACAGATTTAGTTAAAACAAACAAACACATAATAAACAAAAATTCAGAACATTAAGTTAAATTTGAATTTCAGATAGACAAAAATGTTGTTTTTAGTACAAGTATGTCCCACGAAATATTTTCCATGCAATATTTGATAAATATTTTTGCTAAAAAATGAACCATCGTTTGTCTGACAATATTCAAGGTCCTGGGAAATTAGCAGTGAACAAAACAAACAAATAATGTTCTTTTCTATTGGAAATTATAGAAATTAACCCAATATGTGAAATATACAGTGTGTATAATATTGATTTTATTTTTATTGAGCAACTTTTAATATGCTTAAAAAAGCTGAATTAAAATATTTCCCTACAGGTATAAGATAGAAGAAGAAGTAGGAGGAACAAAATAAGGAGGAGGAGAAGAAGTAAAATAATTTGAGAAGGAATATGAAGGTAATATAGAAATAAATTTTGTTTTCAATATTAGGCTTTATTTTTAGAGCAGTTTTAGATTCACAGAGAACTTCTGTATATAACCATTTGCCTCTAGATTAGCTAAATTTGAGTTTATATTGATTTCTCCAAAGCCAATCTATGATTGCTTGGATAATGCTTACCTCCTTCCCTTGCTTTATCTGTAAATTCCTGCTCCAACAGTGCGAAGTTTGGCTCTCACCATCCACTGTTCCTTTATTTAATTGTTCAATTTCAGGGCATATATGCACTACTTTCCAAGTTGGTAACTAGTGCTTGCCAGGAGGCTACCTTACCAAATAGAGTACAGTGCTTACGGGCAGTTTCTTTTGCCATTACTCTTACAGACTTTACTCATTTACAAAGTTACTCAGCTCAGCATCTTCCTCTCCTCACCATCTTCGGTGAGATTGTTTCAATAATCTACTGGAGACACAGGTGTAATTTCACCATTATTTGCCATACAATTAAATGTTCCTGTTGTGCATGCGTTATTTTGGAATCCCTGGACCTTCTAAATGTTTCTTTTTTCTTACCTTTTAATTTTAAAGTTTACCCCCTTATGCTTTAAAGTTACATGGGTTTTGACAAATGTGTAATGTCATGTATCCACCTTTATAGTATCAGGCAAAATAGTTTCAACGCCCTAAAACAATACTGTGCTTCACCTATTCAAGCCTTCCCTTTCCTTAATGCCTGGGAGTCAATAATCATTTTAATGTCTCAATAGTTTTGCCTTTTTTGAGACATTGTATAATTGAGAATATACAATACATAGCTTTTTCTTTAACTTAGCAATATGTATTTAAGATTCCTCTATGTCTTTTTGTGGCTTCATAGCTCATTTCATTTTTACCACTATATAATATTCCATAGCATGACTGAATCCCAGCTTGTGTCTCCATTCATATTGAAAGATATCCTGGTTGCTTCCAGTTTCTTGTGATTATGAATGAAAGTGCTATAAATATTCATATGCAGGATTTTGTGTGGGCATAAAATTGTAACTGAAATGGATAAATAGCCAGGGACACAACTGCTGGATTGTATATTAAAACTATACTTAAGTTTGTAAAAAACTGCCAAAATATCTTCCAGAATGATGGTACCATTTTGAATTCTCATTAGCAATGAAAGAAGGGTTCTACTGTTCCATAGCCTATTCAGTTTTTTTAAGCCATTCTAATACTTATATATCAATAGCTCATTTTTGCTTTAATTTGCAATTTTCTGAGGATAAATCATATTGAACATTTTATGATATTCCTAGAAAAGCAGAGTTTTAATAGATATTTTAAAGAAAAAAATTGTAAAAAGAGTGATACCAAAGCAACGATTAATGTATAATAACTAATAGTAATAAAAGTTAGGATTTTGAATTACCCTCTAGCATCTCTGAAGGTAGGAAAGTAAGTCATATATAAAGGAATGCAACCAAAATTTTGCATATTCCAAACTTTACTTGGGTAAAGTTCTCATAGATGGAAAAAAAGATAAATTTTATTCTGTTTTTATTGTGATGGATGACTCAGTTTTAGTAATTTGAGAAGGATACCCAAGGATAGTTTCCCAAAGTTATATTTGGGTAGTTAAGAAAGTTTTTTCTCAAAAAAGAACTCCATATTGCTACAGTATTTCTACTGAGGTTAAGTGCTCTGTGCTAAGATTCGTCCTTCTCATAGATGTATTAATACAGGCAAAAATACCAAGAGACCCTGTTAGACAGGCCCCATGATTATCTTCTTTTTTCTTTTAACAAAAGCTAAGAAATAGACAACCTAAATATATTATCCTAAGTCCACAGCAATGTGTGACAAAGCCGAGATTTAAAATCAGGTTATATGGCCATGGAATCTGGCTTTTTAATCACCCCAGCATATCACCTATCTTACACAACTTGTCCCATTACAAGTCAATAGGAAAAGCTGA
Source organism: Pongo pygmaeus (assembly GCF_028885625.2). Lineage (NCBI taxonomy): Eukaryota > Metazoa > Chordata > Mammalia > Primates > Hominidae > Pongo > Pongo pygmaeus. The sequence continues at coordinate 81,599,906 of NC_072388.2, forward strand.
GAAAGATAATAAAAAGTGAGACTCTTCTGTAAAATGAAATTGTACCATCTCTTGAAAGAATACAAATTCTTCACAGTCAGTTAAATAGGTAGGATAAAAACTCACCTCTTTGTGGTTATTACAGAAATCTAGAATTTTAGATCCGGAGGAAACCTAAGAAGACATTCTGAAATTTCCATTTTATAAAAAGAGGACTTTGAAGCCAGAAACGTACATTGTCTTTCCAGAACTGATACAATCTTGGGTTAACAGCTGCCATAAGCCTCCGAGCTAGTGTTGTTTTTAATGACATCATTATTTTCTATAAGAACATTACAAAAATTGTAGGTTAACATTTCTTTTAAAATCGTTTTGGTTAACCTGTCATTTGGGGACTAAAGCCTCAAAGTGCTTTAATTGTGGGGAAGGAGCTAGGACTGCACTTACATTTCTTATCTCTGTCACATCAGGTAAGTGCAAATAAAGCTTGCTGTGGACTGGCTGCCATGATAAACCCTTATGCTAATCATCATTTCATTTAAATACAAATCATTATCTTGCTTCCAAAGGAAGTCATGTAAATCTAACTAGCAAAGAGTGTTTCTGTTTTCTTTCCCAAGTGACAGAAGGAGTGCCTCAATAATTTGATTCTGATTATTATAATATCAAATGAAAACTCTTGTGAATGAGGTTGCCTTTATTTTTTTAAGAGATCAGGAAGAAGGTGATAGCTAGCTGTGTGCTTTTAATCCCTTGGGTTGCATCCTGGTCTCAGTGCAAGACCAGAAAATGAAAAAAGGTAGCTGGAAATAATGCATCCAATTATTTTGTTATTAAGATTTTATTGGTGGAACAGAGAAAGGAAAAGCAGTTAAGAAAACAAAGCTCAAGGTAATTCCAATTCATAGCTTTCATAGTGTTTGATAAATCATCCTGGGAAATAAATAGCAGCAAGAGACAGTGAGCTGGGGAATCCTTCCAGTTTGTTTTGTAAATGGGGAAGAATATTGGAGTGTAATTAAAAGCTTAAATAATGTTATTAATGAAATTTTGAGTGTGTCTATCACTAGATATTATCTTGTTGCCACTATAACAGATAATGGCATTGTTCTTTGTGATTAATGTGAGGTACACATTCCAAATATGAATGCTATGGAACCAAAATGAATTGCTTACCAAACTAAATATTTTTTTAAAAAACAGACATTTTCATTAATACTACCTCAAGGTGTTGGAGAATGATGAAATCTGCCAAAGAACATGTTTTCTTCCTGGCTAAAAATCAAGCTTATGAAGAATCTAATAAAAAACAAACTTTGCAGAAAAGGAAGACGATGAAAATGAATTAATACTACAAGAAGAAACACGTTATTTAAAAATAGAGGAAAAGAGCAATATACTGAATTACAAAAACAAAAATGTCATTAATAGAATGTAAGAAATCCTAGCAAGAATCATGGAAATAAAAACAAGCAGGTGTTAGTGGTGTTCTCTCAAGCCTAAGTTCTATCACAAGTCAGCTTATTCATAGAATGGCTTGTGTGTTAGCTTGGCTGTCTAGATCCCATAGGGAAGCCAGAGATCACCTCCAACCTCCCTTTAACTCTCATATGGGCTCTTCAGCTGGATCTAGAAACCAAATTGACACCAGCCAAGCTAACAAGAGAAAAGCATACAGGTTGTATTAGTTTTACATGTACACGGGGATGTTGACAAGAGCATGAAGTCTGATGTTTTTATACTTTTTAGACAAAGAACGATAAATTCAAGAAGAAATGACAGAACAAAGGTGATCTGCCTAGAAGTAAATTTCTAGGAAAGTCACTAGGAGATAAATGCAAGGGAAGGGGCTGTAAAACTAGTTGAAGATAAGGGTTGCTTTGGTAAGCATAATTATTCAGATCCTCTGAAGCCTCCAATTCCCATTCTCTGATGATAAAGGCTACTTTCTTCCCCTGGCACAGGAAAAGTATCCCTTCCAGAAAAATCTTTATGGCTTGTGCACACAGCAAGAAACAATTTAGATAGCCCTTTCTAAAACTGCAATTTCTGTACTGTTTTCAACTTGAAAGAATCAATATACTAATCAGGCATATTTTAGAATGGCACGTCCTTCATGCCTTTAATCTCTAAGATACTCAGTTCCAATACAGAATATGAGTCCTGGGTAGGAGACCCAGGCCATTCTTGACCCTGTAGTGTTCCCATGTTGTGCTGTTGTTTTAGGAAGACATACTTCTCATCTGTGTGTCTAAGCCGTAGAGTACCATGACCCCTTGGAGATAATAATGCCAGACTCGGAATTATTGGAATACTAATGCTGCATAGTCCACAAATCCCAGTGATATATAGCAAAATTGATTTGTCACACATCTCACCACAAGGCTGTCTTATCTAGCCTGTGTACAACTAGGCAGCTCTAAGTCATACGTCCATTATTCTTCTCCTGGGCCCAGTAGGCTAGCCTAGGCATGCCTATCTCTTGGCCATGGCAGAAGCACAAGAGTGAGTTTGACTGTACAAGTACTTTCCATAAGAGTATTTTTTTCTAGTAATATTATGCCTGCTAACATTGTATTACGTAGAACCAATTATATGGTTAAGTCTAGGCTCAAGTGATAAGGCAATACCACTATACCTCTTCAGTGGCAGGTAATACAAAGTCACATTGCAAAGGTCAGCTTTATAGGAAGTGGTGAAGGGTTATGGCCCTTAATGTAACCTACCATAGGAAAAAATCAAACCTATCAGCAGCCATATTGAACAACAATAGCAGGAAAATGGTTTCCCATAATACTTTCTATAATTCAGGTTAAGTCTTTCAATCACTCTGTAATTAAAATGATTAGTTATCCTATCATGTAGTTAGTGTCAATTGTAATTATTTTGAGGTTGCAAATTACTCTTGCAGGTAAACAGATACAGTATTGGGAGAAAATGTAGGTATGTGCATTAACTCTCTTATTTTGTCTTATTTTCAACTTACCTTTACCTTTTTCAACTCTCACTTAGAAAATGTGATTTTGCTATGTTTACTTTCATGAAGCATGTCAAATCTTTCAAGGATGATATAAAATATTAACAAATTATCAATATGAGATCTTAGAATCAAAGTTAAAGTGAAAAACAAAATTAGAATATTATCTAGTTTTTCTCCCACACTTTACAGATGATAAAACTAAACTACAAAGAAGATATATGACTTGTAAATATTTAGATGAGATACTTTGGAAGAGAAGTTTTTTGGTGACGTGTTATTATTTTATATTTCAGTTTATTGGGCAAGTTGTTACAAAATAAACTAGTTTGCTTCATCATTTTCCTTGTACCATATCATACATAATTACTGACCCTTATGCAAATGTCTATAAAAATCGTGTACTGAAAAATGTTGATTTTATTTTATTGCTTTTTATCAACACAAATAGATACTTTATTTCTATAAAGATTTTCTAATTTTAAGCTTCTAAATACTTTCTCTGCTTTTCTCTGCTTAAATATATTTCTCTTTCTAAATGTTATTTTAAGAATTGTGGGTAAGAGTTTATTCAGGATTATTTGGCTATATTATAAAATACATTTGTTTTAAATATGCTCAGAAACTGAAACTAGCCTGAGAAGGAAGATACTGAGTCAGATGGAGCCATTTATATAGGGAGATCCAGGATTTATAAGATCCACACCATTGAATTTGAAGTAAGGATACGATCAAGCTGATAACCCAAAGTGCGCTAACTTCTAAGGATGGAAATGTTTCTCTGGGGCTATCATTGTCCCTCTCGCTCTCTGGAATTTCAGTATCATGAGAACACTTAAGTAAGAGCCAAAATTCATAGCGATTCTGCCTGGAGAGGAACACAGGGATTCTGAAATAACCATGACATACATAAGTACCTCCAATTATTTGCCTCTCAGACAAAGACAGCAGCTGTTGAAATATGGAAAGAAAAATGGTTCAGGGGTTTTCCCCCATGACTCAAGACAAGCATTTATATTATTTACACACTTAATGTCTCTTCTGACTTATGATTGCCTTACAATCTATGGAATATATTTAGTGTCCCTGTGGAAGCAATTATACATGAAACATCAACATATATTTATATAGTAGACAGCACTTTCATAGGTCCCTGCAGTGTATTTTAACAGTAGTGGAAACTAAAGTTTTGGTGTAATGTGTTTTTATCTATCATTCAGATCAAAGAATACCCAGTACTTGAAAAGTTTAGAAAGCAGTTGAAAGTTACATGGAGATGTAGAAAGTATTAAAGTGGTAGAAATTAATTAAAAGTCTTAGAATATATGAGCTGTAATTAGACTGGTTTTTAATGTTTAGTTTGTTAATATTTAAATATAAACCTCACAATGGAACTTGAGAATTTAAGAGATTTACAGATAATTTATGCTTAAAAGTATGAGGGATGTCTGTTACTCAAATATCCATACCATTAAATTAAAAAGTTTTAAGTATTGATTCTTCTGTAAATAATAGAAGACTCCATTAAATTCCTTTACAGTTCTGTACCTCTAGACTAAAACGAAACACCAAAATATGAAATTATCTCAAAATAAAAACATCTCAAAATTGAAGAATTTACTTTCCTACAATTTGGAAATTTTTGGTAATTAAAAAAACAGTTATAGCATGAAAAGCAAATAGGAAGAGTACTTGTATATTCACTGTCATTAAAGCCTTCTTCAAATATATTACTAAAGTGAAATATAGGTATTGATTGATATGAGCTTCAGGTAATATTTTGCCTACAGTGTGTCTCCAAAAATCTACTAGATTTTTAAAGTAGTGTAATCTATTCAATAAAGTTAGCTATTTGGATGTTAATCTCTCCAGGTGCCAAGGAAGAAAGTGTTACTAACTACCTATATAACTGGGTTTAATAAGTAAATAAAGAGATAATTAAGATACATTAAATATTTCAGGTTCATGATAACATTTGTTGCACAACATTAAACCACAGCAATCGAAAAGAAGTATGAATTCATTTGCTATTATCTAACCATATTAAAAATATTTTACTCATAAAAGTTTAAAGACATCAACAGTAATAAAATAACTTAGAAAGCATCTTGCATATGCAATTCTTGAGAAATAGTTATTTATAAAATAACTGGAACTGGTGAAAGAGCAGGACATCTTAATAATTCAGTTGGTAAACTTCCACGAATTAGATAAACCATTAACATTCATTCAGTAATAAACATTCTCTATGAATAAAGAGAACTGAGTAAAGAACACAATGTTTATATTTTTTATTTCAATAATTCAATTTCTAAGAATAAAATCTTAGAGGTCTGATTATTCTTTTCAAAGATTTATACATAGATAAGCCAAAACTACACACAATATAAATGTTCATTTTTACAAGAAATATTTAAATAAAGTGGGCATATGCATCCTATAAAATACTATGAAGCTTTTAAACTAATGCTTATAATTTTTTAAACAGACAAAAATATTATGATATAATTATAAGTGAGAAAGGAGGCTACGCAGTTTATATACATTATTGATCTCAATTATAAAAAATGTGCACCATAAATAGAGAAAAGGAAATGATCTAAGATGTGCATATTTGATGGTGGTTTTGTTTTGGGTTATTGCCATTTTCTTTTGATGCTATATATTTTACAAAGGATCTATATAGTGCTATGGTTATTTTTTAAATGTTTTAAAAATTAAAAAGTAAAAATATATCATTAAAAAACCATATCATTACTAAGTGTAATGACTTGTCAATATGCTGGAAGTTTAGTAAATTTCCTTTACCAAAACTCTGGATTTCTATTTTGTTTTCAGGACACTGGGTTACTATGTATAATTTGAGGATATGAGGAATTATTTAATTTAATATTAAATTTTCTTGTAACAATTTTGGAACTATTATATTTTAAGAATCTAGTTAATTCCACACTTCAGGCAAATCTTTAAGTCTGCAATGTTTTGCAATGCAATGAGAGACAGATAGATGGGATGGATTTAATGGTACCAAAGGTGGAAAAGTGAGTGGCAAGGACTAAGACTGTCCTCGCTGACAGGAAAGCAGGAGCAAGAGGAGATGCTCTTATTAAAGGATCATCCTACAAAACTGTACTTGCGGTTATTGTATGGCAAAATTTATTGTAACTAATGTTTCTAATGCAATCCTAAAACTACGTAACACTGGAGGTTATATTAGTCAACACTAGGGGAGAAATGTCTTCTGCTGAACAACATCCTTAACACCCCTCGGCAGAATCAGAGAATGCGGAGATAAGAGATGCTCTACGAGCTGGGGGAGTTTTTATTAGAAAGGACTTATCCACTTGGAAAAAAAGCAGTACAGCAGAGGCTAACACCACCAGTCATTGAACAGAAAAAGGATTGTAGAGTCATAACTGGGAAGAAGTATAATTCATCTAGATCGTTCTTCAAGCTCCAGAGGATTGTTATTCATTCAAGGATTGTGAACTAAATATTTCTGTTAAATGTAAAGTGGACCAGAGTTAATTTTTTCTCCCTATGATTTTGGTCAGATGGCCATGGATTTTGTGAACATTCAATAAATATTTATTAGTAGTAATGATTCTGTATCTTCAGTGAAATATTGTCCTGCCCTATAATCCTTTCAGTTTTTAGTCTAAAATTTTTTTTCACAACAAATTTTAACCTATTCTATATTTGTTGTAAATGGAACATTAAAAACTGAGAATGACGAATGGCCTCCTTAGACTGGTTGCTTCTTATGTACAAGGTCATATCACGGCCACTGTTTTCTCTGGGCTTTAAATATTTACTAATAGTCTCTATTTTTAGTCCATCATCACTCCATCTTCCATGAAATCGATGCCAGTAAAACATCATTGAAATCTATTGGCTAGAAAATATTCCCCTGCGCTAAAGTCAGGGCATAAAAGGTAAAGTATTGTTTATATTTGTATTAATAAAATTTAGGAGGCTTTTTCTGAATCTTTTATCTATGCACCCAGAATTTAAATTTCATTTTTCAATCATTATTTATTGCTGTATGTGCATGAAAGAAGGACACTTTTTGAGTATTAGGCTAAGCAAAATTGTATCTTCTTAAATCACAAACTAACCTGTCAATGTGTTTGCCTCTTCTTAGATGTTCCCCATAGCTTGAATTACTGACTGTGGCCTTTTTCATTTCCTATAGTTCATAATGTGATTAGAGAGCAAGGGCATTTGGTTTCATATTATAATAAAGTGATTGATATCTATTAGAGTGTCTTGCAGATCTATCAAAAAGAAAAAAAAATCGTCCAATTGTATCACATAAAAACAATACTCTAATTTTTGGTACTTTCAAGAAATAACCTCACCCTGTTACCACTAACATATTAATATCAATTAATAATGGGCTGGGCATTAGCTAATGAGAAAATATTTTGTCTTTGTAGATTGCCATTAATGGATGGATATATAGCCTTATCATTAGTAGTTTTAAAAGTGAATGTAAAATGTGATTTCCATTCATGCAATATTTTGAGGCCTCCAAGGCCTGGTACTTTAAAAGCCTAGTACTTCTTTATTCAGAAAACTTCTACAATTCAAAATAATTCATCTCTTTAGGGTTGAGAAGTGACCAAGCCTGGCTTAGTACCAGGTAGAATCATATAACTTTGCAGCTACCTACTGTAGCCACAGTGCACATTAGCATATAAAGGCTGTGGATGATCCCGCAGAAAATGCAAGTGTTTAACTTTCTTAGCCAGAGAAACTATGTTGTATTAAATCTTTAGCCTCCTATCATACTCACGTCTTTCAGAAAACAATTTACAAAATCTAATCTAACCCAACCTCTTTGTTTAGGTATAAAGAAATAGAGGAACTGAATGGTTAAAACATCTTGTCTAAGATTACACTCTTACTGGCAGAAATTGATGTCAGCTCAGATATGCTGACATAGATATATATGCTGTCTCATCTCCTTGGTCACCCTGTGTTCATTAATCATTATTCTGTAATTGTAAATTAAGTATTTTTTTTCCCAAACATACTAGCACCTATCAGAAAACTATCCTCAGGTTTTGTACACAGCTACAATCACTTGAAGGGTTTCCATCTTTAATAATGACAGTTTTTGGTATGTTAGTAACTAAATCATGTTGAAAGAGATTGATTGTCCTCCATAATGAATGGTATGTAGTGCTTTTCCAGTGAAGTTTCCATAAAGCATAAAGTCAAATATTTGTCTCAGTTCCCAAGACTTGAATTAGGTAAACAGCTTCACCTATACCACCAGATGTCATGTCAAACCTCCAGTTTCATTTAAAATTTTTGCTTTTTTCATTTGCCCTGTCCTCTGTAAAAAATCAAACAAAATAGTCGTAGAATTCGTTATATTCAAAGTCACTTAGAGCAGTGAAATCAATTTTTATCAATCTTCTTTTTGCTTATCTGATAATTTGGAAAACTCAGCCAAAGCTTTTTTTTTATGAATAAGGCAAATGAAAAAAAAAATGAAGCCAACCATGTTTTTCCATACTGTATGGGAATAAGTCATTCAGTAGTGAAACGATCCTCATTTCTGAATGAGGGATTATTGTAGGTGGAGCCATTCATGTACCTTCAATATATTCATTTTATGGAATTTTACCAACCCATTATACAGCATACAGTCCTGACTTTCAAAAATCTCATAATTTCAAAAGAGAGATAGATACATAAATAAGCAAATAGAATGCAGTGTCATAAGTGCTATACCGGAAGTGTGTACAGGTGCGAGGAGAGTGGAGAAATTCCAGGGAACCTAATGTCAAGCCTGTGAGGAAGAACTTCAGCACCATTTCTCATTCTTTTTCCAACTTTCTTTCCTTTTCTGTTTAAAAGAATTAGAGGGAAAGGTGATTAACATATATGTGCTAGAAAGGCATGGGTATGAGTGTATGTGTGCACGCCAGTGTTTGTATGTATATGTCTGTATACATTACTAACGTTTACCCCAGTCTGAAAAAAATTTGTTAAGAGAAAAAATTATAAATGTTATTGGCAGGATAATAACTGCATTCAGAGGAAGATCATTGGTATCCACAGTCATTGATTATTCTACATATGAAGAAACAAGCCCACTCATTGAACCAGCCCCCATTAGCACTGCCCCTACTCCTACTTGTCAATGCTAACATGGAATGCATTTTCTTTCTTGCCTATAGCTCACTCTTCAGAAATTTTATTTGACTTTCCCAGTGGCTACTTAGAATACAGAGGGAATCTAAGCAAAGGCTCTAACCCTCTCTCTTACAGGTTCAATAAACACTCTAACCAGTCATTCATGTAGCTTGATGACTTGTCCTTCCCTGGATTGTCTTGTTGCTAAAATTCAGACAGGATGCCAGACAAACTTAAGCATACCCTGAGAAATAAAGTTATAAGTTAAACCATTGTGTTCTGTTGGGGACTCATGAGCAAGAATCAGTTACTAGCTTTTTAATGATAACATTTTTAGAATCATACAGAGATAGCATTCTCTTCAATAGCTAATTATCAGGGAAAATAAAGAAACCTCAACCTAAGCCATGTAAATTTTAAATCATATTTATGGATAAATCCCGTGTAATGGAACAAACCTAAGACAGCACCATCTTTTCCATTCTCCTTGTAAATAGGTAACAGTAAATATGACAGTATTAGACAACAGAAAATAAGTGTGATAAAAATGAGTTAATTGATAATATTGAAACATTTTTCACCATTTATAATTTTGTTTATCAGGGACTGGCAGTAAACTTGAGTGTCTGTTCTGAGACTATTATCCCTCCCTACTGTAAAATCTGTAATTAAAGCTGTTGGTGTTAAAATAAGCAAATAACAAAAAAACAGAGGCCAAGCCCACCACACACTACTTCCCTAAACCACCAAAATTCACTGTGTTTTACTGGAGGTTGCATGACCTGGATTTTATGTGTTTTCTTGTATAAAGTACAGGGTAAGCATACAGACATTAAGAGGAAACCAAATTTCACTAACCCTGTTTCACCATAGTGATGGAGAGAAGGTATTACCTGGAAGTAACAAGATTTACCACAGCATCTCAGTTTTTTCATCCTATACCATACCTCTTTCCACATTCTCAAGTGTACTAGGGTTCTCCGGAGAGACAGAACCAATAGGATATATATATACACACACACACACACACACAGATAAATAGATACATATATAATATATATGTTTTATATGTATATATATTTTTTTCTTTTCTTTTCTTTTTTGAGATGGAGTCTCACTCTGTCACCCAAGCTGGAGTGCAGTGGTGCGATCTCGGCTCACTGCAATCTCTGCCTCCCAGGTTCCAGCGATTCTCCTGCCTCAGCCTCCCGAGTAGCTGGGAATACAGGCGCGCACCAGCACACCTGGCTAATTTTTGTATTTTTTAGTAGAGACGGGGTTTCACTATATCGGCCAAGCTGGTCTCGAACTCCTGAACTCATGATCTGCTCACCTCAGCCTCCCAAAGTGCTGGGATTACAGGTGTTATCCACCACATCTGGCCATATATATATTTTATTTATAGACACATATATGTTTTATATATAGACACATTATACACACACATACACACACACATACACACATATATATACGCAAAAAGAGCTATTTTAATGTATTGGCTCACATGATAATGCAGTCTAGGCCGGGCGCGGTGGCTCACACCTGTAATCCCAGCACTTTGGGAGGCCCAGGTGGGCAGATCACGAGGTCAGGAGATCAAGACCATCCTGGCCAACACGGTGAAACCCCGTCTGTACTAAAAAAATACAAAAATTAGCCGGGCGTGGTGGCACATGCCTGTAATCCCAGCTACTTGGGAGGCTTAGGCAGAAGAATCGCTTGAACCTGGGAGTCGGAGGTTGCAGTGAGCCAAGATCGCCACTGCAACCAGCCTGGCGACAGAACGAGACCCCATCTCAAAAAATAAAAAATAAAAATAAATAGATAATGCAGTCTAAGTCTCATGATCTGTTGTCAGCAAGCTGGAGAAGAAGGAGAGTCAGTGATAGAGTCCTAAGGCCTGAGAGCCAGAGAGCTGATGGTGTAGGTTTCAGTGTAAGTATGAAGACCTGAGAACAGGAGCTTCAAGGGCAAAAGAAGACTGATATTCCAGATCCAGCAGTCAGTCAGATAACCAGCCAATCATCTTTTCCTGTACATTTTTATTCTATTCAGGATCTAAATGGACTGGATGATGACCACCCAAATTGGGGAAGGCAATCTGTTGAGTCCACCAATTCAAATGCTAGTATCTTCCAGAAACACCTTCAAGTGCACCCAGAAATAATGTTTAATCAGCTATCTGATTCCCATGACCTAGTCAATTTGACACATGAAATTAACCAGCACATCAAGTCTGTATCATAATTTGTAAAAGCCCATGAAATCTTTATGTTATATTTCCCTTAAGGCTCCTATATATTCTGTGCTATATACTTAATATTTACTTGGATTAGTAGGAGTGTGCTGGGGAATCAAAATTTTACAGTGGACATCTAGACTATTTGCATTTAAATCTGCTATTACTGTATAAAACATGAAGCTGAAAATAGACTTATGGGTCAAGTTACTTTCATCTTCAAATAACAATAGTAAGACTTAAGCATCCAGGCATCCAGATCCCTGGTTTTACTGTACCTTTCATATGATGATCTTCAGTATATTGCCTTTGTAGTAGATTGACCTCTTACTGGCAGAAATTGATGTCAACTCAGATATGCTGACATAAATATTTCTGTTCCCTCATGCTCCCAAACGGGCTGCTGTAGTGGCATATATTGCTTCGGTACGCACTGCAGCCAGAGCTAGTAGAAACTGGTTGTTTTCTTTATCAACAATGCTATGGAGTTAGACTAAGAATTCAATAGTATTCCTAGTTACATACCATAATACTCTTCCATTTCCAATACTGGATGCCCATTGACATGGATTCTGCTATCTTTGTATTATAGTGATTACTTTTTTGATGTTAATAGGGTTAATATTGGGTTAATAGATAAACAAGAGGTGCATACCAGATCAAATAGCTACCTATCCACAAGATTACTCAGAAAAGCACAGGATTTATTTGTTACCTATGCAGCCAAAGTTGCATACCCTTTAATCACATCATTCTATCACCAGTATTATTGAAACCATAAGAAAGGTAAAAAGACATCTTTATAATTAGGGGCATATTAATAGACATAAATATTAACTCTCTGTTGTGGGCCTGAAGATGCTTTAGTCTAATTTTAGTGACTCAGGGAAAATGTGTGACTCTTCTAAGCTCACAAATAACTGTACATCATGGATTTATTTCCAATGATTTCCAGGTTTAGACATTTCTGTTCTCAGAAGGTTCTTGCAAAGTTAGCTTCTGTATTCAACATAAAGTCTAAATTTCACTTTACTTCCTCATATACTGAAAATTTCTGTATTGTTATTTCAAGTGACAGGCAGTAAATTGGCAAATTCACAGCCCAAAATCACAGTAGCCCTAACTATATCAACCTTTTTATTCTTGATATTTCCCAGAAGGTCCAAAATTTGTGTGTCTTTTTAGTGGAATTGTTGTTGTTTGTTGTGTCGCAACAAACAAATGATACCAGTTCTCAAATATTAGGATTATATTGCGTCAAATAGTGACTTTCCACCAATTAATTTATTCAAATGGAACTTTGCACAACCTTAACAGATAAAGGTCAAGAATATATGACAAGAATATATCTATCAGTGATATGATCAAAGGTTAAAAAGTTTAATGAGCTGAGTTATGAGGAGATATTATAAGGTAGAAGTAAATCGAATATGAGTAAAAAAATCAATAAAGTTCAGTGAAAATCTGAAGAGAAAGTTAAATAGAGTTAGTCACGATATGTCTACATTCCTATAGTGTTACTCTTAACCAAAAAAGTGCAAAACATTCCAACTCAACATTATTAAAAATATGTACATACTGTTACCATTTTACTCTGAAATACATCACCTTATAGCTATGACAAAGACCTGAAGTAGATTAGCAAATAACATGACAATGGGCAAAAAATAGACCATTTTAATAGCATGACCAATTACATTTCATACAAGACCTAGGTAAATTCAACAGCAAGAATGCATGAAAAATCAGAATTATCACCTCTTTGTCATTTACCAGCACAAAACAACCATGTTCCTCAAGAAACAGAGACAAGATAGAATCAAATTTGAAACAAGATACTGTGTATAAATTATTTCCATCAATGCCTTATGAGTCTCATTAAGCTTTCTCTCTAAGGAAGGATGATACAATCATTTACATCATAGGATTTATTCAATTTTTTGCCTATTCCATTTTCATTATTATTAATCCATGAAATCTGGAAAAGATATTACTGTTCCAAGTTGCTTTCACGTATGACTAGCTTAACAATAGGAGATCTCAGATTGTTTAAGCACACATTTTCTTTTAGATAAAGCAACATTTTCACAGAATACTTTTATCAGACACTTGGCAATTCCTCCACCTTCTGAATAAGAACCTTGCTCAGCATATGTGGGAAATGAGACACTGCACACATTGGTTAAACTAGAATTCAAATAGTTAGCCAACATGTGGAAGACATCAGCAAAAGTTATTTCAATGATCTCACGTTGGCAAATATGGTACTCTGACTGGTTCCAGAATAAACAGATCATTCGACTTGAGTGTGCAAACCCTCGTGTGAACACGTAGACACAAAGGGCTTTGAACAGAGTAATAGGGCATAGCATTAGCCCAAGAAAGATGGAAGATGTGAAAGTCTGGATGGTGATACTCATGAAAGATAACCCACATCATTGCTCAAATAGCTGAGTCATAAATACGAGAACTCGGTCAAAGGAAAAATATTGTAGGGGAGAAGAACAGGAAGTAGGGTAGAATTCATTTCCCACCTCACCTAAACTCCATTCATATGCATGATGAGCCACACTAAAAATTTAAGAATTGAGAAAACTTGGAATGTAAGTGAATTTTTGTTAAGATTCACCTTGATAAAACATACAATTGGGGTTGCAGCTGTGGGAAAGTCAGGACTCAAAGACATTAAATGTTTAGACAGTGACGATACTGGTCTTTTATTTCCTGAAGGCGTTTGGCTGCCTCCTTTCACTGACAAGCTCCCTAATAAATAATATTAATGTGAGAAGAAAGATACTTGTTTATTGAAAGTCCTGACCAAAGAAGCAGGAAATACCTTGGGTGTAGCCAGTCTTTGGACATTTGTCAAGAACTCCTGAGAGTTAAGACAGAGGTTTGGCTTCATGCAAGATCTTTCTTATTTGGAACATTACTTTTGACTTAGAAAGTCAGTTACTAATGTTACCAAGACTAAGAAAAATATATATACCACCCTTTCCTCATTTTTCTTTTCAAAACATCCAAGTTATATTTGCACTTATTTGGGGAAGAAATTAAAGATTAAGATTGCTGTTTGAGACTTTCTCTGAGTTGTAGAAAATAACATTGTACCACGAAAAATAAAAAGAAAAAAAAAACATTAAGTCTTTCTGCATTCCCCCACATAAAGTCATTCACTTAGTGATTTTAAATTTAATTCAGCCAATACTGTCTTAACACTCACATGAATTTATCTGTTAAATGGAGGGTATAAATTATCATAAATATTCTTAATAGGAGTTGGGCCAAAGGGCTTATTTGATCTCAGTTAATTAATTTTTAAATAGGGCACAATCTATCAATGAATTCCATATTTTTAAAAAAGTAAAATTTAGTCACAAGGAAATTGGATGTGGGTGAGAGGACAGGATATTTACTTTATTTATTTCTTTTGCGTTTTATTGTTTTCATTATTCTGTTTTTCATTAATGTTGCATAAAAATATTATATCGAAAACATTAAGTGCAAATTAACCTCGCTCCTTTACAAAACTTCTAAAATAGATGTATTAGTTAAGATTCCATTCAGTGGGGTGTAAGAGACACCCAGAGTTGCTATGGCCAAAACAGAAAAGGAGTATATTTATTGCCTACATCAGTGAAAGTAAGCAATTCACTATTGCATGTAAGAGCTGACGGTGAAGTTCTTAGAGACGTAGTTTCCAGTTGACTGCTTCACAATCTCTTAGGTATTGATCTTATCCTAGATTGTGTAATCTGGGTCTTACTCTGCTAAACAAAGATAGAGGAAAAGAGGAAGAAAAAGAAGCAGCAGCAAAGAACAAGCAGCAAGAGGACCTTAAAGATGATTTGAGAGCATGACATAAAAAATTCTCATTTATGTGCTATTGACAAGCTCTTAGTCTTGCTGCAAAGAAGGCTGACAAATTTGTTCATTATTCTAGGTGTCTTAAATTCTATTATTATAGAAGAAAGGCACATTGCAGAATAAATAATTATCTGTCTATCCCATAATACGTCTCGTTTGGAAGCCTGTGACGGCAATCCGTAATTTTCTTTCTAACAATCCAACAAAATCAACAAGCATGACCAGCACAAACAACAATCTGACATATTTATTAATATTCCATCAGAGAATAAATAGGTAAATATATTTTTACTGTGATATGTGACTTTTAAATTCTAAAGAAATAATAGAATGCACCATAATGTTCACTTTAATCTAATCTTATTTGCTTTTCAAGTCCCTTGGATTTGAACAGATTTTGCCTGGGGATGCTTCAGATATGTTTATTGAGTTAGTATAAAAAACTTTAATAATCATAAGATCCAAATCCCTAAATTGGAATTTTTGTTAGGTGACATATTTTCATACACGACAAAAATGAGATCCAAAGAGTGAGTTAATCAAAATCACATAAACACTTGTTGATCTTCTGAATGTGCAAGCTGAGGACTTTTATACTTTTATATTGTGACTTATTTTTACTGTGTAAGCCTGAATGTCTTGAATTTTTCCAAATGTTCTGAGTTTATATTCCAAATTTAGAATATAAAAAGATAGGTAATATGCAAGCATATAAACCAGTAAATCAAAATATAGCTGTATTTAGTGCCCCTAAGTCTCAAAGTATATTATTTTTACTATTAATATTTGTCCAATGATTATTAAATAGTTAGTGGCCAAAGAATTGTCAAAACAATAAATAAATAAAGCAGTGAAGAATGAAGTTCTTCATTTTTTCTGAATCAAAAAATCTTTTATTTAATGTTTATGCTCATAATTTCTAATTCACCTCGGCTTAGTACAGTGTTACAACATTCAGGAAAAATCAAATAAAAAACCATATGTTTGTCCGTATGTGTGGAGTCAAAATGTCATGGGAAACTTGGAGCTTTTAGAAAAGGTGGGCATTAATCTTCTTGTATAGGAAGTATTTTGATGAGGTTTGATGAGGTTAATGAGGTTGACTATTGCCTTAAGCATTCTTTCTTCAGTTTTGAGTTTTAACTATCTGTATTTTTGAAACCAGAAGGAAGTGGTCTTAAAAAACAAGAAAATGAAATGAGGCATATTGCCATTTTTTGTCAGGCCAGAAACAAAAGTACATCTTGGAAGTACAGGTCATGACAAAATATGTTTTATTTAAAGCATGTGACTTAGGAAAGATTATCACATTAATAGACAGAAGGGAACAGTGGCTTGCCTGATACACTTATATTTTCAAGGACAAGAGCAGTTGTAGAAAAATGTGTGAGTGTCTCCTCCTTCCAGCTGGATAAGTCTGTTTACTCTTTTCAGAGACTAGATTCTCTCATCTGAGAGGGAGATATTTAATATGTCTAAGACCTAAGCACCTGTCAAGCTACTCCAAAAGCATTTTCTAAGGGTTCTCAAAGGAAAACAACCTAAGCATGTATTAAAAACTCTTTTAATTCCATATTCCCTTCTGATTGGCAGTAAGCAAATTAAAAATGTTGAGATCATTAGTATTTGGTGAGATTCAGTTGAGATTCAAAATGTAAACCAGTTGCCTTATTCAATATACTTTATGGTGAACATTCTAGGAATAATCTAAAACTTATGAGAAAAAATAGACCAGAAATTGTTTTATAAAACTCACTAAGGCTTTTAAATACATATTGAGAAAATTATATATTAAAAGAGAAGAAGAAACAATCTGCCTTGTATAAATGCAAACATTTGAGGGTAGCTCATGCTAAATATGTTTGATATAATGAAATTCTGCTGATAGAAAAATTCTCACATATTAGTTACAAAAGTTAATTTATTTTAAAATAATTCACTCAGGGTAAGTTTATTGAGAAACTATATTGTGCTATTTACTCTAATAGGTGCTGAAGATTCAGTGGTGACAATTTAGAATATGTCCCTGCCATCAAAAAACTTATTTTCAACTGGTAGGTGGGGGGGAGGGGGATAAATAAGTGTACATAAAGTATTTAACAAAGTCAGCACTTAAGTCATTAGTAAACATTACCATTATAGTAATGATAATAATGAATATTACTATTATTGAAGTTGTCTATGAGGATGAAACAAGAAATGTAATTTCAGGCCGAGGGGGCCATTTCAATTTACGCCTAAATAGATCATTATTGTGCAGTTATGTAGTGTATTGTTACACATGGGATTCATGGGAAATAAGAATATGAGATAGATTCACATGCAAAGTATTTATTGTGAGTCCTTTTAGAACGAATACATGTGATAAGGAGAAAGAAACCAGTTGAGAAGAGAACAAAGTAGGGCTGCAAAAAAGTTATAGCTTCTGCTGGTTTTATGGGGCACTCTGAAGACAGAGTTACTCCAGAGTCATTGAAATTGGGATAGGAGAGCCAGGTTTTGTCATCATTGCATCCTTCATTCATTGGTTACACACAATTAATGGAAAGGAAGCATGACCTTGGGAAAGATGGTAGTCTTCAGACAAGATAAAGCCACAGAATGTTGATAGCTGAGGGCTTTAGCCAACAACGATTTCCAAGGAGAATAATTTTTCAGTCTGAAAGCAGATCTAGATGACACAGCACATTGCCCACTACAGCTCACTCTTCATGTTGCCTAGATCTATTTGTATAATTTCTAGCAATAGTTTCTCCAGGACTCTTGAGTGATTTTTGAGGGAAAACAATATGAGAGGAAGGTTTGTGCAAAAAACTGTAACTCCAAAGATGGAGCTGGTCATAGGCCACAACTGATATTCAGTATTTCCTCCTTTAGTGCCATTTCTAGATTTAGCTTTGTGCTGTCCCTCTATTGATCTGGGGGACTTACCTAGTGGGGGGTGATGCAGAGCTTCACTGACAATGATCTGAGCCCTTGTCACCATGTTCTCCTCAGGCCATGCCTGCTACATTTGCACATTTACCAACAAAACTGAGGAAGGGAATGACACAAGGCCCTCAAGTGGATCCGCTGAAAGCCAGTTTTCTCTTTGACCCCATTATATAATAGAAAACTCACTTTAGTTTCATCCTAGATTATGTGTAGAGAACAAATTACAGGCAGACAAGGATGAAAGCTGGAATGGTTTACTATTCAAATACAGAGAATAACATGGGTGCTTAGGCCCAGGTGGTCGTAATACAAATGGTGAAAGGTAGTCAAATTCTGTGTACTTTCTGATGGCAGAGCCAACAAATTTGTTGATAGAATGGGTGTGAGTTATAAGATGAAGATCAGAGTTGTGAATGATTGTTTTCTAAAATTGGAACAAGTTGAGGACTAGATTTTTTGGCAGAAAGCTGCTTTTATGTACCAAAAGATTCATCTTAGAAACAAGATATTCCATGTTCCTATAGAATGAGACTTTTACTTCAGCGAAATATTTGACAATAATACTAATCATATTCTCTAGTAATAGTCTGTACAAACTAGTTGGCTGATATCAGATACCCTCATATACTGGGTCTATTGGCCAAATAAATTTCAGAAATATTATAGAAAACAGAATAAGAAAAGAAATTCACAAGTGACTCCAGGAGACTTCTTTATCTCTTATTAGTTTTCTACTTATGTTTTCTGTTCCAGTAATACAGAACAGATAGTATTAATTGAAAAGACCATGATCTCTTTCAACTTTATGCGAAACTCCTCATTCCTTACAATCTGCCTTCAAAACTACGCTGTGATTTTTATTCTTCCAGAAAACCTTTCCTAACATCTGTATGTTCAGTCTTTTCTGAAGTTCTTAGGGTTGGGGATACTGACATGTTTCATGGCATTTTTCTGATTGTATTGTGATTGAATTATCTCACTGGATCTAGAGCTTCCTGAGGGCAGCCAAGTGATCTGACTAGTGCCTAAATCTCTGCTACCTTGGGCATTTCCTGCTACAAAGGAAAGCACCTAATACATATTTGTAAAATACATAGGTGCCTCCAATTTTGTTGTTAAAGGAAAGATTACTTCCTACTACTTTAGATTTTATTGGACAAATTACTTGGGTGTCAAATACAGAACAGGTGTAATTGTTCAAAATAATTACCTAAGTAATTAATTTTTTAAAAATTTCAATGAACTACATTTCTAGAGATTCTGATTTTGTGTTTTGAAATGGGGCCTCTGATTATTTGGATGTAGATTTTTGATGGACTAAACTTACAGACTCATGGGCTTACAATTCTCAGAGAAACTAAAAAGCAAAAAAATCTCCATCTAGCCAAGTAAAGTAGTATAATTGGCAGTTGGAAGTCTAAAGATGAAAAGAAGATCTGAATTATTATTTTTATTATAAAAGGTCAAAATGTACTTACAACAAAAATGCTTTTAAAAAGAGCTAAAATAGAATTGCATTGTGAGTAATACATAAAAGATATACCAATTTTACATTCTTATACCTACAAATTCAAGGGCTTTAATTTGAAAAAGTTCAATTAGCCAAAATGTATTGACATTTTCCATTGTTATTGTTTTAGCCATCAAAAATTTATGATTATATAAAGGATTTTAATATCTAGGCCCCATGCATTAGAGTTAAAATTTTAATTTTCACTAATTTCACGATGAGATAATTTTTTAAAAAATGATTTAAAGATTTAAAAAACTCTGAAAGATTGGCTTTATACATAAGAATAAGGACTATATCCATCAATTTATTTTTCTTATGGTGAAGCACAAATGTCAAAACTCCCCAGATAAATTTATGACTTGATTCCTGTTAAGCTTGAATTGTCTTCCTATTGCTTTTCTAAGGAATAAAATAATAGTTTTTTCTAGAGGAAAACATTCCTAAAAACGGGGTGTTTTTCAAATCTGTCTTTGAGCCAGAGAAGAACTGACAAGCATAAGCATCCAGAGTGAAAACACATAGAGATTTATTAGACTCTGTTTTTAGCAACATGGAAAGACACGAAATTAGGATATCTCTAGGGAAAATTGAAATGCTATATGTGTTAATATTTCTAGTTCTTTGTATCAGCCAGTTCTTAGTAAATGGCTATGGGACTTTAAGGACTTTAAAGTACACAAAGTATTACCTCTAAATGTAATGTCTTTGGGAGTTAAAAAAAAATACCCCAAGGAAGTTGTTATTTTTTCAAAAGAACAGATCTCACATTTTCCCTTGCATTACTTGAACTACCTTGAGTTACCAATAAATTGAAGAGAATTGATCAATATGTGGATAACTGGCTGGAGCCACTCAGATATGAGTATTATCCAAATCCCTTTCCAGATGTTTTTTATTTATTCTCCTGCAATACACGGGCAGGTTCCATACATCTTTCCCAAGGCAAACAATCATTTAGCAATATACCACCATCATACATTGCTGTAAAATCCCAAGTAAGTAAATGGGAAATAGGAATATACTTTATGATGGCTTTCTCAGTAACTCATTTTACTACTTTTGGTTTATCAAGTCAGATTTCAAATGACTTTCCTGCATCTAGTTCTTCCCTATTTTATTTCCTCTTGTAGCTACAGGCAAATTAATCTTCCTGAAACTCCACTTCGATCATGTCACCTTATATTCAAGAATCCATATGACTAACTGTGATGGTTAATACTGAGTGTCAACTAGATTGGATTGAAGGATGCGAAGTATTGATCCTGGGTGTGTCTGTGAGGGTGTTGCCAAAGGAGATTAACATTTGATTCAGTGGGCTAGGAAAGGCAGACCCACCCTTAATCTGGGTGGGCACCATCTAATCAGTGGCTATGACGACTAGAATATAAGTAGGCAGAAAAATGTGAAAAGAAAGACTGGCCTAGCCTCCCAGCCTACATCCTTCTCCTGTGCTGGATGCTTCCTGCCCTTGAACCTTGGACTCCAAGTTCTTCAGTATTGGAACTTGGGCAGGCTCTCCTTGCTCCTCAGCCTGTGGATGGCCTATTGTGGGACCTTGTGATCATGTGAGTTAATACTTAATAAACTCCCATATATATGGCCATGTGGAGGACAGATGAAGCATCCTTGCGGATGGCCAGTACCAATTGCCAGATGAGCTGACCTTCCACCTAAGCACAGCCACAGGAGTAAACCCAGGTGAAACCAGAAGCAAAACTGCCCCTCTTGCCCCCAAAATTGTGATGACAATAACAATATAAAGTTGTTTTAAGCCATGAAGTATTTGTTGGTAAGTACTGGTAGTTTCTTACGAGGAAAAGTAGTTGATGCATCAGTCATGTGCTAGAAGCATTTCAAAGTGCTAGGTGTTCATTAATAAGAGATAGACAAGGACCCTCATTTCATAGAGGTTAAAGCCTAGAATGTAGAGGATAAGGATATATATAAATAAATAATGGACTAAAACACCATAAATAAGCATTTCAAGTAGTGATACATTTTTGCACAGGAAATTTAAACAGGATATGTAAAAGAGATAGAAAGAAAGCAAGGAAAACACGTTCTGATGTAATAAATCAGGAATCCAGCACCAAGTCAGGCCCATAAAATCTTTTTCATTCAGTGGCATAATGTTTTAATTTTGTTTCTGTTGTTTTGCTTTTAATAAATGTGAATACGTTTAACTAAAACATGCCTTCTTAATGTAGATGATAATCTTTCCCGGGCCCTAGTATCTTATGTCTAGACACTTCATATTTTTTTTATTCTTCTGGTTCTGAAGGTGCCTTTTGTTTAGAATGTTTTTGTTTGTATAATTCTGCCCAAATAGACCATGGTGTTTCTTTATCTCTACTCCAACAGCTCTGCTCCACCTTTAAAACGCAGTAAAATCTCATTTTTTTTTCAATAAAACCACCACTCCATTCCCCCCAAGAATAACCTCAAGAGAACATTCTCTCTTTGAAATTGTAAAATTATAACATCCTCTCTCAGTAAAGAGCATAACACCTATTTTGGTGTTATGGCGGTTCTGGTGAAGATTAGAGATGATTTATATAAACTTTTCTGCGTAGCACCTGACACAGCACAATTAAAATAAATGATAGAAATCATCATCGCCATGATCATCATTATCATTATTGTATTGACTCCCCTGCTCATTCAAATACTATTTATTTAGTGCCTTTAATACACCAACTATAAGGCTAGATGCTGTGAAGACAGAAATGAGTTATCTTTCTATCCTAGAGAATTATGCTGGGGTGTTGAGCAGAATTGGTGCAGCACTTAGATCAGGGCACCTCGGGCTCTATCCTGAGTCCTACACTTTGGAGAAAGAGCTCCTGTCTTTCTCCAAGCCATGCCCCTCCCCATGAGGCCAGTAGTCTACAGGGCCAAGAAACATGCCCACCCAGTTGCCCCTTCTAGACCAGGGCTTCTCAAATTGTCTATGGTGAAGAACCAGTTTTATTTTGTCCTTTAATTTCCAATCTGCTGTGAACAAAAGTTTTGTAAAATATAATAAAAATTAATTACTAGAGAAATGAAACCTTAAAGGGTGACATATAAAATGCAAGATCTAATTTTTTATTGTTAGATCCAACAAAAATTAAATTACTTTGCCAAACTGCTATCAAAGTTTCTACATCCTTACATCAATTCCTGCCTCTATATTGTTGCAGAACAATAACAAACTTTCCACAAACTGACAGTAGTTTGTAGACTGCATTTGAGTAGCACTGTAGCAAAAACTATGTTTAGGATACTAGGACTCCAGAATTTCATTGAAAAATAAACAACAGTAACAAATGTTTGAGTTAAGAAACCATAGCAGAAAGGCAAAATACAGAATAAATTTAGGAATTATTACTGAGGTAGAAATGCAGGGTACCAAATTCTGCCTCTAATATTTATTGGATTTTTATCATTTAACTTTATCCTAAATAAGAATCTTTTTGTGTGCCTGTAAGATGTGGCAGGAATTAGCACACATTTGTGCTTAGACTAGCAGTAGTATAGGGTCTCAGTGGTAATTTAGGACTGTCATACTCCCTCACCTCACACCAGTTCCATCATTTCTCCATTGTTCCTGTTTATGTCTCTCTCTCTTATCTTCCTCACTTACCAGAAGGTAAGAACTACTTGTTCGGTCCATTGAACTCCGCATACCGCAAATTACTATTCCTTGCAGACAGTCAACATGGAAGGCTATGAAAAGTGAAAGGCTGGAGTTCCCGAACTGTGTACCAAATTCATTCCACTATGCCATGATAAATTTATAAGGTCACTACGGGAAAGTTTAAATACTCCAGGGAAGTACAACGACAACTGTCGGACACCTCAAAAACTGTTAGGTCTAAGTAGCTTATGGTTTCAAAATGAGATCACACTGCTTTCCTTTTGGTGATGCCGTAACTATGCAAAAATTAGTGGAGGTTGCTAAGATACAAATTAAGGACCATGTGAAAATCAATGTGGAACAAAAATTATACTGATAGGATCCAATCTGATTCCAAGCTTTGAGAAGCTGTGCAGTGCCCAACAGGTATACACATCTCATCGGTAGGCGGTTGTCGTTGTGTAAACATGAAATAAAAATATTTTTCCATTGAATTTATTTTTTTTAAATGGCTACTAAGTTCAGAGGACATAAATGCTAACTAACATTCTTGGACATAACTACTTAGTGAGTGAAACTGTGTGGTGTGGCATTTCTTCTGGACTAGGGCATTGTAAAAAATTAGTTGAATAGTAAGGATGCCATAAACCAAGAAAATCAGGGAGTCTCTTGTATAAGATCTTTAAATCTCTCCTTTATTGCTTAGTGATTGCAAGGGCATGGCCATTTTTTATCAAATAGGGCTTCTCATAGTATCTACCCCCAAGGTTTTCTATAAGGATTAAGTAAAATAATTCTTAGATCATTGTCTGGTATATAGCAAGCTCTCAATAAATGTTAGCTATTATTATTATTATTTTTTGTTTTCAACTCCACCTCACATATTTTCAAGGCACCAAGATACTTCAGAAATCCAGTATCACAGCTAATGTTTTGTGGCTTAAAAAAATCCCTCAATCGGTGGGGCACGGTGGCTCATGCCTGTACTCCCAGCACTTTGGGAGGCCAAGGCGGGCAGATAACGAGGTCAGGAGATCGAGGCCATCCTGTCTAACACGGTGAAACCCCTTCTCTACTAAAAATACAAAAAATTAGCTGGGCTTGGTGGCGGGCACCCATAGTCCCAGCTACTCGGGCGGCTGAGGCAGGAGAATGGCGTGAACCTGGGAGGTAGAGCTTGCAGTGAG
The DNA here is from genome assembly GCF_028885625.2 of Pongo pygmaeus. Taxonomy (NCBI): domain Eukaryota; kingdom Metazoa; phylum Chordata; class Mammalia; order Primates; family Hominidae; genus Pongo; species Pongo pygmaeus. The sequence continues at coordinate 81,624,374 of NC_072388.2, forward strand.
CAGAGTTTGTGCCACTGCACTCCAGCCTGGGTGACAGAGCGAGGCACAGTCAAAAAAAAAAAATCAATCTATTAAAAATATAAGTATATTCTAATAGAAACTATAGGTACCCCCCACTTCCTGTTATAGGATGAGATAATTAGATGAATGGATGCATTAGACTACATTTTTCTTGTTTTGTCATTTTCCATTTTATTTTGAAAAGGTAGTTTTACAGAAATTGGCAGAGGTGCTTCTAAGAACACAGCTGGATAGAAATATATTACGAACAAAGCTACAAAAAGACAGCTTCTCTGTTTGTCTGAATCTCTCAGCTACATGGTCAGTGATGCTTAACAAGGAAGACTAAAAATACGTATAGCTATAGCTTTATGGCAGGATGCCATTAGTATGATAGCATTTTGCTTCAGCCTCAGGTAAAAGCAACTGCCTGCTTGAAATCCTTTCCTGAGAGTGAATAAAGCAGGTGGAAGTGGAGAAGCTGAGTTGATATTCAAGCTTACTTCCAGGTGGGAGAGGTCAATAAGGGTAACCATAAAGCACTCTCCAAGCCAGAGCCAAACCACTGCCTCCTGCTAAAATGTGTTCTCTTTGCAGCTGTCTCCATATATTTATCAATGAAATAAAAAGACAGTGCCAAAGTGTAACTGTCCAGCAAGACCTCTCTTTTCCTCATCCTGCTGAATTTTCTTAAATGTCCTCTTTCCTCTCCAGGTTTACATCTAGAATATGTGGTCGCTTATGCTCTTGCTCATCCCATACGATGTCCTTTTCTTTACTTTCTAAAGCAAGAATCAGCAAACTATTTTTGTAAAGCGTAGGAGGTTAAATATTTCAGGCTCTGTGGGCCACACAGACTCTGTTGCAACTACTCAGCTCTGCCACTATCATACAAAAGCAGCCATAGACAATATACACATGAATGCTCTTCCAGCAAAGCCTTACTGACAAAACCAGGCAGTTGTTTGGACTAGGCCCATGGGTCATAGTTTGCCAATCCCCGTTATAAGGTAAAAAAGAGAATGTAAATGCGTGATATGACTACTCAAATGTACTTAGGGTTTCAGGGTATTAAAGCAATTTTATTTTATTTTATTTTATTTTTATTATACTTTAAGTTCTAGGGTACATGTGCACAAAGTGCAGGTTTGTTACATATGTATACATGCGCCATGTTGGTGTGCTGCACCCATTAACTCGTCATTTACATTAGGTATATCTCCTAATGCTATCCCTCCCCCTCCCCCTCACCCCACAACAGGCCCCGGTGTGTGATGTTCCCCTTCCCGTGTCCAAGTGTTCTCATTGTTCAATTCCCACCTATGAGTGAGAACGTGTGGTGTTTGGTTTTTTGTCCTTGTGATAGTTTGCTGAGAATGATGGTTTCCAGCTTCATCCATGTCTCTACAAAGGACATGAACTCACCCTTTTTTATGGCTGCATAGTATTCCACGGTGTATATGTGCCACATTTTCTCAATCCAGTCTATCATTGATGGACATTTGGGTTGGTTCCAAGTCTTTGCTATTGTGAATAGTGCCGCAATAATTGAAAGCCAAGAAGCCAATGACTAATTCTCATTAATTCACTCATTCTTACAAATTGCATTCCTTGTATGCTATAAACAAAACACTGATTTGAATAAACTCCAGTGCTGCATTATATCCATGTTAGCATGGAATGTTTATTTCCTACTCATGATGTTTTTTTCCTATAATGAAAGAGCTCCTTCCTCTTTCTTTCCTCTCATTCATCCCTCCCAAGAGTAGAGCAGTGGTTTAATATGATTAGTGATTTTGAAGTAAAATAATGGGCATCTATAGTTTAACCCTTTTCTCTTGCATTATGTTTGGAAGTGAGTTGCTCCAGAAAACTAATATTCTTTGCTTCTGGAGAGGGAGGGAGGATCTGCCACAATTATGTGAGTCTGCCTGGTTTGGGGGATATGTTTTAGAGAGCTCATATGCCTGCAGATATAAGGTATATCTTACTATTTAAACTTTATCAATCATAAGGGTGATATTTTGGTCCCCATGAGGTTTACCCTTTGTCTTGTTTCTTAATCACTTTAGAACTCAGTCAAGAAAGCGTGATACTCTATAGTGGGCTGCCTTAGAGACTTCAGAATTGATCAAAACAATTATGGACAGTGTTCCCAAAGAAACCACAGAGAGGCAGAGGTATTTCTTGAGAAAATTAAAGAATTATAAACTGATAAGAACCTAATGGTAGAAATCAAAATAGCCACCAGGGAATATAACAAATGGATGTTGTCTAGTCTTGTGAGTGGGAAGGTAGTGAGAGTTGTCAGAAACAGACTCTATGAGAAAGAAACGTTTGAGTTAAGCTGCAAAGGATGGATAGGCTAAATAGGCAAGAATGAGGCTAGATGGCTTTCTGAGTATTGAAAATAACATGCAAAAAGGCTCTGATAACAACAACAAAAAAATCATATTTCGTGGTCAGTTTTGCTTAAAAGTTGGACAGAGATAAGAGGTGAGAGATGATGGTGAAGGTGCAGAAGGAGCCAGTTCTTGGAGGTGCTTATAAGACACTTAAATATCCCAGGTGTTATTTAAAGAGCAATGGGGAGCTATTGAAGTTTTAAGTTTTTAAATGGTTCTAGATAGTACCATTCTCAGATCAAATTGAAGAAATACTCTAGATACTTGGACAAATAGAGTTAGGAGCAAAAGTAGATGGCTATTGAAGATTCAAGGGCCTAATGAATAATCCTTAAGCCCCCATCACCTTTTTGTTCCTCTTAACGTTGCCTGATGGTCTTGTTTTATATTTTACTGAGATGAAAGAAATCAGCCGAAAACTTTCACACACCTCTATTAAATAGCCTGTGTCTCTATCTATATTCTCTTCCTCTCTCTTTGAAACTGTGGAGAAAAAGTTTATCCTTATATTTAAGACTAATTCCGCTATCTGTTAATTCGATCTCATTCCCACATACCCCATCAACCATCAGCTTTTCCATTTATCTGCTCCCTTTATTATCAAAGCTTTAGAAGTTAACTTTACTTACTAACCACTTTTACTTCTCCAGTTTTCTGTAGAAAACTCCAGTGATGCTTTAATTTCTACCAATCTAACCACTTTTATGAAAGTCACCAATATCTGCATTAAAAAATTCAATCTTATTTAACCTATCAGTATTTGAAATATTTGATCACTACCACGTTCATGAAACAGTTTTATCTCTTAGTTTCTACTTAGGATTCTACTTCCTCTTCTTTTCTCCTCTATATTACTGGCTGATCTTTCTGCTTCAATATCCAAACCTTCAAAAATTAGAATGTCCCAAGGCTGAGTCCTTACATCTCTTTTTTTTTTTTTTAACTTTCCATCATTTCCTTCCCCTTTCCTTCCTGTTTCTTTTTTTTTTTTTTTTGCATTCCTTCTCTGTCTAAATAAACTTCCTTGCTATTTTCATTAACTCTCAAGACTTCACATATCATTTATTTTCTGTTAACTTCCAATTTAAATCACATCCCCAAATACTAAACCGATATGCCCTACTGCTTGTTCAAAATTGAATCTCAATTGATCACTTATCTTCCCTACAGATTATAAAAGTGCCCTTCTCATAGAATTTCTCAGTATACGCAAACTCTATTTCCTCTATTTCAGACCAAAACCTCTTGGTGCTCTTCATTCCTCTATGTCTCTCCCATCCACATCCAATTCACTAGGAAATAATTTAGGCCATACTTTCAAAATGGGACCAGAATCAAATGACTTTTCTGTTTCTCCACAATTACCTCCTGGTCTCAAGTCAGTTCTCATATCTTTCTAGACTCCACATGCTATACCTTCCAACTGTTCTCTTAGCTTCTATATTTGACTCCCTACATTTCTCCACATACCAGACAGAAACATCTCTGAAAAAGTGAATGAGAAACTGACATTTTTGTTCAAACCCTCAAGTGATTTTCTATCTTACTTCGAGTAAATTAGAAAGATCTAACCCTAGTCTACCAGGCCCTAAATTGTCTAGCCACATATCCTATCACACTTCCCCTCTCTCACTGAACTGCAGCCATGCAGGGATCTTTGATGCTCATTGACCACACCTCTTACCTTGGAGTCCATATACAAGTTGTTTTATTTTCTGAATATTCTTCCACCATGTAGCTGTGTTTTTCTCTCACAGTGGTTCAATATGAAATATTTTTTCTTTCTTTTTTTTGAACTTTTGGTTTTCTTTTAGTGATGCTTCATGGTAAGACATATTTAAAAGGTATTTTAGGAGAGACTTATAAGTTAGTTACATAAATACACATACATAAACCCTAATAAATTACAATAAAAACTACGAACCAAGGTGTAGTGTCATTTTTACTATGTGAAATGCTCACTTGAAATTTTCTTTCTGGATTCTACCTTTTTATACAATTTATTACAAATGCTGGCCTTCACTCACTGAATGGATTATATGACTCTAATTTTCAGTTTAAAAAAAGCTGCTACATAAAATGGTATGTGTCCAATGGTCATTATTTATTGGATTTATTCTGCTTTATTGTTTGTAATAACACTTATTTTCACCTGATGTATCAGATATTTACTTATTTGTTTACACCCTGCACCCTTGCCCCACTAGAATAAACACTCATGAGTGCAGGAACTCTGTTATCTTCAAAGATGTGTGTTCTGTGTCTATTATTACAATGACAGACACTTAGTAGGGCCTCTATAGACATGTCTTGATAAACTGAAACATGAAAGGATTCATGAGATATTCAGCAGGCTAAACTGAAAAACATTTGCAATAGATTAGATTTAAGGCATGAAGAAGAAGTCGCAAGAATCTGCTTTATGATTCTATCTTACAATTAGTTAAATAGTGATTCTATTCCCCAAGGGAGAATATCCAGCTTGGGACAAAGGATTTGCAGGACGAATATGATTTTAATTTTGAACAAGTTGAGGTTTAGTTGCTCTGGAAAATCTAAGTGAAGACACCGAGCCCTAAATCACCTGAGTAAAATCTGCACAAGTTCTAGTAAAGATATTCAAATCCAAAAGTTCAAGTTCAAGTTCAAGTTCAGTATGACATTTTAATACTTTTTTCTTTCCCATTTCTCTTTCCCTCCAGAGCTTTTTTTCTTAAAAATCACAAATCTAAGAATACAGATTACCTCCTCCTCTACATGTTTTGAAATATGAGGTTATACTTTCTCATTTTAGAAGCCACAGAAAATCATATTAAAAAATTTTAACTTTTATGGCTATACACATAAATAAGGAGAAGATGAAATTTCCTCCAATTTCCCTGACAAAACCTATAGGAATTCACAATATTATTGTCAGAGAGATATTTGACTTTATAACTCAGAAATTGGATGGGGCAGATATGAGATAAATCAGGGCCAGTGACTTTTCAAGCTATGAAGATGAATAAATTTTACTGAGTTCAGGCAATGCTGTTGCAGGGGCTGAAATTCTCGGCTTTCTGGCCAGAAGGATCTGAGTGGGATCATGGGTGAGTCAAGCAGTGGTATCCTTGGGTCTAATAAGGAAGGTGATCAATATTGTCTTTCAAGCCCAGCCACCATCTCCAGGGCTATGCCTCTTTCCTGTCTAAGCTTGCTCTTAACTGAAAACAAAAAAGTTAGAAAAACAATAAAAATAAAAGATTTTGTTGAAGAGAACTTGTGTCAACATTCTCCGAATGTTCAATAATTGTATTTATACATTATAGAAAATATACAATTTTGATTAAATATGCTCGAGAATTGCAAAGTTAAACAATCATATAGGTTGACTTACTATAGAACTCTTCAATATATGACAATGTGCATTTTAAGTCTCTAAGAAAATTATTTAATCTTTAGATTATCCAAAACATTTTTGAGAATGAAATCTTTTGTTTTTTCAGGAAACATTTTAATAAATAATTTATGGAACATATTATATTTTTGAGACATACTGGTATGAATTATTTTGTGATGGCTGCTATATTAAAAATAACATTCTTGAAAATGGAAATATCACCAAGAAAGACCCAGATTATTCCAAAAAAATCATTGGGCTTAATTTTCATTCTCAAGTCAGGCAGTGAACATTGTGGCTTTTTATTTGTAAAAAGAGATAGCAATTATCCTTGAAGAGAGAACCAAAAAGAAGAAAATGTTATGTTCCACAGAGTTACAGAGTGTTTATAGATCTGAAGAGATTTAGTTTATGAGTATTTATTTTTACCTAAAATTTTTCCCATTTCATCTTATTCACCTTTTTCTCTAAACTTAAAAAGCACTGATGAATCACTCATTCTCATTTAACCCAGGAATTATTACCAGGGAACTCTTTCACATCTCACAATGGAAACCATTTAAGACCTTCTGCAATATTTATAATTTTCAAACACAGCTTTTTAAATTAAGTTCAACTTTTTAAAATATCTATGGCTAGATTTTAATGGCTCATTTGTGAGAAAATTTCCTTTATCTCAATTAAGGCAGGATTTCTTACCAAAGCTACCACATTGTTTCTACCCCCTCAAGCATTTATCCACCTAGTTACAAACAATCTAATTACACTCTTTGAATTATTTTTAAATGTACATTTAAGTTATTATTGATAGTAGTCACCCTCTTGTACTATCATCAAACAGTAGCTCTCATTCATTCTTTCTATTTTGTTGTACCCATTAACCATCCCCACCTCATCCCCACCTCCTCCCCACTACCCCTCCCAGCCTCTGGTAACCATCCCTTTATGCTCTATGTCCATGAGTTCAACTGTTTTGATTTTTAGATCCCACAAACAAGTGAGAACATGCAATGTTTGTCTTTCGGTGGCTGGCTTATTTCACTTAACATAATGATCTCCAGTTCCATCCATGTTGTTACAAATGACTGGATCTCATTATCTTTTATGACCAAATAGTACTTCATTTTATATATATATATATATATATATATATATATATATATATATAGTACTTCTTAAGTACTATATATTAAGTATTATATATATAATAGTACTTCATTATATATATACACACACACATATATACATATACATACATGCATACATACATATACATACATATATACATATAAACATATATACATATATACACATATATGTATATATATATGTATATATATATAAAACATTTTCTTTATCCATACATCAGTTGATGGCAACTTAGTTTGCTTCCAAATCTTGGCTATTGTAAACAGTGCAAAGGTACCACATTTACAGAGTAGATAAGAACTGGAGTATCACCTGTATGCTTCTATCTCCACATTTTGGGTAGTCAGATCAAAATATACTCATTAGACAGAAACGATCTGGTTGCAGAAGGGAGGTTTGATCACAGGACTACCAGGAACTTTGCTATTGTTGTTACAGATAACAGTGCAAAGATAACAGTACTAAAGATATTTCTAAAATTAGTGCTTGGCTTTACTTGAGTTTTTCATGAAAATTTGAGCAAGATGATTAAAGGCGGAAAATTGGTGTCTCTTTATTAAGGTGAAGCATGAGGATGATGGTGGACAGGTGAGCTATGCAGTTCGTGGAAGAACCAGGTACGTACCATTGCTGTAAAGTTTTGAGATAATTTCAATGCTACAAATGCTGTAGCATATTTAAAATACTGTTGTTCTTTTCTAACTATACAATAATGCCTAAACAAGTTGCTACGTAGGAATCATCCTGTACTTAAAAAACAAAAACACACAAAAAAACCCTCTGACTGTTGATAAACCTGTATGCAACCCTAGCACACAAAGCTAAACAAGAGAGAAATTTAAAATTTTATAGTGTTTCGCTTGATTATTCAACCAATACTACTCAACACTTGCATGGGAGGAACCATGCCAAAGTGAGGGGGAAAAACACTCAAAAAAGATTGGAGGGAACAGTTTGCGGTACTGACATAGAGTTTAGAACTGTACTGATTCAACCAGCCAGACTAGAAAACCTCATTATTTATGGGGCATTTGTTGAGTAGAACACACAGAGGCTTTTGTCTCAGAAGTAGGGAAAAATAGTCCTAAAGGAAGCACAGTCCTGTTTCCTCCTAACAAATCTTAAAAGTGAGATCTTCTCTCTCTTTCTCCAAAATCAAAGTCTTTCCAAGTTTGTACTCCAGAAGAAAGCTTTGAGCCTTGAATTATACCCTAGAAGAAAGCTAAAAAATACTAATAGGAATTTAACAAGAAAAAAAATCTAGCTCCCAATAAGGTAAAATTCAAAATGACTAGCATCTAAAGAAAAATACTAGACATTCAGAGAAGCAGGAAGATATCACCCAAAACCAAACTGAAGCTATAACAGATTTAGAACTAACAGACAAGGTTATTAAACAGGGATATATTCAGGTGAACTGGTGAGACAGAATGAAGAAGGTAGAGAAATACTGAAGTTATAGGTCTCCATCCACAGCATTATTTTTCTCACTCATGCCCACTAGTGACATAGGGGTATGAGTGGACTAGTGCACCAGCTTCCTCAGCTCTCAGTTGAGAGCACTTTTATGTCTTATGTCTCCTCGAAGCTCTGTAATCAGAATGAGATCCAATTGCTCAGAATGAATGCTGTCTTGGCAATTCAACCTTTATCCTTGTGTCTCTCTCTCACTTCTTTATTCTCCTAATTATGTCTTATAATATCACTTTTTAAATAAATTACTTGAACTCAAATGCTTGCCTTGGGATTAGCTTCCGGAGGAATTCAAACCATGACAGTGACTTTTTGGGAATTTTTGTACTAAATACGTAGCTGAAGTGTTTGCTGATAGGAAAATGAGTGACAAGCTGAGTCAAAATCTCCATGATTTAGGCTCTGCTTTCCCGTATTCGTAAGTATTTGGATATTTCAGATAAACAAATGACATTTGCTTCCATTTGATTCTCTGTCTCACAAAGCTGCCTTTATCCTTTTTCATTATATGTTCTGTCTGTGAGCGGTAGAAGAGGTGCCTGAGCAATCAGTTCTCTTTCCTCCTTAAATACACAATCAATTCTCTTTCCTCATTAAACATGAGCATCTTCTAGCAAACACTTTTAAAATATCCTGATGGCTTCCTAGTTGAAACACCCAATTGCTAACTAGGACTTTCACCTTAATGAGAGTTGAATTTTAAGTAAGAATCTGCCAATACATTTGTGTTTGGAAATTATCTTACTCTTCTATTGCAAAAAAAAATTATTCCTGCTAGATATTTTCCCCATTTCTTCATTTTTCTATAGGCACCAGAAGTCTGTTGAGATAAGGCTCATCAGGTTATCTCTGCAACTTTTTTCACTTTAAGCTAGTATGTTAACCTTATCAAAATGTAGGATTTGCTTTTATTAGTGAATATTTCATCACTGTATTCCATCTAGGCAAAGATGAAAGGGATGACTCCTCTGTGTGAATACTTGCAGGATGCAGTGGGAGAAATATTCTGTGATCAGTAAAAGGTCTTCCATTGATAAAATATATATTAAGACTTTCTATCATGATTATGAACAACTGATATGATCTTCTTTTATTTTTTAATGTTAATATTCTGGAAAGTCCACATCTCCTGAGGTGTGGGAGTAGTATGGAATTTTTGTTCATTAGAACAAGCATGGTTAGTTTGAAATTAGTTTGCTCTTTGGGGGAACAAACCGCTGTGTTTCATCCTGGGAATTATCATTTAGTCCAGCTGCCTAAAGCTATGTCCTAGCAGAATATAATAAAGATTTGGAGGAACTCCCAATTCCTTATCGGTTACTATATTACATAGATGCTTTTTATAAGGCAGTGGAAGAATTGTTCAGAAATCTACAAAAGGCATTATTCAAATAAATATACAACAAAAATACTTTCATTTCATAACTGAAATAATAATTAATACTCATTGTCCATAATTATTTTTCACAATTAATTAAATGAAGTATCTTTGCTCTATTTCAAAGCAAAACTGAAGTCCCTTACTGACTTTACCATTTGGAAAGAGTGGAAGAGAGGATCTTTCATTGTCTAACCTACGGACATGATCTCCCTGAAAGTAAACCCATCTTTTTCTTTTATTCCCAAGATGATTGAAAGTGAGGATATATGATTATAACTTTCTCTTACTAAATGGGGCAAATTATTTTAATTAATATTAAGAAGCAGCAGATATATTTATCTGAAGTAGCATCATGCTTTTCTTTTCTCTTCTGGTTGAAAATGATAAACATTATCTCACAATGGAATAAATTAAGCCTTACAGAACAATGCTTGCCTAGTGATGGTATATCAATTCTGTTTTCTCATAAATGAAGAAAGCATTGCCAAAAAGAAAATGGCTAATGGGCAACCCCACTGGCTGATGCAATACTACTGAAAGTCCCTAGCATATCCCATCATCTAAAGGAAAACTAATAACTTAAATATGAAATGAGTTTATTTCTGCCTGGCATGTAGAGTAGAGGCTGACTCATAGAAGGAACTAAATAAGTTACTGTTATTGTAAATCTTTGCATTTAGGCTTTATCCAAGGCAAAACGAGAAGAAAGAGGTCTTTTTTGTTCTGGCTTTTCAACAGTATAGGCTTAGTAAAATAATGGCAATGACACAACAGCAACAACCGTCCAAGAGCAGTTGGCATGGTTGGTTTAACTCCTAGTGGATTCAGAGCATGTTTTTAAATTTATTAATTTGGTCAATATAGTTGCTTTGGAATTCATTTAATGAATTTAATTTTTAACTTTATGGACTCTCCTTTTTGTACTAACTTCTTATGTAATATAGAAAAATATATCTCATTTGGATTTCAACCAGATTAATATTATCTACAAACTAGAGTGTCTTCTAATTTACCATGATACCTCTGTATCCAACCTAGCACTTATTCAGTATTCCAACACTGTGAATTCCTAAACTCTCCATTTTTCCTTATATAAACAGTGATTATGGGCACCATAGGTTTGTAGGTTGGGCATTCATGAGGACTTTGAAAGTCACATTAATCTTCTTGATTATAGCAATCACCCTAACCCCCTAGTTCAGTGTTAAATTGGCTGGGTTTTTTTCTTAATATTAAAATAGATTCACTGTTACAAAATATTTTCCTATAACAAATATTTCAATCTCGTTTCTCTCATTTCTTCAGTAAAAAAGTTGTATTCTTTCTTGAGTAGACTGAACTCTCATGTAGTCTGGTTTCTATCCTCAGATATTTTCTGACTTCATGGTAATAGATGCTATTCACATTAAATGAGTGTAGATGTAGATTAACAGATGTAGATATAACACCTGACCACACTTAGCAAATAGGAAGTACTTAGTAATGGTTGGTTATCATTGTCAAGTACTGACATTTCTTGCCAGTCTTTTGATCTGGCATTGGGGGACTGATACAGATTCATTTTCCATAGTCAGCTGATGGGAGGAATCTTACAGTGTGTTGCCTCCCATGAGGGAGAGAAGTCTCTTATTAAAGATCATGAATAGTACAGCCACATGTTGGAAAACAAAAAAAAGTCAACTAAGGAATTTTTAATTCCAAGTGATTATTATATTTTTATGTATTGCATACATCCTATATATTTTAATAGATATTATATATAATATATAAAATATATCAGTGTCTATATTATATATTTTATATAATATAATTATATTTTCCATGTCCTCATCAAGTTATGTAATTTGTATTTCCTTAATTTTTTTTGCTACATTTACTATGAGGTCTGGGTTCTTAGCAGTCAATCTAAACTGTTTCCTTTTGGCTAAAGGAAGTTTTAATTTTATTTTATTGGCCAAGAAATATACCATGTTTACATAAGCCAAATTGTTCTTGTGTAGGATCTCCAACACAAGCATGAGGATAACAAGATTGTAACCGTAGCAATACTACCCTTACCTGAATGTGAGTCCACTTCAGTTCAAGGATCATTTTAAATACACTTCCTAACTTATAACCCAATAAAAATATGCATTTCCAGAACTACGTAGAATGAGAAAATAGAGTTCATATTTTATTGGGTATTCATTGATATTTCTTTCACTCAACATTTCTTACAGGGGTCACACGGCCTAGATGCTACCCTAGATGAGAAAAAGTCCAATGGTTATCAACAAGTTCTGAAAGGCAAGGCCTAAGGTACTGAAAATTATATTACTCAAAGCTGAAGGCAGTAAAACTGTTCATGTTCACACAGTAGGGAAAGTGGACTTGTGTTTTTTACAAGCAAAACCGGTGACCAGCCAATGGCAGGAGACCTTCCCCACCCCCAAAGATGATGCTCACCTACCTTCATGGGTAAAAAGAAGCCCTGGCTCGAATTCCTCATGTCAGTATTCATGTGTGATGTCACCCAACGTGATTCAGAGAAGAAAACGCTCAATGTGTTCACCAGAGATGATTACATGAGAATAAAGCACGGCCTGATTTTTTTTCTGGTCCACTGGGAAAAAAAAAAAAAAAGAAAAGCATGTAGAATTTCTGATGTGGGATTGTTTCGACCTTAGAGAGTGTCCATATGAGACACATGTGTGGTATACAAAACATCTTTAAGATTTAATCAGAATTATATATCTTTCCAAATTAAATTGATTGCTCCCTCAAACTCTTATACATCATACCTGTATCACTTTTTTATCTTTTTTTTTTTGGAGATGGAGTCTTGCTCTGTCACCCTCGCTAAAGTGCCATTGTGCGATCTCGGCTTACTGCAATGTCCACCTCCTGGGTTCAAGCGATTCTCCTGTCTCAGCCTCCCGAGTAGCTGGGATTACAGTCCACGCCGCCGCGCCTGAGTAATTTTTTGTATTTTAGTAGAGACAGGGTTTCATCCTGTTGGCCAGGCTAGTCTGGAACTCCTGAGTTCAGACAATCTGCCCGTCTCAGCCTCCCAAAGTGCTGGGATTACAGGCACGAGCCCCTGCACCCGGCCCCTGTATCACTTATTTAAGCACTTACAATTCTATCTTTATAGATAAAGATGTATATATTATATATCTTATATAATATAATTATATTTTCCATGTAGTCTATTTTGTATCTTTTATTGTGTTTGTTGTTTCTGGATGAAACCCAAAAGCTCCTATGAGTAAAATGTGGATGGCGGACATTTCTTCTATCATCCAATTAAACGCAGAGTTGGCGCTTCATTTACTTTCTACAACCTTTGAAGTTGAATTGTTTCCTTTGAGAAGTCTTGGATTTTGATTCCTTCTTATTTTCCCAAAGTAAATAAGGGTCATTTATTTTTCATTAGCCCTCTTTAATGTTATCTTACTATTCTTGGGTAAGAAAGAGCAGTCCAATGCACATACTTTAATTTATGTTTAAAAAATTGAGATACTGACATACAAATCAGTTGTAGCATCAGGGAATCCAAATTAAAAGGCTGAAATAATGGTGGTGAGGAGTAAGAGTAGAAGTATTTAGGTCAATGAGGAGTGGTATGGGAAAAAAGATTTATACTCTATTCCTGTCTTTCACGTCAGCAATTGTGCCATTAACAGCAAGTATTAAAAAAAAACTGCAAACAGAAAAATAATACTGGCAATGAGACATACAAATTACAGGAACATCATATAATCAGAGCTCCTGATTTGTATCCCAGTAAACCACAATATCATAGTATTACTTCAAAGGGCACAATTAGTCTTTTTTTCCCCAAATATGAATAGCACTGACAGATAGTTTGTGTATAAGTGTTGCCATTAACATTTTCTCACATACAAGACGCCATCTTAAAGTCAGACTTTCTCCTGTCTGCACATGATATAGCTAGCCACGCAGAGATATGGATGGCTATAGGCAGAAACCCACAGAGTTTCGGGTAACCAGGCAATTTCAGTGTGTACATGTATAAGAGGTTGTTAAATTTGATGTGATAAGTAACAGTTTAGTCTAATCCTTCTATAAATTTATATATTTAGGTATGTATATTTAGTGTGATTTTAAAACTAAAACACACACACATTTTTATTGCAGCATTCTTAAATTCATGAAAGTAAGTTGTATTTCACTTTTTAATGTAATCTTAACCAGGAAATCAAAGGAACTTGAGGAAACTGTGCTAGAAATCCTGAACTCAAAATATGAAGACACGGAACTTAAAATATGAAGACCTAGACTCCAGCTGCATTCTAGTTTATTAACTGCACAATGTGAGACAAATCATTTTTTTCCGAACTTCAGTACTTTCATCCATAAAAGGGAACTCATATTTTGTATTGTCATGCGAGCAGATATTTAGTACTTGAGAAAACAAATTCTAACGTTGTACACATGGAAAAAAATCACAGTCTAAAACGATTTTGACATTTTTCCTCCAGGCCCAGCATTCAACAGATATTGAGGGTCCCCTGACTGCTGTGACACATGCTGAACACTAGAAGTAAAAGGATGAATATGTCACACATTGCAGTATATACTTTATTATCTGATATGTACAAAAGAATGTACGTATGCAAATACACAAATACAAATATTTGCACTCATGCATAACACCCCAAAATATTAACAGTCATCATAGTGATGTTAAACTTCTTTGTTAAGGCTTTTTTAATTTCCTAAATTTTATATAATATGCATGCCTCGTTTTAAGTTTTAGAATCACATTAAACAAAATAATTATAATTTTAATCATTTAATTATAATTATAATCATTTACTAGGAAAATTTTATGTCACAAAGAAATTCACAGCATATTTGAACTCATTTTTACAACGGGAATTTCTAAGAAGCCTCATTCTTTCTTCCTTCCTATCACAAACAAGTCAATATTTTATTTCCTCATCTTTAAAATTAAAAAAATAAAAGTACCTCCTAGTGCATCTTGTAGTCCACAAAGTTCTATGCAAATGTTTGTTCTTCTGTTTTCATTGTTACTATTATTGAGAAAATGACTTCATCGTTTCTAAGAGAAGATAAGTAAAATGTATATGTATTTTTCTTTATGTGAAGGCTTCATGGAGAAAATGGCATTTGAATTTTACCTCGATCAGGAGGGCATGGGTGTTATGGAAGCCAATAGTGGAAAATAAAGATTGAATGGAAGTTGGGGTGGTCTCACCCAGGGCACTGGACACCAGATGAAAGGTTGCACATCGCAGCCTTTGCTAAGGGAGAGTCAGCTTTCAGCAAGCAATGGTTCAGAGCATCTCAAAGAAGCATTCCCTGGCTGTTTAACCCCAAGGGAGAAATTATATTCTTTTATTTGAACTTATGGGATACTACTAATTTGCTATTTTTAAAAAAGGAAAAATGAAGCCTTTCTTGATACCTGCTCCACCCCTGAGGACACAAGACCAGTTCATGCACATGTCCTGGAGTCACTTGCACACATCACGGTGCACACTCCTGTGAGGCTTGCCCAGGACAGCATGGGAACGCTACCTATGGGCACCTGGTTCAGGAGACCTCAGATGCAGCCTGCACACCTAGTTTGAAAGCCCCACAATGGTTTACACAGCAGCGATGGCATGGAACCTGATGGTAGGGATGAAATGAACTCTATACTATCAGTTAACCATCATTATTTACCATCATCTCTACCATCATTAAGTTAACCCTTGCTTTAAGCAACTACTACTGTTAGAAGACTAATTTCCTTACATTGGCAAGATGTAAATAATTTCAAAACTTATATTAGCACAGATTTTCTGAAAAACAACTTGGAAAACATTGTATGTACATACATGCATGTATACAGAATCCTAAAATCTTAAAGTAACTGAATTTGGACCCAGTATTTTCAGTATTTTTATCTCTAGGTCATTTCCACTAAGAAAATAATTAGCTGCTTGTACACAAATTTTAGTCAAAACATTTTTATATTGTTTATAATGTTAAAGAAGTATAAAACCCCTAAATTGATGGCTCTCATTCGGGCTGTATTGGCACATTAGGTGCTCTTCATTTGTGTGCCTGGCCTGTGTATCAGGAGATTTTACATTCCTTTCATTCATCCACGAAATTCCAGAAATGTGCCTACATCGACCTTTGTAACAACCAGAAACACTCCACCGACACATATTTCTATCCCCTTAGGAGAATAATATTAGCCTTGTTTGAGAAGCTGTAGTCTAAACTTGTGTAATGGGGCATTAGTTAAATAAATGTTGGTATATTCATTTATGAAACACTTATAATGTGTTTTAAAAGGTTATTTCTAGACTTAGGAGTATAGTTGTATTATAATTTATAATACACATACAGAGACACATATACTCATGCACAAACATATTGGGATTATACTTAGATGCTTCCAAATACTCAATAACACACACAAGCAAGGTAGTTAATTTTTCTAATGTGTCAAGAGGTGTGTGGTTGATGGTCTAGGTGTCTTTTATTAGCCAACAATATTCTGTGGTTTCTTCCTCAAGGTCGCAAGACAATTTCTCTCATTTTGGGAATCATATCTTTATTCCAAGACAGAAAGAAGAAGAAAGACAAAAGGTAAAATGTCAAAGAGATTTACTTTTTTTTCAAATTCCATCAGGCACATCTGTGTCACATGATTACATATAGTTACAAGCAAGTCTTGGGGGTTGAATCCTTGTAAAAAGCCCATTGGCAATCCAAACAAAATTAATATTTTGTTACATCATAAGAAAAGGATCATTGAAATAGGAAAAGCTACCACCAGTGCCTGCAACTTTACATAAACATCCAATCATGTTTCTGTTTGCTTTTATAGCCGTTGGTCTTTTTCTATAATTTTCATGTTTCTCTCTTGATTGTACAAGCATAGCACGCATTGTACTTCCTCCCTAATATCGACTTTCCCTCTTCTGTAATGGTTACACATAGAAAAGGTCTTGGCTAAAAGAAGCAATTTTTACTCGTTAAAAAGAAATTGTATGTAAGCACTAGGAAAGATGGAAGATGTGCATTACAGGAGAAGGACATAGAAGGACCTAGGTGCAAAGAAAGAAAACAGACCATCTCAAGTAATATGAGGAGGGAAACGCCTGGCAGTAGGGGTGAGAATTGAGAAGAACCAGTGGACAGACATAGCAACATCCTCAGGCCAGGATCAATTGCTAACATATAACGTGGAGAAATACTTAAAATCTCAAAAAAGAACAAGAAATTGGTCAGATGCCACCAAGTAACTATGCTTTCTTTGTAGTGCCATTTTGGCAATCTGAGAGCTTGGTACAAAGGCAGACACTGGGAGAAAAGTGCTGTTAAGGCTGATGCTATTGGACTTTCTGAAACATATTTCCTAGTTGTAACTTAATACTATTAATGAACTTCATTTCTTATCTTTTTCCTCTTCCTAAGAGGCTGCTTCATGAGCCATACTTAAGAAAATGTGAAGCGGCAAAATTCTCCTTGGAGGATAATTTTGAGAGAGGAAGAACATGGTGGCCTTTGTTACTTTCTCCTTCTCAAAACATCTCAGAGATTTCAGGCTTGGAAAGTGGAAGCCAGTAAATTCAGATATTTTAAAAAAATAAAAGATGCATACTCTCTTTTTCCTTCAAAAATGCAACAATGTGCATGAAGACTGAATGATAGGAAAATCAATTTAACCATTTTTATTGAGCTAGTTTGTCAAAGAGATTTAATTAAGCTCTTTATGTTCTTATTTTTTCTTTTCTACTAATCTCCAGGAGGCAAGGAATATTTATACCCATACAAAATAACAAAATTATGGTTTTCTGTTTCTGCGTTAGTTTGCTAAGGATGATGGCTTCTAGCTCCATCCATGTCCCTGAAAAGGACATGATCTTATTATTCTTCATGTGTGTGTAGTATTCCACAGCATATGTATACCACATTTTCTTTATCCAGTCTACCACTGATGGACATTTATGTTGATTTCATGTTCTTGCTATCGTGAATGTTGCTAGAATGAACATACACACGCATGTGTCTTTGCGGTAGAATAATTTGTATTCCTTTGGGTATATACCCACTAATGGGATTGCTGAGTCAATGATGTTTTTGCCTGTAGGTCTTTGAGGAATCACCACACTATCTTCCACAATGGTTGAACTAATTTATCTCCCATCAACAGTGAATAAGTATTCCTTTTTTTTCTGCAGGCTTGTCAGCATCTGTTATTTTTTGACTTTTTAATAATAGCCATTCTGAATGGTGTAAGATGATATCTCACTGTGGTTTTGATTTGCATTTCTTTAATGATCAGTAATATTAAGGGTTTTCTTATATGACTGTTAGTTGCATGTATGTTTTCTTTTACAAAGTGTCTGCTCAGGTCCTTTGCCCACTTTTTACAGGGGTTCTTTGGGTTTCTCTTGTAAATTTGTTTAATTTCCTTATAGATAATAGGCCTTTGTCAGATGCATACTGTGCAAATATTTTCTCCCATTCTGTAGGTTGTCTGTTCATTCTGTTGGTAGTTTGTTTTGCTGTGCAGAAGCTCTTTAGTTTAATTAGATCCCATTTGTCAATTTTTGCTTTTGGTGCAATTGCTTTTGGCATCTTCATCCTGAAATCTTTGCCAATTTCTAGCCCAGAATGGTATTGCCTAGGTTGTTTTCCAGCTTTTGTATAGTTTGGGGTTTTACATTTAACTTGTTAATTTATCTTGAGTTGATTTTTTATATGGTGTAAGGAAGGGGTCCAGTTTAAATCTTCTGCATATGGCTAGCCAGTTATCCCAGCACTATTTATTGAATAGGGGAGTATTTCCCCATTGTTGGTTTTTCTCAGCTTTGTTGAAGATCAGGTGCTTGTAAGTGTGCAGCCTTATTTCTGGGATCTCAGTTCTGCTCTACTGTCTATCTATAAGTCTGTTTTCATACCTGTACCATGCTGTTTTGGTCACTGTAGCCCTGTAGTATAGTTTGAAGTTGGGTTGCATGATGCCTCCAAATTTGATCCTTTTGCTTAGGATTGCCTTGTGTATTTGGGCTCTTTTTTGGCTTTATATGTATGTTATGTATATGTATATGTATAGTTTTCTTTCTAGTTTTATGAAGAATGTCATTGTTAGTTTGATAAGAATAGCATTGAATATGTAAATTGCTTTGGACAGTATGGGAATTTTAATGATATTGATTCCTCCTATCCATGAACATAGAATGTTTTTCCACTTGTTTGTGTCTTCTCTGATATCCTTGAGCACTGTTTTGTTGTTCTCCTTCTAGACATCTTCCACCTCCCTAGTTAGCTGTATTCCTAGGTATTTTATTCTTTTTGTGGCAAATATGAATGGGATTGCACTCCTGATTTGGCTCTTGGCTTGGCTGTTATTGGTGTATAGGAATGCTATTGAGTTTTTAATGTTGATTTTGTATCCAGAATCTTTGCTGAAGTTGTTTATCAGCTGAAGGAGCTTTTGGGCTGAGACTATGGGTTTTTTTTTTTTGACAGAATCTCGCTCTGTCGCCCAGGCTGGAGTGCAGTGGCGCAATCTTGGCTCACTGCACCCTCCACCTCCTGGATTCAGGTGATTCTCCTGCCTAATTTTTGTATTTTCAGTAGAGAAGGGGTTTCACCATGTTGGCCAGGCTGGTCTCAAACCCCTGACCTCAGGTGATCCTCCTGTCTCAGCTTCTCAAAGTGCTAGGATTACAAGTGTGAGCCACCACGCCCAGCCATGGGATTTTCTAGATGTAGAATCATGTCTTCTGCAAACAGAGAAAGTTTGACTTTCTCTCTTTCAATTTGGGTGCCCTTTATGTATTTCTCTTGCCTGGTCACTCTGGCCAGGACTGCCAATACTATATTGAATGAAAGTAGTGAGAGAGGGTATACTTGTCTTGTGCCAGTTTTCAAGGGGAACGCTTCTATCTTTTACACATTCAGTATGATGTTGGCTGTGGGTTTGTCATGTATGGCTCTTATTATTTTGAGGTAGTTCCTTCAATATGTAATTCATTGAGAGTTTTAACATGAAGTGATATTGAATTTTATTGAAAGCCTTTCTGCATCTATTGAGATAATCCTGTGGTTTTTGGTTTTAGTTCTGTTTATGTGATTAATCACATTTATTGATTTGCATATGTTGAACCAACCTTGCATCCCAGAGATAAAGCCTACTTCTTCATGGTGGATTAACTTTTTGATATGCTGCCAGATTTGGCTTGCAAATATTTTATTGAGGATTTTTGCATCAAAATACATCAAAGATATTGGCCTGAAGTTTTCTTTTTTTTTGTTTTCTTGTGTCTCTGCAAGGTTTTACTATGAAGATGATGCTGGCCTCAAAGAATGAGCTTTGGAGGAGTCCCTCCTCCTCAATTTTCTGTAATAGTTTCAATAGGAATGGTACTAGCTTTTCTTTGTACATCTGATAGAATTCAGCTGTAAATCCATGTGGTCCTGGGATTTCTTTGGTTGGCAGGGTACTTATTACTGGTTCAATTTTGGAGCTTATTATTGATCTGCTCAGGGAATCAATTTCTTTCTGGTTTAGTCTTGGGAGGGTATATGTGTCCAGAAATTTATCCATCTCTTCTAGGCTTTCTAGTTTGTGTGCATAAAGTTGTACATAGTAGTTTCTGAGAGTTATTTGTGTTTCGTGGGGTAGGTGGTAACATCTTCTCTGCTGTTTCAAACTGTGTTTGTTTGGATCTTCTCTCTCTATTTTTATTAGTCTAGCTAGTGGACTAGTTCATTAATTTCTTTCAAAAAACCAGTGAAAGATTGATCATTTGAATGGTTTTTTGTGTCTCAATTTCCTTCAGTTCAGCTCTGATATTTATTATTTGTTGTCTTCTGCTAGATTTGGGGTTGATTTGCTCTTGCTTCTCTAATTCTTTCAGTTGTGATGTTAGGCTGCCAATTTGTGATCTTTCTAATTTTTTGATGTGGGCATTTACTGCCATAAATTTCCCTCTGTGCACTGCCTTAGCCGTGTTTCAGATACATTGGTATGTTGTATCTTTGTTCTCGTTAGTTTCAAATAGCCTCTTGATTTCTGCATTTATTTCACTATTTTCCAAGAAGTCATTCAGGAGCATATTGTTTAATATCCATGTGGTTGTATGATTTTGAGTGATTTTCCTAGTCTTGACTTCTGTTTTTATTGTGCTGTGGTCTGAGAGTGTGTTTGATATGATTTTTGTTCTTTTGCACTTGCTGAGGATTGTTTCATTTCTGACCGTGTTCTTGATTTGATAGTATGTGCCATGTGGCAATGAGAAGAATGTCTATTCTGTTGTTTTGGGAGTGCAGTGTTCTGTAGAGCTCTATTAGAGCCATTTGGTCCAATGTTTAGTTAAGGTCCTGAATATCTTTGTTAATTTTCTGCTGCAATGATCTGTCTAATACTGTCAGTGGAGCACTGAAGTCTCCCACTATCATTGTGTGGAAGTCTAAGTCTCCTTTTAGGTCTTGCTTTATAAATCTAGGTTATCCTGTGTTGAGTGCTGTATATGTAGGGTAGTTAGGTCTTCTCATTGAATTGAACCTTTTACCATTATGTAATGCCCTTCTGTGTCTTTTTTGATCTTAGTTGGTTTAAAGTCTGTTTTGTCTGAAATTAGGGTTGCAACCCCTGTTTTTTTTTCTGTTTTTTTCATTTGCTTGGTAGATTTTCCTCCATCCCTTTATTTTGAGTGTATTGGTGTCACTGCATGTGAGATGGGTCTTTTGATGACTGCATATCATTTGGTCTTTGTTTTTTGTTCAGATTGCCACTCTTTGCTGTTTAAATGGAGCATTTAGCTCATTTAAATTCAAGATTAGTGTTGATATGTGTGGATTTAATCCTGTGATTGCATTGTTAGCTGGTTATTATGCAAGCTTGTTTGCGTAGTTGCTTTACAGTGTCACTGGTCTGTGTATTTAACTGCTTTTTGTATTGGCTAGTTAGAGTCGTTCATTTCCATATTTAGGGCTCATTTTAAGATCTTTTGTAAAGTGCGTCTGGTTGTAATGAGTTCCCTAAGAATTTGCTTATCTGAAAACAATCTTATTTTTTTTTTCATGTAGAAAGCTTCATTTAGTTGTATATGAAATTCTTAGTTGAAAATTTTTTCTCTAAGAATGTTGAGTATAGGCCCCCAATCTCTCTTGACTTGGAGGGTTTCTGCTGAGAGGTTTTTTGTTAGCCTGATGGGGTTCCTTTTCAGGTAACCTGCCCTTTCTCTCTAGCTGCCTTTAACATTCTCTTTTTCATTTCAACCTTGGAAAATCTGATGATCATGTGTCTTGGGGTAATCTTACGTAGAATCTTGCAGGAGTTCCTTGCATTTCCTGAATTTGACTATTGGCCTCTATAGTGAGGTTCAGGAAGTTTTTATAAATGATATCCTAAAATATGTTTTCCATGTCGTTTGATTGTTACCTATCCCTTTTGGAGATGCCAGTGATTTGTACCTTTTCCCTCTTTACATGATCCCATATTTCTCAGAGGATATGTTTGTTCCTTCTCTTTTTCTTTTTCTTTTCTTTTTTTTTTTTTTCTGACTGTTTTATCTCAGAGAATTGGTCTTTAAGATCAGAGTCTTACCTTAGCTTGGCCTATTCTGCTGTTAAAACTTGCAATTGCATTGTGAAAATCCTGTAGTGTGTTTTTCAGCTTTATCAGATCAGTTAGGTTCTTTCTTCATCCTGGCTACTTCATCTGTCAGCTCCTGTATTATTTTATTGTGATTCTTAGGTTCCTTAGATTGGGTTTTGATGTTCTCTTGAATCCTAATGACCTTCATTCCGTATTCTGAATTCTATTCTTGTCATTTCAGCCAGCTTAACCTAAGAACTCTTGTTGGAGTACTGGTACAATGATTTGGAGGACATAAGACACTCTGGTCCTTGGAGTTGCCAGAGTTCTTGAGTTAGTTCTTTTTCATATCTACATGTAGGTGTTCCTTTAACTGTGAAGTAGATTAAGTACAGTTAACAGACTTCTTTTCTGGATGTTTTCACAAAGCTGAGCCTTTGTGCAGTGTTTTTATGTATAGCTGACTTCTTGTCTTTGGTTTCACAGGAGGTTATGTTAGTGAGGTATTTTTGGACTTAAAGCTCTGAGGTGTGATCCAGTAAGTAGCACTTAGGCATAGCGGCCAGTTAGTTGGCTCTTGCTCAGTCGTGTGGCTCTCGTATATTTCTTCACAGTTGCAGTCATGTTCCCTCTCAATGCTCTGAAAGTGTGGGCTCTTCTCCCATTTGACTGCTGGCTGTAGATTATGGCTTGGCACTCCTGAGCTGCCATCTACAGGTCTGGGGTGATGTTAGGGTTTATGTTTATCATCCTATGGAATAAGAATGGAGCATGTGCAAAAGAGAAAAGCACAAAGCATTGAGCCTGTGTTCCTGGATAAGATCCTAAAATATGTTTTCCAAGTTGTTTGCTTTTTTCTCAATTTTGAGGCAGCAGAAGAAAGGACCGTAGTAGTGGTTGTAGCCAACGGTCTTTTGTTTATTTCCTGGGGGCTCCAGCCCTGAGAGATGCAGGTCAGTAATTGCTCATTGCAATCAGTCTGGGATGGAGGGTTCTAGCACAGTCTTAAAATAGGGTTTTAGGCAGACAATATGATTCACTGGGAGACATAAACACAAGTTTTCACTGATACACCTGACTTCCTGTGCCATATATATAAAATTTAGGAATGCCAAATTTATACAAGGTTGTATTGTCTCCTGTTGTTTCTTTCTATTTGCCTCTCAACTCTTCCTCTAAAACAAAACTCTTATTTGTTGTAACTTCTGCTGAAGGTAAACCTTTATTAAATCTTACCTGGGAGCTAAAGGATCTTAGTTTCAGTAGTGGCTTGGGTGTCTGCCATCTGGACAATTTTATCTCATCTAGGGTTCTTGCTTATCTTCAAAATTAGAATCTTGGAGTAGTCAACAGTATTTTTTGAAAATGTTGAAATTATTCTAGATTTTATTAGAATTCTAGTGTCCTCCTTGCTATAAAGAGAACAAGGTCATTCACCAAAACTTTTTTTCTTCTCATCATACAGTTCTAACAATCAAACTTAATGCTTCTTTGAAAAGAAAAATGAGCGAAAATATAAAGTTAACTTACTTCATTTTGCTGGTTTCTGTTTCCTGTTACACTGGTACTATTCTTTTCTTCCTAGACACTTTCTTTCATTCTTTTCTCTCAATTATGGAACCCCCGACTTGACTTGCAACATGTGGCAACTGACCTGGGCCCAGTGAAAGCTAATAGTTCCAATCCTGGCTCTTTGCCCAGTTGCATCAAAGAAGACCAGACAGTGTGTACCTTTCTTGGAAGAACCTTTAGAAGCAAAATTAACGTGAGTTAAAAAGCAACAATCCTTTTAAAATTCCTCATGTTTGTTTCAAATTGCATAGTAAATTTTGCCAGACATAAGATTAAAACCAAGTAATTTGCTTTAACCAAAAAGAACAAGATGGTAATTACTAAAGCAGATACCAATGTATAGGAAGAAACATCTACAACATTCAGTTTAGAGCAAAGAGATATTTCCAGGGAAGTTGTCCAATTAAGAAAAATATAATTGATACTTGAAAAAGAAGAACATAGTTGGAAGACCCACAGTTCCCAATTTCAACACTTACTACAAAGCTGCAGTAATCAAGACGTATGGCACTAACATAAAGTAGACATATTGGTCAATGGAGCAGACTTGAGAGTCCAGAAATAAACCATTGTCTTCTTGGTGAATGAAGTTTTAAGAAGGACATCATGAGAATTAATTTGGGGGTAATATAGTCTTTTAAACAAATGGTACTGGGCAACTGGATAACAACATACGAAAAATGGAGTTGGACTTCTTCCTTATGCTAAATACAAAAATTAACTCAAATGGGTTATAGACCTAAATATAAGTGCTAAAACGAAAAACACTTAGAAGAAAATGGAGGAGTAAATCTTTGTGACCTTGGTTAAGGCAGTGTTTTCTCTATATCAAAAACACATGTTAAAAATATATACGTGTGTGTATATACATATATATATATGCACGTTAAATACATATATATTTAAAAGCACATGTTAAATATATATATAGAGAACTTGATCAAAACTAAAATATTTTGTGCTGCAAATTGTATAATCAAGAAACGAAAAGATAAACCCACAGAATGGGAGAAAATATTTGCAAATTACATGTCTGATAACAGATTAGCATCTAGAATACATAAAGTATTCTTACAACTCAATAACTAAGAGATATATAATCCAATTTTACCCAGTAGGAAGGTTATAATGAAAAAGATGGACAATGACAATGCTGGAGATTATATGGAAAAAGTAGAACTCTCACATAATACTGGTAGGAATGTAAAATACTGGAGCTTATTTGGAAAACAGCTGGCACTTTCTCATAAATTTAAACAAAGAGTTATATGACTAAACTATTTCACTCTGAGGTATACACTCAAGAGAAATGAAAAATGTATCTATGAATGCTCACAGCAGCATTATTCACAGTTGCCAAAAAGTGAAATAGCCAAATGTCAGGCCAGGCACGGTGGCTCATGGCTGTAATCTCAGCACTTTGGGAAGCTGAGGTGGGATGATTGCTTGGGCCCAGAGTTTAAGACCAGCCTAGGCAACATGGCAAAACCTCATCTCTACAACAAAAAACAAAAATTATCCAAGCATGGTGGCTTGCACCTGTGGTCTCAGCTGCTCAGGAGGCTGAGGTGGGAAGATCACCTGAGCCTGGGGAGGTTGAAGCTGCAGTGAGACATGATCGTGCCTCTGCACTTCAGCCTGGATGACAGAGTAAGACCTTGTCTAAAAAATAACAATAATAAAATAAAAGTTAAAAAAAAGCCTCATGTCTATTCTGTTATGTGATGAATGGATAAATACAATGTGGTGTATACATACAAAGAAATACTTTTTTCAGACATTAAAGCAGTGAAGTACCTGATACCTGCCACTACATGCGTGAATCTCAAAGTCTTTATGCTAAGTAAAAGAAGCCAGTCACAAGAGACTATATATGGTATGATTCTATTAAATTAAATATGTAGAAAAGCACGTCTATAGACAAGAAAAGTAGATTGATAGTTCCCTAGGGATAGGAAAGGGTGGTGGGAGGGGGATGGGAGAGAAGATGGGGAAGTGGTTGCCAATGCGAATGGGGTTTCTTTTTGGGGTGACAAAAATTTTCTGAAGTTAGATTTTGGTGATGGTTGCACAGCTCTGTGAATATACTAAAAACCTCTGAATTCTGCAACTTTTCATGGCTGAAATGTATAGTATGTGAATGATAGCTCAATAAAGCTGTTTTTTGAAAAAGAGTAAGATGGAATTGACTAAGTTAGCCACCAATACACACAAAAAATTAGGCACAAGATTTATTTCAAGCAAACAATTACTTTTAGTGTAGTTGTCCAATTAAGAAATAAACATTCGACCACTTAAAAAGTTGAATAATAAGTAATTACTTTCTTATCTGTGGAACAGAAATTTGATTTTCACTGCTACTGTCATTTAACTGTGTGTATTTCAGGCAGGTGGAAATAAAAAGTATAACTTGACCATTCCAACTGTTCAAGTCTGTTAAATACCATAGGATTCAAAATGGATGCATTTATAATTTAACTGTTAGATAGATGGATAGATAGATACATAGATACATAGATACGTAGATAGATCAACCAAAATAATAAAAGGAGTGCCTATGTAAAGTATTATTTTTGAGATCCCTCTGAATTCTAATTTTATTTAATATGTCTATTTTAAATGCTCTGTAGGAAATATTTCCATTGTCATGTGGATTCACTTTTATCAGCATAGAAATATCAGGGCTTATGTAAAATCTTGTGAGAAAATATGTAATTCTGACACCCATGTAACATATAGGTTAAAAAAAGGAAAAACACCTTTCTCAAGAGAATACTGTTTCCCCAGAATTAAAAAAAGCATTAATTTCAGCTTCAAATTAGTTGTTCCAAGTCTGTATTTTGCTACATGGCATGAGGCCAGTTGCAAGAGCATTTGCTTTTCTTTCACAATGTGTTGAAAACTGGTTGCATCCAGAATTGGAAGATTACACAAAGCTGATGGAAAAATGATTAGCTGCCTTAATACATATGCAGCTCTTACAGGTTTTTGAGGCACATTAATAACCTAGAAACTGTTGAGACCCTGGGTGTGTTGACAGAGAAATCCTTTTTTTTTCCTGCAAAATTCCTGTTCATTGGCTCTTCAGTGTGTGAATCCACGTGCTATTAATACAGAAAAAAGAAATTCAACTCTTCTTCAATTTAGCATTAATGGGAAACAGAAGAGAGTACATTTGACTATCTATGAGCCACTGTTTCAAAAGAGAGAAAGAAGATAGATTATACTAGTTGCAAAATGCAGTTTCTGTTTAATATTTTGAGCCAGATGAACCTCATTACCTACGTATTAAGTAAGGTCTAGGACTAAAACTCAACTATACTTGAAACTGTACTTGATACAAACCAATAAATATTTCAAAGAACTTCCCTCCACCTTCACCGCAGAAGACCAACTGGCATAAGTTAACAGGTCTTTTGCTTTGGTTTAATTTCTCCTTCCACAGTTATGAACCCACAGGCCTGATGTCTTCAATATGTAGACACACACACACACACACACACACACACCATTTATCCTTGATTTCACCAGGGATACAGAAACATTAACACAGAAAATGGTGAAACTCATTTACCTGAAATAAATTCCTTAATGTAATACATCATTTGTTACTGCCCTTTATTTGCGTGTCTTGGAGCCAAAAGAACTGTCCGCATCACAAAGTTTCCCTCTTATCCTGGGACTAAACACGTCACATCACTGGGAGACAGCAGGAGGGATTTGAATAGTACTACCAGTAGAGGGCAGTGGCGTACCATGCACAAAACTTGGCTGGCGCCAATGCCTCCAAACTTGCCTTGCAACCTGTAGTTAATAAAGACTGGGCAGGAGAGCAAAGTAAGTGGGTTTAGAGGGAGATTTATTTCAACTACATAAGCAAGAAAGTTAAATAGCTCCCCGAGAAAACTCCATCTGTGGAATTCACAGCAGGGCAAAGTGTGCTAGTGATCAAAGGCTACAGCTCAAGCTCTAAATCATTGTTGCTCCAGAGGCCATTTTCCTCACACTCCTAACCTCTATCCATGTGGAGAAACTCTTGAAGACAGGCCCAAGTGATTTTATATTTTTAATAACAAAAAGAGGATTGACTTTTTGATATCTGGTTGGGATAAGTGGATAGTTTGTAAAAGAAGATCTAAATTCAGAAGATATGGACTGTCTCCAAGCAAGATGAAAATACACGGATTATTGTACCAGCTTTGCTATTAACAGGGTGTGTGATTTTAGATGAATCTCTTAACTTCTCTGAAACTCAGTTTCAATGTTAAAATGTGAACTGCATGAGACAATTATGAAGGCAACTGCAGTTCTAATATCCTATGATCCTTTGTCTCCGATTTGGGGAGTCACCATCAGCCTCCCTCCCATTATACTCTGAAAACGCATAGAATTGCATGTTTAATATCCTATGAATAGGTGACATAGGAAGTGCATCTAAGTAAGGGACAGTGAAGTGCTATTAATTTTTCAATGATAAAGAGATTAGTTTAGATTAGATTGAAGAGAAGTCTACTGTGTCTACTCACCACTTTTTGTTTTTTTTCCTCTCTCTTAAGTGTTGCTTCCACATAACTTGCCTGAAAGCCAAATTCAGACATGTCTATCTGACTGCACTCTGGGAACATTACCTCAAATATACATTTCATTAAGATTGTACTCACTGATTTTTTTTTATAATTTAATAATTTGCTAGTATTTAAAGCTTAAGAAACATCATAAGAATCTTGATTTCTGGCTTTTGATAAAAAAGCAATCAAATGAACAGATGCCAGACAGCCCTGGGAACTCACTCACACATAGCAAACAATTGCCCAAGCTGAGGGGTGCTGTTGCATTTGGGGTCATTCTCCTTGGTTCACCTGGAATCTTCTTGCTGTAGACTTCTCACTCTTAAGTGGCCATTCCTGTCCACTGTATGCATTATAAGTGATCCTTGGATGGACACCGGTAACAAAGTCTGGTTTTGGCTTCTATCATTTGCAAGAAATTTTGCTCCTATTTTCTTCAGTTTCTTGATGGAGTTGTATTGCTGCTCAAAGACTTCCCCCTCCCTCTTTACTTTGTTTTTTTCTACCTAATGATATCTGATACTAGAGGTACTAGCTTACAGGTTTAAGGTATCCCTATTCCCATCAAACAATAATATAAACCTTCATTTTGCCAGCATTTCAGTGAAAAGTTCTTAAAAACAAAAGCCTTGGTGTTCTGAAACAAACAAACAAACAAACAAACAAAATACATTAAGAACAATGGAACTTATTGGGTTCAAAAAACCCAACAGTTAGCTCCACAAATCTTACCACCCAGACCATCTATACTCAAATAACAATAGCAAATACTACAAAGATAGACAACATTTACTGGTTACCTATTATGTGCCAATCTTGTGCTGTGATTTTTAAAGTCTTTATTTTAAAAATGGAGAAATCCAACCTCTGGAAGGTGTATTGATTTGCAATGACATGAGACTTGAGGAGTGAACGGGAATTTAGATACATAAAGTCCAATCTTTATTTTACAGATGAGAAAACTAAACCCAAAGTCGCTAAGATTTTACAATGGATGTCGCACTATATAGCTTCAATGAACCAATTTGAAATACTGAAGCTGGCTGCTTCTGTTTGTTTGCCCTTTCATTAGGCATTTTATCTTACTAATTTCCTGTTGTTATTTATGCTTATGCCCATCTTTCCTAATGGATGGTTAGAGACTTTTGGGGACATGGACCATTCATTATTAATCCGTGAATCCACTTTAGTGATTCTTGTGCAACTTGCCCCATGATACTTAGTGGTAGTAAGTCATATGATGCCCAGGTACTACACCCGGGCAGATATCCACATGCTGTGGCAGACAGCCAAGTGGCTGCTATGACAAAGACTGCAAAGCCAAATGGAACATTTGAGGGGGGCCTGGCAGGGGCCCCAGAGATGAAAGCTGTGCACACAGCTTCTGCTGAAATTTTCAAGCACTTTTGGGAAGTAAAAAGAGACTAAAGTGACAATATTTGCAAACAAAATGCCCTGCAGGCTTATTCCAAATATCCAAGCTGCCATGCTGGAAACAAGCAGAGTTCATTAAGAGAAACATCCACCGGTCACCCTTTCAAGCCTCATTGATTTTTATGCACAAAATGAAGGCATACATGAGGATGATGAAGTGATAAAGCCAGCATACTTGTAGGAGAGGAACCACAGACCACTGCAGGGGTTTTAATTAGTGCTGGACTTTGAAAAGCAGAATCAGCGTTCCATCCAATATGCACTTCTCCTATTAGGAATGTATGAGCATCCACACATTTCCCAAATAATCTACTAGTCTTGAGTGGCTTCAAGGACAGTACTAGCAAGGTGAAATTAGCTCTGAGAGGAAATATTCAACTTTAAAGAGGTTATAATATATTAACCAAGGAGTTTTTTATTCTACTTTCTGCAAATTTTCTGCTGGTGTCTAACACTCTGCTTGACACGTAGCAAGTACCTTATGCACAGAAGGCATTCCCAAATTCAAGGACTGGGAAGTACTTTTATTTTTATGGACTACAATATTGAATACTTCAAACCACTAACGTGATCCAGATTACACAGTTTGTGTCAGAGTTTAAATCTTAGTCTCCTAAATTCAAATGAAGTCTGTTAGTTCCTAGATGCCATGTGTACTGCATTACTGGGAATGAATAGCATGAAAACTTTGTAATGAATGTTTTAAAAAAGACCTAGGGTACTCATCTTATTAAAAGCCTTTGGTTCCAAAAGAAAAGTTTGAACATTTGTTTAGAATAAAATGCAAGTCCAACACCATTTTCTCCGATTATCTCATTTTAGTCCGCCTATTTGAATGGCTATGACAAAATGCCATAAACTATGTGGCTTATAAACAACAGAAATTATTTCTCAGAGTACTAGAGGCTGGACTGTCCAAGGTCAAGGTTCTGGCAGATTCAGTGTCTAGTGTGGGCTTATTTCCTCATAGGGAAAGACTTTATACTTCCCTTTCATTTCCAATTAGGCATTATAAAGAAGAAACTTGCAGTAAATACCCTGTGGTCAGCTTCTATTTGCCTGCTCTGTGACTTTAGGTAACCTATTAACCTCTCTTTGCCTTATTTCTTGAGCTGTAAAGTTGTGATCATAAAAATATGTACCTCATATTTTTATGAGGTACATATTTTACACTAACCATATGTTTAGTGTAAAGATTAAATCATATATATAAATTTATATAATAAATTAAATTTTATATATTTTATATATATATATATATATATATATATACACACACACATAATTTAAAACAGTGCCTGGCACATAACTATTATTGATATTAACAAATAATTATAGATTTTAAAATAAGTTAATTTAACAAAATTTACTCTAAAATGACCAAGCTGATTTAGATTCCTTCTTCAGAAAGGCTTTCAGACTCTGCTGTTAAGTCATCACAGTTAATCACCGAACAGCTCATTTCTTTCCTTTTTTTTGAGTTACATTATCTATTTCTGCAAAAACATGTGAACTATTCTGGAGCAGAGAAGTCTGCTCTATGGTAAGAGGTTAGAGAATTTTCTCAACTACTCAGGACTTACTTTAATTTCACATTAGGCAATGAAAGTCAAGAAGATTGTTCCAGGGACTGAAACATGTGACTCCATAGGGTACAGAAGAGTGGATCTTTGTGGAGGGGTGAATATTTTTGAACATTCTAAAATTACACTTGTGTTCAAAGAGTGTTCTACTCTGCAAATACGCCAACACATTTTTTAAATAAAGCAGTAGTTCTGAGTGACATTAACAATGATACAGCATGAGACATATATACATCATAGAATATTATGCAGTGGTAAAAAAGAATGAGTTCATGTCCTTTGCAGGGACATGGATGAAGGTGAAAACCTTCATTCTCAGCAAACTAACACAGGAACAGAAAACCAAACACCACATGTTCTCACTCATAAGTGGGAGTTGAACAATGAGAATACATGGACACAGGGAAGGGAACATCACACACTGGGGCGTGTCAGGGGGTGTGGGGCAAGGGGAAAGATAGCATTTGGAGAAATACCTAATGCATGTGGGGCTTAAAACCTAGATGATGGGTTGATAGGTGCAGCAAACTACCATGGCACATGTATACCTATGTAACAAACCTGCGCCTTCTGCACATGTATCCCAGAACATAGAGTAAAATTAAAAAAAAACAAAAAACAAAAAACAAAAAACAATGATACAGCAAGGCTGCACTGTGAATTGGGAAGTGGAAGTGGAACGCCCTACCATCTCCTCCCTTTCCTCTCCCCATTGTTCTCCCGTCTCTGGTGGAGACCTGAATGGCAAGGGCCAAGATACAGGAAAACCAAGGTGATTTCAGCCTATAACTAGAAAAAACCAGAGAGGGATTATTTAGATTTGCCTAGCAAAGTGAAAACCAGAAAAAAATATATTAATGAGCATTTAGTTGAGTCCTTTCCTCTTTTCTGGAAAATAGTAATGGGATTTGGTGCCCTTTGGGAGGCTGGCACATGGTAGATATGAATGTATGTTCTCCCATGTTTCTGAACTATCCAGTTCATCCTTTCTCTCTCTCTGTCTTTTATTTTCCACTGCCATAAACCTTTTGGAGCATAATATTTTCAAGTGACTGAGAAGCACGAGGTTAAAAACAAAACAGACTGACCTATCCTGTCTGTGACCATAAATAACTCACTTTGCTACCCTAGGCAGTTCTGTGAGAACTCCACTACCACACACACACACACACACACACACACACACACACACAGAGAGAGAGAGAGAGAGAGAGAGAGAGAGAGAGGGGCACAGGGCTTCTGGGTTTTTTTCTATCAAAGAAGGAGGCCAAGTCAAGGTTTCCTTCTATAATAGTTCTGACATTCTGTAATTTATATGACTTCTAATAAAGTTATTCTTTGTCCAGTGTGGTTTGTAAGTAGTGAGTGTTGTCAGAAGATTATTGAGTGAAAAAAGAAGGACAGGAATGGGAAGTATACTAGAAAACTCAATCACAACATCTTGGATTGACTTGAGAAAATGGGCAGAGTATGAGAAAAGTTAATCACAACATCTTGGGGATTGACTTGAGAAAAGATTTATAAAATACTCACGTTGGGAGAATTGAACAGAAGCTTATCCACCTGGTTTAAAATGTCAACTTTCATTATAACGCAAATGAATTATGGAGGTAAGAGAAAATTGATATGCATCATGTTGACCCATATGTGAATATTTTTGCACCACTATCAGTAAATGTATGTGTGTATATAAGAATTTACCTCCAGTATGTATGTATGTATGTATGTGTGCATATATATATTCATACATGGTATTTATAAACCCTATAAAATATATACACAATAAACATATATTAAATATTTTTTTGCTTGAGGAACTCAGTGGTAAAAAGGGCAAACAGCTTACCCAAGCATTTTACAATAGAGGAAATAAAGATGCGCAATAAACATGTAAAGGGTGCTCGATCTCATTGCAACCAAGGGAATACCTCATCATAAAATTACAGAGTGTTACAATTTCACACCTACCAGCCTGGCAAAACTATAAAGCCTAACACTACGAGTGTTATTTAGGTTGTGGAGCAAAAGGCCTGAACCAAGTGTTGGTGCAATATGGAGAATGGGAATTCTCATACAGTGTGAATAATGTGTAAAGTGTTGAAACTTCTTCAGAAAACTGCTTACCATTATCTAGTTCATGGACAATGTCATAGTCTAGGATCCAACAAGTTCACTTCTTGGTATATCCATTTGAGGATCTTGTGCATGATACATGTGCAAGAATGTTCATAGCAACATTCTTTGTGATAGCCCATCCAAAATTATATGGCCCAGATAGACAAACCAGCTTTTTCTTGTCTTTTTAAAATTCTATATTGGATTAGAAGAGCACTGTTTGCCTTTTCAAAAAAAGAAAGTTTGCTGTTCCTAGGTAAAGAAAAAGGGAAAAGAAGGAAGGACCCTGGAGTTTATACAGTGAACAGAATATTTAAGTTGGGTGGCAAGGGACTGAAGAAGACAATGCCTGCTTTACAGATTTGCCAAAGGTTCCTATGGAAGATGTGACATTGTGCTTTGGGAGAATTTATCAGAACTATGTCACTCAGGGTTGTAAGTGCACGGACAGCTCTGAAGTCAGGGCAGGCTTCTCTTCCA
The DNA here is from genome assembly GCF_028885625.2 of Pongo pygmaeus. NCBI lineage: Eukaryota > Metazoa > Chordata > Mammalia > Primates > Hominidae > Pongo > Pongo pygmaeus. The sequence continues at coordinate 81,658,493 of NC_072388.2, forward strand.
GGCTTTAGCATAGAGTGCATTCCCACCATCTGTCTTGTGGACAGCCAGCCAATGGAAAACAAATGATTACATTATTCCCATGATGATTCTGACAAGCCCTGCCTATGCTGTTTCAGGGAAGACTGTTTTCCTTGTGTATCTCTTCTTCCATGACATTTTAAAAACCTCATACTTGTCTTACATATATAATTCTATCTTTGAAAGAAGTTAAAAAGTAAAGCTTAAGGTACTATAGACTGATCTTTTACAAACGTAATTTAAGCTTAGTCACAGAAATTGGAGTAATTATTGCAATTAGCATAACTCATAAAAGTGCTGCTTTAACTTAATGTAGCAAATATTTATTGAGTTCCTACTATTTAATATATACAAGAGACAATTCATTGAACATCCAGTTCATCTGTTAAGTTCAATTGCCTGATGATATGTTATTTACTGGATCAAAGGAAGTGTTCCTAAATATTTTAAGAAAGGCAAGAATAGATATGGGATTGTCTTTAACTTTATTTTGGGCATTTTACTAGACATGCTTAATATTTATATCTTAATGTCTTGTGTTTCTTTGTAATTATTTGAAGATTTGTTTATTCATTTATTTATTTGTTTTTTTGATATGGAGATATCTTTGAATGGAGAAGCGGGAACTCCCCCCCAGTGTCTCAGTGTGTACAAAGCATAGCTTCCTAAAATATATTTTTATGTTAGAAATTTGAATAGATAATTTTAACATAATTATGTTTAAACTTTCATAAATTAAAGAAAATATTTTATGTTGCATACTAAATAGCCAAAGTAAGTAAATAAGTAAATAAACTTATTTTCTCTAACAGGTCTTAGCTACTTTCATTGAGATATGTTATTCATTAGTTTACACATTTGTTCATCAATTCAAAAGGCATCCATTGACTGCTTTCACTCTTAGAATGTGTGCACTAACATTGCTTGGATAGGAATAAAAACGATGTGATTCCACACTTTAAGAAGCATAGTTGGTATTCATTTGAAATCTGGGTTTGGAAAATTTTTAAATGTGGAATTTAGGACAATGTAGAATCCCTTATAGACCATAATTAGATTTATTTAATATACAGAATAATCTAAAGCTTTTGGCTACTCACTAGTTTTACTTCCTTTTAATTTTACATGAAAAAAATCTCAAGTTCATTACAGATGTAGGTGACAAAAGAGGGATAACATTTGGAAATTACATTTGTTTCAGACTTTGAAAGGCACATGTGATCTAAGACCTTTGGGCTTGGCAAAGTGAGAGCTATCAAATGATGGGGACATGGAAAAGGGCCATCCTTGCTGACAGTTGTATTTCTGAGTTACAATACTGCCTCCTTCCTTACTGTCAAAGTATGCTGTGGATATGGAGCTGTTTTAATGCTCCAAAAATGTAAGACATGTGCTCTGAAGATGGTGATTTGCGCTAACCCTGCATGAGCTCATTTTATTATTTGAATTCTCTTAAATAAGATAGTTTGTTGTCTCATTGTAACACTAAAATAAGCTCATTATAGAAAATTTATAAAATGCAGAAAAACATAAGTAAAAACCAACTATAGGCCCTACACCTAGCCATAAACACTAAATACATTTTTAAGATTAATACTCGTTTTTTTCCAACTAGAGAAACAACTTTGCAAATTTCACACAATCTTACAGAATTAAAGCATTGTTATCCATGCACATTTTTCCTGTATTCCTGTGTTATGGTAATTTTACAATCCTGTGTAATATTTTTGAAGGTATACTTCTTAATAATATATGTCTGAATAATACTTTTTCTATGCAAGTGTTATAATTTATGTATATTAGAAAATCATTTACGACCTAAACCTCAGAACACTTTTTAAACGTTACATAACTGCAAAACACTCTTGAAGTAGATCAAACATAATTAATCCACTCTCAAGTGCTCTAATTGCCTTAAATATTTTCATCATTAATTAGAAAAAGAATGGGGACCCAGGAACACTGCTTTTGTACTACAGCAAGACTTGTTAGTAGATTCATTAATTTGTTTCTTTTTACTTCACTATTGTGATGTTTTTAAGCATTTCAAAGTTTTATATACTAGAGACGTGTTCTGTTCACAGATTCTTTAATCTCTGGTGTCTAGTACTCGTATTGTTTAAGAGTGGGGACACATTACTTTATATATGGCTCTCATTTCATGAAATATGTTCAAACCCACTATCTCACGACCTTCACCACTACTTGGCTTTGTCCTCGATGTTGAATCTTTGAGGCCACTGGTATCCTTTGCTGTTAGTAGTGATACTTCAATTCTTGTACTGAATTGCTTCTCTTCACATTCAGTCACTCTGATTTTGGGGAAGCTAATCCTACTATATGCCCCAGAGTGGTTAAAATGTCCCATTCCAGTGGCTCCACTGCATGTGGCTCATTGGGGGACAATGATACCCGTGTAGAAGTTTTCTGGGAGTTATATGAAAGTAGTTTCATTCCTTTTCTCCCAAACTACCTGAAGAGACGCTTTTCCAGGTTGGAGGTGGTTAAAGAAAAATTAAAGTTTTGCCTGGGCAACATAGTGAAACGTGTTAAAATAAAATTAGCAGGGCATCATGGCATATGTCTATAGTCCTACCTACTTGGGAGGCTGAGTTGGGAGGATGGTTTGAGCCCAGGAGGTTGAGGCTGCAGTGAGCCACGATCATGCCACTGCACTCCAACCTCGGTGACAGAGCAAGACCCTGTCTCAGAAAAAAAAAAGAGAGAGAGAGAGAGTTCCAGGAGAAAAGTATGTTTGGTATTGCACTTTCTGCATGTTTTCTTCTAGATTTTCTGATTGTGTCATTACCATAGTAACATGGTTGTTATTATTGCCATTTTTTCTCTCGTTCATTCTATTATTTTCTTGACAACCACGTTGTCAAGAAACCAAGAGGGTAGAGACGAAGATAGTAAAACTTCACTGAGAAAGAAGCCAAACCCAAGGGGAAAAGAGGACATAAGAAAGAAAGAGAGTAATATAATGTCTTCTATGACCTGAGTTGCTGGATGAAACCCTCCCTGTGGACTTTTTAATACTAATAGCAAAGTAATTCCTTTTGTTTTTAAGTCAGTTTGTATTGGTTGTTTTACTATTTGCAAATTTAATATCCAAAATGATACAGACATAAAATTTTTTAAATGAGGCTTTTTCAAATTAAAAAAATCTGACATCAGTAGAAACAACCTGCCTAAGATAACAAAAATAGTAAATATTACAGTCAGGAATTCTATTTATGACTTTGGAGTCTAAACCTAAAGCTGTATTACCCCTCTCTCATAGCTGATTGCTTGTCTCAGCATACTTGGAGTTTTAAAAAAAAAAAAAGTGAAAATTTATTATCACTGTCAGAGAAAAGTTTTTGTTTGTTTTAAAAATACTTTTCCTGCAAATGCTCATGAGTTATTTCTCTATTGTGTGGCTAAGCAATTTTGCAAAAAATTATGTACTTTTCTGACTACCAGGAAGAGCTGAATACAGCAACTAGATGAGGCTGTTTTATCTTTATTTGTTCTTTTGTTGTAGTTGTTGTTGCTTGTTTTTTTTAGTGGTTGTGAGTCTGCAGTTGTGTGTGTGTGAGTGGGTGTGCGTCTGCAGTAGTGTGTGTGTGCTTGAGTGAGCGTGAGTCTGCAGTGGTGTGTATGTGAGTGGGTGTGAGTCTGCAGTAGTGTGTGTGTGTGCTTGAGTGAGTGTGAGTCTGCAGTGGTGTGTATGTGAGTGGGTGTGAGTCTGCAGTAGTGTGTGTGTGCTTGAGTGAGTGTGAGTCTGCAGTGGTGTGTGTGTGTGAGCAGGTGTGAGTCTGCAGTGGTGTGTGTGAGTGTGAGTGGGTGTGAGTCTGCAGTGGTGTGTGTGAGTGTGAGTGGGTGTGAGTCTGCAGTGGGGTGTGTGAGTGTGAGCCGGTGTGAGTGCAGTGGTGTGTGTGCGTGTGTCTTCTGGGGGGTAGGGGATTAGGCTGTTTTTCTTATTTCCCTTTGTAGGAGAGGAAATATGATTTGGTGACCTAACAGGTAGTTGTTCCCAACTTCAACAGCTAAAACCTTATACTCGATAAGGGCTCCCTCATGAATCCTGTAATCTGTCTCTGCAGGCCCAACATAAAACAACGTGAGCATCGTTTCAGAAAACACGAATTTTCCTCCAGTGATCAGATTTTCACATAGACTCTGTCTCCTTACAAAGTAGTCCTTTACCCCTCTTTCACTCTAACGTTACAGGTGGCAGCAGTAAGCATTCATTTCAAGGGCAGAGGGATCTCTCCATTCAGTCAGACACTTTTAAACCACAGGACTGTTCTCCCTGTACCGCTGCCAAATTCTTCCCGGCAGGAGTTAGAGGGAAGCCTAACAGGGCGGAGATGTATCTTGTTTGCTGGCTGGATTTGTTCTCACCTAACACAGCTAAGGCAAAGCCATCTATTATTGTCTGCTGGTTTTGAATGTTGTCTGAGGAATATGGATAGATAGCTCAAGTTCCAGCAAAGATTTTTAAGTCAGCCTACATGGATCTTTCCTCCCAAGCCCCACCACTGCAGCTCCAGGCTAACTGTTGTTTGTCTTGGGTTTTTGTTCAGCCTGGGGTTTTCCAGTTACGAAGGCTGATTCTAAGACTCTTACATCAGTGAACTTCATAAATCTTATATTTAGTTTTATCTTGCCAATCTCCAAAGTAAGATTTAATTCATTGATTGACTCATTTTTTAACTCCTTCATGTTATATGGATTCCTCTCTACCATTTTATGAAAAATATTTAAATTTACAGAAAAGTTGGAAGAGCTAAGAACGCCCATATATATATTCTCTAAATTCAACAATGTATATTTGCTACATTTGTATTTTAAATTATTTATCTATCTGCCTATCTTCTTATTCATTACTCAATTAATCTCTTTATTTGGTGGAAGGGATCTTTCAAATTAAGTTTCAGACATTTCGGCTGCATGCGGTGGCTCACACCTGTAGTCCCAGCACTTTGGAAGGCTGAGGCAGAAAGATTACTTGAGGTCAGGGATTCAAGACCAGCCTGGTCTACATAGTGAAACCTTGTCTCTACTAAAAAAAAAAAAACAAAAAAACAAAAAGGAAAAGGAAAAATAAACCAGGCATAGTGATGCATGCCTGTAGTCCCAGCTACTCAGGAGGCTGAAGCAGGAGAATCACTTGAACCCGGGAAACGGAGGTGGCAGTGAGCTGAGATTGTGCCACTGGACTCCTGCCTGGGCAACAGAGTGAGTGAGTCTTCATCTCAGAAATAATTAAATAAATAAAAGCAGTGAGCTGAGATTGTGCCACTGGACTCCTGCCTGGGCAACAGAGTGAGTGAGACTTCATCTCAGAAATAATTAAATAAATAAAAACACCTCAGTACTCTATACACCTAAATACTTCTACAATATTTAAAACTTACAGTTTCTTTATTCTTCGTATAAAATTTATATACAATGAAAAGCACAAGTCATAAATACACTATTGAATTTAAACAAATATATACACTTGTACAAACCAATTCTCTCTTGAAACCCAGAAATTTCTCTCATATATGTTTCTAGCAAGTCTTGCCCGATGTCCCCAGAAGTAACTATATTTTTGGTTTATTTCAACACAGAATAGTTTGGTCTATGCTGTAACTTTATGTAAATGGTATCACTTTAGTTTTAAATTGCTTTTATTGAATATAATATTTTTGAGATTTATATATGTTATTGTGTATGTTCAAAATTCATTCATTTTCATTGCTGAATAGTATTTTATAAATGAATATATTGTGGTTTGCTTGTCATTTTCTTACTGATGAACACCTAGTCTATTTCTAGACTTTGGCTTTTTTTCTTAGTGAGGTTTCAGTGAAGATTCTTGTACAAGTATTTAGTAGACATAGTTTTCTTTTGTGTGGAGGAGGAAGTAAATATTTTGAAATAAAATTATTGTATAGCACAATTGTCAATATTTAGTTTCATAAGACACTGCCAGACCTTTTTCACACAAAGTGGTTTTACCATTCTACACTCCCACCAAGAAGAGGACATTCTAAATGCTCTATATTCTGGCCAATGTTTGGTGTTGTCAGGTTCTTTAAATGTTTACATTCTGGTAGATAATTAGTGGTATGGTTTTAATTTGAATTTTCCTAATAACTAGCAATATTTAGCACTTCTTTTTGGGCTTGTTGACCACATATATATCCTCCTTGTCGAATAATCTATCCATATGTTTTGCCCTCATTTATTTTCATTTTGACTGAATAAATGTTTATTGATTGCCTATAATGAACGTAACACGATCTAGGAAAAATACGGTACAAACAAACAAACTAAAACTCCCCAGAATTCTTGCTCTTATAGAGCCGATGAACTGGCTGGATATTCAGAAAAAGAAACAGCAAATCACAGTTCAGTGATGGCTGGGGGTGCGCGCATCAGCGGGTCACCTGACTCTTTCTTGTTGGGAAGTGGTGACAGAGGCCATCTGTCATAACAGATACCGTGGGACGATATGTCTGTTATTGATGGACAGTGTATTCATCCCCTAGGGCTGCTGTAACACATTTAAACAAACTCGGTGGCTTAAAAAAACCCAGAAATTTATTCTCACACAGTTCTAAAGCCTAGAAGTCTACAATCACGATGTCAAAAGGTCATACTCTCTCTGAAGGCTCCGGGGGAAGACAATTCTTCTTTACCACTTCCTAGCTAATGGTGTTTGCCAGCAATCCTAGGTGGTCCTTGTTTTATAGAAACTTCACTCCAATCTCTGCCTTCCTTTTCACATAGCCTTCTTCTCTGTGTCTGTATGCAAATTTTCCTCGCTTCTCTCTTATGAAGCTACCAGTCGCTGGATTTAGGGTCCACCCTTATCTGGTATGACCTATTTTTAACTTGACTATATCTGCAAAGACCCCATTCCAAATAAGGTTGCATTCACAGACACCAGGGATTAGCCCCTGAATATGTTTTGGGGACACACAATTCAACCTGCAATAGATCGCAATAGAAGGGTTAATCCATGGTGCATAGAGTCCTAAATTAGATACCTGAGGCTATCAAGTCCTCCTTCCACTTATGATTTTGTTAACTTCCGAAAAATTGAGCAACTCATTTCACCTCTTTGCACTTCATATGCTTCATTTAAAAAGAAAGAAAAAAGACATGATCATTTCTAAGGTTCTTTGTAAATCTAGATTACAAAACACTATGATATCATGTCCTGCTGACTGAGCCATCTCTACCTGCAGTCTAGCTTGAGTGTTCCTCCTGGATAGTTCTATAGCATCCTGGGCATGTTGATATCACAGCATCTAACACAGTGTATTACTACAATTACTAAATTGTAATGTTCAAACTTTCTTTTGCAAGAAAAACCCTGATGTTATTTTATTCTATTTCATTGATGTTGCCTTTTATTTTAGATCAATTTCATTCTCTCATTTGGTATACGGAAAATACATCTGAAATTACTTGAATTCGGTAAATGCACTTTGTTCACCCTGCTTCTCATTGTTTCATGTCTATCAGTTATCTTCCTGTGCCAGTTTTAACCCCCTGAGGTTAGTATTCTGATTCTGACTGCTCAAGTGAAGAGAATATCTAAACAGTCAACTCTCATCACACTATGTTCTTTTATTTTGACAAGTATGGTTTAGTTTTTATTTATAAAAATGCCTCCCAGTAACCAGTAAATGCACTGCAATATATCCTGTGAAAACAACGGCATCTGAGTAATATGAGCCAACACAGTTTCCTGAAAATAATCTAGTGTGCATATTGGTCAGGAAGATAAATGTGGTTTGCATAGATATGCAAAATTACATTGCACATTTAAATTAGTCATGCAAATGTCCCTCTACTGTGTTCCTGAGAGAAATAAAGAAAATAATTACAAATGGTGGTTAGTGCTAAAGAGGAAATAAACAAAAGGATAAAGCAGGAATTAGGGATGGGGGAATACACAGAGCAAGTGGTCAGGGAAGGTCTTGCTGAAGAGATGACACTAAAGCTAAAACATAAAAGATGAGCAGGACCCAGCCTGCAAAGTGCAAGTCTGTGTGTGTGTGTGGGGGGGGGGGTATGTGTATGTGTGGTGTGTGTGTATGTGTGGGGGGTGTGTGTGTGTGTGTGTGGTGTGTGTATGTGTGGGGTGTGTGTGTGGTGTGTGTATGTGTGGTGTGTGTATGTGTGGTGTATGTATGTGTGGTGTGTGTGTATATGTGTGGTGTGTATGTGTATGTGTGGGGGGGGTGTGTGTAGTGTGTGGTGTATGTGTGGTGTGTGTGTATGGTGTGTGTATGTGTAAGTGTGGTATGTGTGTATGTGTGATGTGTGTGTGTATGTGTGGGGTGTGTGTGTATCTGTGGCATGTGTGTGTGTATGTGTGGTGTGTGTATGTAGTGTGTGTGTATGTGTGGTGTGTGTGTATGTGTGGTGTGTATATGTGTGTGTGTGTGTGTGGTGTGTATGTGTGGTGTTTGTATGTGTGGGGTTGTGTGTGTGGTGTGTGTATGTGTGATGTGTGTATATGTATGTGGTGTGTGTGTGTGTGGGAAGAGTTTTCCAACCAATACGAATACCACATGCAAAGACCCTGGATGAGGAAATGGCTTGGCAAAATGATAATGTGGTCAGGCTGAGTAATAAAAATAGTTGTACACAATGAGGTTATGTAAGGTTTTGCCATAAGCCAGGGCTAGGTCATGAAGGATTTATTATGTCATGCAATAAATTTGGATTTTCTTCCAACTATTCTGGGAAGCCACTGAAGGATTCTGAGATGAGAGATGATGTGATTTGATTCAAAAAATAACTTTGGCCATTTTTTTTGAGAAATGATGCTGAATTGAGCTGGACCAAGGAGATTATGTGGAAGGCTGTTGAAGTAGCTAGATTGAAAGATGCCATGAAACCTCAAATTTTGAAGATACTTGTACTTTAAATGAAAGTATAGCGAGTCATGTAGACAGGAGCATGTTTGAAAGTTTGTATAAGAATACTTAGACTACTCAGTCTCCTTTCTCACTAATCTCAGAGAAATAATTGGACTCCCTTCACTATCACAGAATATTAGAGATTTATTCTCTACCAAGGTTTGTTAACCTGAGAGATTCTAACTCCAGGGCACAAATAAAGGGGATGAAATTACACTCATAAGAAGGGGATTAAGGTAAATGTCTACACACAAAATAGTGAGAATCTTAAGATTTTTCTACTCATCTTCAAGAACATGAATGCCAGGCTTACACTGCCTGGGAAATATACTGGAAAATTCTTCTGGGACTACCAATCACTTGATAAGAAAAGACCTTTAGCCACTAATAATTAGAGAACTCCAAGAGAGTCCAGCCAAATCATTTTCTTTGATCCAGAACCTGCACTTTCCTAATGGATTTTCAGTGCATCGCTTTTAAATGTGACAAACATCAAGTGGTTACCAAATATTTGCAGAAGGTCTCAAACAGTAAGTATTTAAAATACTGGAGAAATCATGCAAAAGGCATTAGAAAATCATATGGACACGAGAGAAAAATGACATATTCATTAAACAGCAATGGGTTGCTCTACAAAATGCAAACATTCGGAGATTTCAAAAAGTCCTTGCAAAATAAAAATCAGAGAGCAGATATGAAAATTTAATAGAAAAGTGGTAGTGGCAATACAATTTATAAAAGCTGTAAAAGAAATAAAATTATGATAATTTAAAAACATGATTAATCTTCTCTGTTCAGCAACTCAGTATCTGAAAAATAACTGTATCAGAAGGAATTAAAATAAATAAAAAGAAAAAAAACAATTCAAGGAAACTTCTCACAACTAAAGTTCATGATTTTTCAAACTTAGATGACTCTTCAGTAGAGTGACTATCTGCCCTGGTTTGCCTGGGATTGGGGTTAGGTATTCTTGGGATGAAGGACTTTCAGTTTTAAAATTACAAGGGGCCCAGGAATGCTGGGAAGAGTTGGTTACCCTACTAACCAAATGCTGGTATGGCGGATAAAAGACTCATCCCAATGATACACCATCATGGGACCTACGGGACAAGATGAGAATCTTATATAATTTCAGAGATGGCTGAAATGGCTTGTATACAAAGGAATCAGAAAAGGTATCAAACTGCTCAATAGCAACACTGGAAGCTGGAAGACAACGGGGCAAGGCTATCAAAACTCTGAGAATAAATACTTTATAACCCAGAATTGTATAACTAAAGATGCTTTCAGATATGAAAGTTCTAGGAAAATTTTCCTTACTTATGCCCTTTTCCAGGAGAATATACTCCATTAACATAGAGAAGTAAGCCAAGAAAGTAAAAATTATGGGGTCTAGGAAAATGAAAATCTCACCTGTGGAAGAAAGAAAAAGAATTTCCATGGTGAAGGGAACAGAAATATCCCAAGATAATGTCATTTCAACAGCCGTATTGAAGGAAATAATGAATCTTCAAAAAGGATATTACCAGAAAAAAATGCTTAAAATTAGTGAGAGAAAATTTTACTTATGATAGTACACTAGGGATGGTTCCAGACAGAAAAATAAGTAAATAAAAAGAAAGTTTAGAAAAATAACAAAAAACCCATACAGTGCGTGAATTACTTATGAGTGTTTACCTAATCACAATAGTAGAAACACATCATAGCATTCTACTAAAAATTATGATACAATTTTAACAACAGGAAGGAAAAAAGATAATCTATGTGTGAAGTTATGTGGGAAAAATGTAAGAGACATGGTAGTCTCAGCTCCTTTAATAGGAAATCAGTAGATTTCCCTAAAACTGAAATAGTCATGCAAAGGTGTAAGACATATTATTTAGAAATTAAGAGGCAAATACCAGGGTATGGCAGCAGGGAGAGCAATTTGAAAGAGGTGCAAGCTGTTGTTTTTAGAAAAATGAGAATTAAGGGTGAGGAAATATAATTTTAGGAGACTACTATATATGTAGACCTTATAAAATCATTTGACATGTGTTACTATTGTTGTTGTGATGACAGTAATAACACAGAACTATCTGTGAGTGGGAAAGATAATTTTAATAATTTTTAAAAAGTGGTGGTATGTGAGCCTGCTGAGATGTTAAATAATATGAGGACAGCAAACTGTTCATTGAACTTCGCAACACCTTTTCATGGAGACCTAGACAAGACACTAGTCATCGGAGAGGTACAGGCAGAAGCCACACTGTCCTGTAATTATGAGTGGTTGTAAAAGGAAGTAAATCAGATTTGATTTATATTCAAAGTCTGGAACTGAATAGTCATTCTAGATCCAAGGTACCTTAGTAGCAAGAGCAAGAAAATCTATTCTGTCATTACTGGTTCAATCAAGCTTCAGGGAGGAAATGATGATATCTTTAAAAGGAAAAGTTAAGAAAATTTTTTGAAGGTGCCATTTACACAAAGTTAAGAAAACTGGCATAGGATAGTGAACACATCCCAGGATTAGAAGAGAGGAAGCCATGGCCAGGCTTAGGCCTAAAGAGGTAAGGGGAGGGTGTGACTGCTGAAGTCCTACAAGCTCTGGGGCTAGAGTGTGCTACCCATCTGGTGTTATGGCCCTTGCCGCAATTGCTGCAATATCTCTCCTCATTTCTTCCCATCTCCTACCAGCACCTGCCATCATAAACTCAATTAGTAGCCAAAAGTCAAGGCAGCCTGTATGATGCAAGCCATGGATGTTTACCTTGGGATAAAGCAGACCAGCTAAGTTTGAAAAATGTATTTGAAAGGACAAATAGAAACCACCAGCACAATACTGTGAATTTAAATGAGCTACTGTCTTGGTCCATTTTTATTTGTCTTTTAAATGTTCTCAATTTTAGTTGACTTTCTTACCATGTACTTCTTTATAATGTCTATGTATTCATACTTTTGGTTTACTAATTATTTTGCTCACTCATGATTCATGAGTTATGTTCATTTTATGATTGATTATTTTGCTTCATTTCCTGTAAACAACTGCCTGATTTTTTTACAATTTCCCAATTCTGCTTTCTAAGTTGAAGAATCTCTTTGAACCAAATCTTCACTGTTTTGATAGAGCTTTATTCTCCAGACCATCTCACAGGCCACTGGCCAAGCCCTAGATGTCCTATCTTCAGTCCACTTACCGCTGGCCAGAGAGGATGTGCCATTTATAAAAGTGTGAGAGTTTACATCCGTCCTGCAAAAGGGGCCAGAGGTTAGAAAGATTGCCTTAGAAAGAGAAGAGAAGAGTGTAAGAAGATTCAGAGTTAGCATTTATAAAGCTAAACTGATATGTGTAAAGCACTTTTATATGCATTACCACCTGTATATGAAAGAAACAATATGAAAACATACATGTAAAATGACTTGTCTAAAATTTCCTAGCAAAATTATAGCAGAACCAGACAACATAGAAAACCAAGTACGTGTGGTGATAGAGCCTAGAAGATTAAATTTGAAAAATATAATGTTATATTATAAGAAGACAGAGCAATACATAAAGAGATTGTATAGAAATGTGGACCCCACGAATTATAATCTGAGGTGAGAAGAAATGGAACCTACTACAAGTGCCCAGAAGAAGAGAGGAAGAAATGTCGTTAGAAACATAAAATATTAACAAATTGGGAAATTTAACATTTGCAATGGTATAAAGTGAAATTTTAAAAAACCATAAATCTTTCATCCTTCCTGTCTCTGCTGGGAGAAAATAGGCCAGGTGGAGACTTAAAGGATTAGAACTTGAGGCCCTATGTGGCTCCTGAAAAAGGCACTGTGTGATGAGATTGAGAGCTTAAAAGGTGAGAAGAACCTACTGGGGTGTGGAGAGTGGGCAGAGAAGACAGTGGGGGAGAAATAATGCTCAGGCATCGTAGATTTGAAAACTATGCAGATGACGTGTACTGTAAAGAATATTTTTAGAAATTTCTATGTACACTCTGTACACAGATCTGGGTCCCCTCCTTGGATGTAAAAGACAAATAACTAATCACAGTCACGTGAGATGTTTCAATAGATCTTTTACTAGTCTATTAATAGATCTTTTGACTAATCTACAACAATCTGTTGTAAGGTCGTAAGTAGCATATCTTGAAGGAATCCCTCATCTTGAGTCATTGCCTGACTCGAAAAAAATGCCGTTAGTCCTCTCCCTCTCATCTCATTCATTTAATATAATTAAGCCATTTACCATTTAAAATGGTAGACTGAAGGTTAATTATCTTGAAATATGTATCAAGAGAATGAACTTTAATGTTTTTAGGCCAGTAGTTAGGCTCCAGGTGGGCTGGAAATAGAAAACAATACCTGTCATCTGGGTTTAGAAAGTATTGTTACCAATGGGCATATGTGACCTGATCACAAATATGTTTAGTCTAGAATCAAAAATGATGGAGATGGAAAAGCAAAAATCTTCCAACAATCCATCTATAATTACATTTCGGAGTCCATTATTTCCTTTATATCCCAATTGTTCCCTTCCGTGCATTTTTAGAATCTGAATCTTAATTAAGAAATACTGAATTGTGTCAATAATGGGAACCACTTTCTTTTTCTTTTGTTCCAAATGATTTTCACGGATCGGGTTTAAAGCATTAAAAAAAAGTAGTGTAGCATCTTTTAGTTATTTGACATGCAAATGATGAAAAGCCAAAAGAAAATCAATATAATACAAAATGAGTATCTCTAACTGGTCATTTAAGACAAGATAGATCACTTAATTTGAACTGAGGTTTCTCATCTATTAATAAAAAAGACATAACATCCTTTGCATTCTTAGGTTCTATTAGGCACAGGGAATTTCTGTTCAGCACAGGGAATTGGTTCCATTTAGGTGCAAGGAATTTCTGAGGTGTATTTCATTGATGAAGGCAAAGAAAATTATGACAATTTACACATTTAGATTCCTCAAAACACCCAGCTCCCTGGTGAGCCCTTAACATAAAAGGACTCAAGTGGTCCATATTTAGTTGCCTACTGGTATTTGGCCTAAGACCTGGATATTAAGATAGAAAAAGCCTTTTTTTTTTTCTACAGTTTCACCAGCATCTCTTATTTTCTGACTTTTTAATAATAGCCATTCTGACTGGTGTTAGATGGTATCTCATTCTGGTTTTGATTTGAAATCCTCTATTGGTCATTGATGTTGGGTTTTTTTTATATGATTGTTTGCCATATGTATGGCTTCTTTTGAAAAATGTCTATTCATGTCCTTTTGCCACTTTTTTATGGAGCTGTTTGTTTTTATCTTGTAAATTTGTTTATGTTTCTTATAGATGCTGGTTATTAGACCTTTGTCAGATGCTTAGCTTGCAAATATTTTCTGCCATTCTGTAGGTTGTCTGTTTACTCTGTTAATAGTTTCTTTTGCTGTGCAGAAGCTCCTTAGTTTAATTAGGTCCCATATGTCAATTTTTGCTTTTGCTGCAATTGCTTTTGGTGTCTTCTCTATGGAGGAAGGAGAGGATCAGGAAAAATAACTAATGGGTACTAGGCTTAATACCTGGGTGAGGAAATAATCTGTACCACAAACCCCCATAACACAAGTTTACCATGTAAAAAACCTGCATTTGTAACCCTGAACTAAAAATACAAGTTTAAAAGAAAATCCTAAGGAAATTCAAATGAAGTATGGACTTTTCTTTTTTAAAAAATAAATAGGTAAATAAATTAAGAAGTATTGACTTAAAAAAAAAAAAAGACAGGAAAGGCCATTTCTCAAAAGAGTATTCCCTGGTGCTTTACTGTTATTTCACATGGAGTTACATATTTTGATTTCTTATTTGTAAACTTAACTGTTTCCAAAAATCAAAATAAGAATAGCAATCATGAGCTGTGTGGTGAGGTGGACACTACCAAAAAAATGGCAACAAATGATGAAGATATTTGGCCTGCCATGAGGCCTTCGGCTGTCATGTGATTTACAAGTTGTTCTCAACTTCTAAAGATGTAGGAAAAATCCTTTTTCCTCTCAAGAAAAGGAAGGCTTGCTGCCAGTATTTTCTCTCAGAGCACATCTATCCTACAATTCTGAGAAGTATTTTTTTTTCTTTGTTTTATTCTCCCTTCTGGGATCTTATATCATGAGAGGAAAAGCAGGCCTGTTGGGAAACAAAAGCAGACGTTTTATGGATTGTAATTGATGAAAGAATGAAATGCATTAACTAATTGAGAACAGAAAATGGGAGCTTGAGATCCCATTAGAAATCTCTTCTACTTCCGAGATCTTTTTAAAGATTTCCAAAATGCTTTTGGTTGGCCCCCTCACTGCTTTCCATCTGCCGTGTTTTTCTTTTTTTTTCTAGCTTCCCATTTAACCTGAAACAATGAATTTACTCATAAAACCAGGCAGATAATTTTTTTTCCAGATAGCTTAGAAGGAAAAAAAGAGAACGAATTTCTAATTAGGTAATTATCCATCACCTCATGCAACTAAGGATTTATCATTACTTCCAATACCACCGTAGTGTGAAAAATGGAAAAGAATGCAACACCATTGCATTTCACTGCAGCAGAAATGTTCACCCTGAAGAAACATTATGGCCCTCAGTCTTTCCTGGAACGATCAGTCATTGTGCTTTGGCTGAGATCAGGATTATGGACATTAACCCAGAACTATGTAGTTTGCAAAATACTTTTCCATGCTTTGTTGTATTCATTCCTCATGTAGGCCCTACAAAATCAATGATATTCATCCATTTTGCCAATTAAAAAAATGATGGCTGGAAGATTTATGAGAATTGTCCATGGTTATCTACTGGAGAGCACACACACCTAGCAACATTCTCTTTACCATGCAGGCAGTGGACACTCTCTCTTAGACTTTGGAGAGGGCAATGGTCAACTTCTTCTTAGAGTTGAAAAGCAAGTGCCTAGGGTAAACTGCACTTGGTTCCTTTCCTAGAAGGAATTATGAAGTGTATCTTTTATTAATTGGTATTACAATCTTATCTCTGCTCTGTTTCCAGAAGATGATGCCAATTCCTAGGAGCCCCATTTCCGGGCTGGAAGTTTTGACCAGGAGACTTGACACCATTTGGAGGTAGAGGTGGTTGGTTTGGTTCGTGAAAATTTTCCACTCAGATGCAAAAACACTATTTTGTAGCTTATGTGTATATATATATATATATATATATATATATATATATATATATATATGTACATATATATGTGTGTATATATGTATATATACATGTATATGCGTGTATATATGTATATATACATGTATATGCATGTATATATACACATATATATGTGTGTGTGTATATATATAATATATATATTATATATTAGAGACAGGGTCTCATTCTGTCACCCAGGCTGGAGTGCAGTGTTGTGTCCTAGCTCACAGCAGTCACGAGATCCTGGGCACAAGCAATCTTCCAACCTCAACCACCTAAGTAGCTGGGACTATGGGTATGCACCACTGTGCCCAGATAATTTTTTTATTTTTATTTTTTGTAGTGATGGGAGTCTACCTACAATGCTCAGGCTGGTCTTGAACTTCTGGCCGTAAACAATCTTCTTGCCTCAGCCTCCCAAAGTGTTGAGATTTCAGGCATGGGGCATGGTGCCCAGCCTAGCTAATAATTTTAAAGTTAGTGGGAGATTGGATGTGAAATCTTCACCACATTCTGAGTGTTAATTCTAAATAAGCAAGGGCATTACAGAGAGAAGACTAAGTCTAATTAGAGCTCTACTGTGAAACTGTGAATATGTTGATTTTATTCATAAGACTTAGTTTTTCTGTACCTCATCTTCACTTAGAAAGTGTGGAAATATAAACCCCATGAATATCAGTTCCTGTCTTAAAACTCAACCCACATTTTTTTCCTCCTCCAAAAAACATTTTCTAAGTACATAGTAATGGTCACTCCTACCTTTGTATCACCAATATTTGCATATGGATCATACATTTGTAAGGGCTAATATTTATCAGGATAGATAGCATGACTATTATTCTCTCTATGGAAACTGACATTCAGAAAACTCAAGTGACACTCAGTGTCACACAGCTCATGTTTGAATGGGTAAATACTTAAATTTAACATTGGCTGATTCAAACCCCTTCTCTTTTTTTTTTTTTGGCTTTTGTTTTTGTTTGTATTTTTGAGACAGAGTTTTGCTCTTGTTGCCCAGGCTGGAGTGCAATGACACTACCTTGACTCACTGCAACCTCCGCCTCCCACGTTCAAGGGATTCTTCTGCCTCAGCCTTCAGAGTAGCTATAATTACAGGCACCTGCCACCACACCTGGCTAATTTTTGTATTTTTAGTACAGACGGGAGTTTGCCACGTTGGCCAGGCTGGTCTCAAACTCCTCAGGTGATCCACCTGCTGCGGCCTCCCAAAATGCTGGGATTATAGGCATGAGCCACCACGCCCAGCCCAAAGCCCATTCTCTTAATAGCATGCACTATATACTTGTCTACACTAAATTTTTCTATATATTTTTCTTAACAGCATTTATCAGCCTAAAATTCTAACTCACTACTTGCTACAGGTTATACTTTTTAAAAAGTTACATTAATAAATATGCTATTTCAAAATTGTAGAAAAATTATACAGTAGATCTGAAAGTATGTAACAAAAGCACTTAATAAACATACTTATTAAAGTAGACCTGAAAGTATTTACCATAAGCATGATATAAATGGAGAATATTGCTATTTTGTTGAGCAGCAGGAGAGAGCTGTAATATCGAAGGAAATGAACGGGTTTTCTCTTTTATTTTGCTGTAGCAGCATTGCAGTGAGGATAGAATCCTGAAGCCCTACCTTTTTTCACCTCCACAGACAGCCAATCTTCAATTCAGGAATTAATTACATGTGACTAATTACTCACATGAACTGTATCATTTAACCTCAGGCAAATCACTTAATCTCTCCGCACTTCACTTGCCTCATCTTTGAAAAGAAACTGTGAGCTAGATCTTCTTTGATGTAGTGGTTCTCAAACATTGCTGCATGGTGGAATGATCTTACAGGTTTAAAAAAAAAAACACAAAACCTAGTGCCTAGGTAATACCCTTTAACAAGTAAATCAGAATTTCCGGGGCATGGAATCCAATCATCAATATTTCTTGAAACTCCCCAGGTAACTTCAGTATGCAGTCAAGTTTGAAAACCAGTGTTCTAACATCCCTTTAAATCTAAAGATTTTAAGTATATATGTATTAGTTCAGATGGGGAGAAACCAACAGAATACCATGGAGTAACTACTGAACTCGTTTCGGTAATCATGTAATAGAAACATGTTTGAGGTAAGTGGAAGGAGTGTGCTTGAAAATTTCTCCATTCTTATTTTCTAATAAAAGATATGAGGAAGTAAGCATGTTGGATTGCTGAACACCGTGAGATTAAATTCAGACAGTGTGGCCCAATGGAGAGAGGGCAGAAATGATTTGAATTTTGATTTTGCTGCTTACTGACTTCATTTTCTTAGGCAAGCCACCTAAATCAAAGGAACTCAAAGAGAGAAAAATAAAAAGACAATTAGAGTGCTTCTAGGGTATAAGTGCTGCCTATGATAGACCTACATGCTATGGAAGACTTTTGTAGAGGAATCCTACTCAGGGAAGGGTTCAAGGTGGGGGAGAAATGGCATTTACCAAAGGGTAAATAGCATTTACTAACCCAGGACAAAAATGGTGAAACAGTGACCTTGACGGCTTAATGGATATCCCAACTTAGACGTGACCAAGTGCATAATATGTTTACAGAACTGCAAGTCCTTAGGTAGGAATGGAATTTAGAGTGTTTTGAAGTTGGGGACAGAGAGCAGTTTCAAGTAGAAAAAACTAAAGTTGGTGAGGTGAGCAAGAATTGCATCAGGTCGGGTGTGGTGGCTCACGCCTGTAATCCCAGCACTTTGGGAGGCCAAGGCAGGCGGATCACGAGGTCAGGAGTTTTAGACCAGCCTGGCCAACATAGTGAAACCGTGTCTCTACTAAAAACAAAAAAGAATTGCCGGGCTTGGTGGCTTGCGCTTGTAGTCCCAGTTACTCAGGAGGCTGTTGCAGGAGAATCGCTTAAACCCGGGAGGTGGAGATTGTGGTGACTCAAGATCATGCCACTGCACTACACCCTAGGCAACAGAGTGAGACTCCGTCACAAAAAAAAAAAAAAAAAGAAAAAAAAAGAATTGGATCATGAAGAACATTGCATGCCACATTAACCAGTTTTGAATTGATGGGGAGATAAATAAAGAAGCTCTGAAAGTTTCCAAGTAAAAGAATGGCCTGATAAGGTGTATATTTTCCAGCTAATTTTTGTGATCTTAGTGTAGGAAATGGACCAAAGGTAAAGAAGAGTAAAAGAAGAGCATGTTGTGCAGGCATCCAGGAAAGACGTGATGGTGGTCTAGAGCAAGTCAGTAGAAATGGATTTCTGCAATATTTAGAATGGAATCAATAGGTTTTTATGATTCATTGGCAAAAGGGCCTGATGGAGAAAGAAGTCAAAATGGAGGAATTAAACTGAGGACAGTAGTGGTAAGAGTACAGGAAGAGAATATAGTATGAGGATAAATATGACTAATTAAGCTTTGTAGATGTTAAATCTTTGAGCTACTCAACCAGAAATGTCTGAAGCTCAGCTGATACTTATTTGGGAGTCATTAGCATTTTTATGAAATTTGAATTTCCTTCTACTCCTTCGTGCAACCCTGAGAAGTGGATTTCTGGTACATTTGTATAGACTTCCTTTATCTTGCTCAGAGACACAAGGTCTGATAACTCTGAAAGGCATGCCAAATACTAGCAGCAAAATTTCACAGTTTGAATATCATATGAGTTACCTTGAAGGGTAACAAGAACAAGATCTACTAAGTTGAGAAGAATTCAGATTCTTGCTGACATAACTGTCATTTCAGTTCCTCATATCAAGTGTTCAGATATGCTTTTACGATCCACAATTTAGCAGTGGAAACTTCCTCTACTAATTATTCTCCTTCTCTCTTCTTTCTCCTTCTCTCATCTCTCTCTTTCTCTCTCTCTCTCCCTCCTTCCTCTCTCCAGATACCACATAATCTATAGCTACTGTCATGTATCTCATTCATTTTTATTGAACTTCTCTGAATAGTTGCCTGCACACAGAATTTCTCTTTCCTTACATTTCGACAGTCCATATCTTGCAAGCTGGCCCTTGTCTTTGCACTGAGACTCTTATTGAGATAAATCGGCACAATCTCTGAATTCTCAAGGCCCTTGGGCTCAAGATATCATTTTTCCTAGACCTTTATTCACCAGTGCTCACCATTACCCCTCTGCTATAACTCCTCTTAGATCTCACAATGCTTCTCTGACTCCTGCTTATTTCTGAGCATCTCTTCCTTTTCTTATTTAGACAGATATTGTACTCTGTTCTGTTATCAGCCTGGTACTTTCCTTCTCCTCTGGGGTTCTAATCCTTTCACATTGTGTCAAATATTAACGATAATGCAATCAAATCCCCAATCTATATGCCCCATTGAGACATCTATTCTGCGTTTTAGACCCCCATCATGCTACATATAAGATATGTGTTTGTGTAAGAAGACAGCCACACATCCTCACATCCTTTAACATTTTTTTTTCACTAAATGTGGTGAGTTTGTTGTTTCACTGAATGTTCTGCATTCCATCTCATTAACTGGGCTGTGTTATTCAACTCTTTTTTTTTCAAATTTATTTTAGATTCAGGAGCTACATGTGCAAGCTTGTCACCTGAGTATACTGCATGGTGCTGAGGTTAGGGGTACTGATGATCCTGTCACCAAAGTACTGAGCACAGTAACCAACAGTTAGTTTTTCAACATTTGCCCTTCTCCCACTCTTCCCTCTCTTAGTCCCCAGTTTCTATTTTTGCCATCTTTATGTCCATGAGTATCCATATTTAGCTCCCACTTATAAGTGAGAACATGCAGTGTTTGGTTTCCTGAGCCTACATTAATTAGTTTAGGATAATGTCCTCCAGCTATATCTATGTTGCTGCAAAGAATATTATTTTGTTCTTTTTTATGGCTGGTGTGGTATTCCATGGTGTATCTGTACCACATTTTCTTTATCAATCCACCATTTATGGGCACCTAGGTTGATTCCATGTATTTGCTATTGTCAGTAGTGCTGCTATAAACATGAGAATGCATATGTCTTTTTGGTAACTCTTTTTTTGTTTTTGTTTTTGAGGTAGAGTTTTGCTCTGTTGCCCAGGCTGGAGTGCAGTAGCGTGATCTCAGCTCACTTCAACCTCCACCTCCCGGGTTCAAGCAATTCTCCTGCCTTAGCCTCCTGAGTAGCTGGGACTACAGGTACACACCATGATGCCTGTCTATATATATATATATTTTTTTTTTTTTTTGTATTTTTAGCACAGACAGGGTTTCACTATGTTGGCCAGGCTGGTCTTGAACTCCTGACCTCATGATCCCCCCACCTCGGCCTCCCAAAATGCTGGGATTACAGGCATGAGCCACCGTGCGCTGCTCTTGATGATCTATTTTAGCGTTGTTCCTGATATCAAGAAATCTTTTCAAAGAAAATGAAAGAAACGTTAAGGAGATCTTCTCCCCTTCCTCTTCTATGACCCACTAGCTTCTTTCATATACCAAAGTTGCTTGAAGCTGAGGTCTTTTTGCAAATCTTTAAAATCACCATCTCTTTAGTCTGTAATGAACCTGTGAGCTCCCTTTGTGACTATGACCCATTGATGACTTTCTTCATTTTTTAAGATGGTGATATTAGAACCCAAATTGGTAGACTGGGTCACATGGTGTGGGGTAAAAAAATTTGTGCATTGAAAATAATAGAATTTCAGGTTTTTGTTTTTGTTTTTTTTTTTTTTTGAGACGGAGTCTCGCTCTGTCCCCCAGGCTGGAGTGCAGTGGCGTGATCTCAGCTCACTGCAAGCTCTGCCTCCCGGGTTCACGCCATTCTCCTGCCTCAGCTTCCCGAGTAACTGGGACTACGGGCGCCCGCCACCACATCCGGCTAATTTTTTGTATTTTTAGTAGAGATGGAGTTTCACCATGTTAGCCAGGATGGTCTCGATCTCCTGACCTCGTGATCCACCCACCTCGGCCCCCCAAAGTTCTGGGATTACAGGCATGAGCCACCGCGCCTGGCCTAATAATATTTAAGTTTTAATTTGGCTTTGCCACGAGCAACAATTTGACATTGGAAAATTGCTTTTCTTCTCTAAGTCTCACTTTCCTCTTCTGTAAATTAAGGATATAAATATTGTCCTTGTGAGAATGTTGTAAAGAACATGTGAGATATGTTTGTAAAATGGTAAGCAGAGTGCTTGGGTCCATAGTAATAATTGTTGAAGTTTACTTTTGTTTTTTGCTTTCTATTTCTGTTATTATTGTATTTTAGGTCCCTGTTCTACTTAGTAAAATTAAATCTTTACTGATTGGTTATACTCTAAAATTGTCCTTGTTAACAACTGATGTATGTGTGTGTGTGTGCACGTGTGTGTGTATGTGTGTGTATGTATAGTGGTTGGATTGGATTGGGGAATACAATGGTAAAAAAGTGGCCTCTACCTGTGCAACATATAAAAGTTAATGCTGAGACAGGGACTAAGCATGGCCTTCTCCATTGCTTATTCTCACAATGAGCAGATACCTGCATTGAAATAGGCTTGTCATCATGTTTCCACATTGCCAGATACCCTAGAAAATGAGATAAATTGAGGGGCATTAATGAGAAACATTAATACCTGTTGATATGTTGTAGACATTTAAACTTTGAGTCTAATGGCTTGCATCTTGCCTCTCTTTGGCTTTACGCAGGTGGTGAATGCTGAAAATACTTCCATTCTTTCTACACCAGGTCTTGTGCTATTACACCATCAACTAACAAAGTGTAGATGGACCATTACTGGAAAAAGAGCAGGACTGCAAACAGAAAACTTATGTTTCTCAGAGACCTAGTGTTACTTTTCAGATAGGATACAAAATATTTAAGTTACAAATTTCAACAATGGTAACTCAGAGGCTATGTTTTCTGGATGACACTAGGCTAGAAACTTGAAGAAGTAAAATGATTTGGGAGATTTTCTGCTCTATAAGCTCTCTTCTCATGATAGCATACGACAATCAAAATAAACTTTTTTGTCAAACCCAACTAATCCCCAGAACATGTCAGCAAAACTGAACTTGAGTTACCCTGAATCACTGCATAGAAGAATGAAGCCCTCAAGACAATCTCATTATTCCATTGGATCACTCTTTGTTTTCAAGTTTTAGTGGAAATAATTTTTTATTACTGACTACTAAGATACTGAAATAAGTCAAATATGTGAAAATAAATTAAATGTCTCCCCAGACATATTAAACTCTGGAGTGAACATTGTTTGTAGTTAAACTCTCTCACCATGACATATGTAAAAGCATCCCCAGCCATCTGACATATCTTTCCTGTCTTCTCTGCCTGTTGTCTGTCTTCTTTGACACAGTTTTCTTGACTACTGAAGTTGTGACTTCATTTTTCATCCTCTATTCTGTTCTTTGTCCGCTTCATTTAATAACTTATTTGCTATACTTGGTTAGTCTTTTGTGTGGAAGACAATGTGAAGAGTAGTGTTTTGCAGTGTTTTACACTGATATGACATTTATTGACAACACTAGTGGTTTATATGTGAAAGGACTGTAATAATTGCATAGTTGTTTTTGTTTTTGTTGTTGTTTTGAGCGTAAGCTTTGATTTTGAACTAATCAAGTTTAAATCACAACTCTACCACTTAATCAAACCAGCTGACTAGTAAATTTCAGGAATAGCATTCAGTCAGTAGACAGATTATCTGAGTTCCACTCAGAAATTTACTACTTATGCATTTGTGGCCTTAGGCAAACTATTTATACTATTTATCTGTAAAATGGGAGTAAAAATATTCAATTTTATGAATATAGAAAACAAGGTGCTTTCTTTTTGTCTTCTTCCCCAAAGTAAAGAGATTTATAAGTCCATATATGGGTTGATGCTTTCCCCAACAGGTCCCATGTCAACAAGTCAGTAAGAGTTTTCAACTTGGGTGCCAGCAGTAACCAGTTCTACAAAGGAAACTCAACATTTCTTTTCCCCAAAGTAAAGCTATTGCAAAAACCCCTTCCATCTATAATAGCAACTCAAGATTAGTAAATATGATATATTTCTCTGTCTTCAACACCTATCATAGTGGTTAACTAGTTATAGGAGCTTCACAGACATATCTCAAGGAATGAATAGATTAAAGAACAGATAGTTATCATTATCCTGCTAACTTGGCAGGCACTCTTTCTGGATTTTTATATTAAGAAAGAATTGAAATGATCTCTCTCTCTCTTCCTCTCTCTCTCCCCCTTTCCTCCCACCCCTAAAGCACATATACTTAACCCTTCCTGGGTCTCTGGGCAAACAAGCAAGTTTCTATGGATTAATAACAGAAAATAGTTCTAAACTTCACCCTGCCATGAATTAACTTCAGAAATGTGGCATGTAACTTAACCTGCCTGTAGTCTATGGAAGTATAAAAAAGCTGTACTATATTTTCAAGGCTTTTAAGCTCCCAAATGATGTACCTGTTAATATTTCTTGGCAAAAATTAGAAGTTTATTCTGTAGTTCCAGAACAACTAAGAACAGCTAATTGACTAATCCAGAGGCCAAACTTCTAATCTCAATATGGTAGGTCTTAAACTTCTGAGGTAATGCATCCTGCCCTAGCACTGACTTTTAACAATCAAGAAAAATCATCAGTTCTTCTCTTGGCAAGTTCTGTGTTCTATATACAAGTCTAAGCTCTTCCACAAGGAATGGAACTGCTTTCCATGCTTTTCATTGAGATAAGTAGCAGGGTCAGAGGAAATAATGAGTACTTCCTCTAAAAACTTGTCTCTGCTGTTTGTGTGGGGATTGTGGACCTTTTTAGCTACCCACTATTCTGGAAGTTCAGTGTGAGACATGAAAAGTTCAAGCTTTTGTGAAAATAATCTGCCCTTCCCTGAGAAATCAATGCATCATAATGCTTTCAATCAGCAGTAATGAGCCAGTGTGTCTCTTTCTCCTTGCAGCCTTCCTTGTGTTATTAAAAAAAGTAGTTTCTTAAAAATAAAAATGATGGCTTAACAATAGAACATGAAATTAAAATTAAATGGATTTCTAGAGTCCCCCCAAAAACACCAAAATAATAATAATAAGAAGAATAATAACAGGCCACAATTAATGCCTTCATGGTGTAGAATAAGGTCTCTCAAGGGAGAAAAAAGATATATATGCTGAAAGCATGCAGTGATTTATACAAATTTGCTAATTGTTCAACTATTTCTGACTAAGAAATGCCAAGAAATATCTCTCAATCATGTAATTATGTTAAATTTTAGCTCTAAGTTTTTATCCAAATTTCTAAGTTTGGAAGGAAAAATGAATTTTTAAAATCTGTTCATAGATTTATTCCTTTACAATAGTATTAAGAATGAGAAAAGAAACTTCTTCCCTCATTTCTGATCGTTTATCTTCCTTGGCTTTGCAATCTATGCACGTCTATGTGGCACTGTGTATTCATAAGACCTTAGAAATATAGACTTAAGAAAGTAAAATGCTATAATATTGTGAAATAACAGGAATTATTATGGGTGTTCCTAATAATAGAATTAATACAGCCCCATTGGAGATTGCACACAGACAATTTCCTTTAAGTAGAGATTATCCTAAAATAATTTTTCTAAGGAATTGTTGAAAATAGATGATAATGATCTATTTTTTCCTGAGAAAGGGGATATAATAACTATCACCTAAATTTTATTTTGTTGTATTTAAAATTAGGTTCAATACTTACATTACATTATAGAATTAACATATTTATACCAGAAACATCATTTTAAAAATAGAGTTGTAGAGTTTTTTTGTTTGTTTGTTTTTGTTTGAGATGGAGTTTCACTCTTGTTGCCCAGGCTGGAGTGCAATCTTGGCTCACCACAATCTCTGCCTCCCTGGTTCAAGCGATTCTCCTGCCTCAGCCTCCTGAGTAGCTGGGATTAAAGGCATGCGCTACCATGCCCAGCTAATTTTTGTATTATTATTATTAGTAGTAGTAGTAGTAGTAGTAGTAGTAGTAGAGATGGGGTTTCTCCATGTTGGTCAAGCTGGTCTCAAACTCCCGACCTCAGGTGATCCACCCGCCTCAGCCTCCCTAAGTGCTGGCATTACAGGCTGGAGCCATCATGCCCGGCCGAGTTGGAGACATGTTTTAAGTAAATAGTGATATATATGTAATTAGAAGTCTAACTTTCCTTTTAAATAAGATATTTTCCAATGAAAATATTTTCCCACTTTTTCCAAAAGTGAATCATGAATTCCCAGCAATCCTTCTTTCAGTTGTCTGCATCATGGCTATGCTTTCTTCTAGATGTAAGGGTTTGCATACAATTTATTATATTAGAAACACATGACCTTTTAATTCAATCATTAGGCAAGGTTGTTTCTTTTTCAATCAGTAAATATCTACTAATTTGCAGAAGAAGAAATATGAGTTAAACGGTTATAAAGAGATTTTGAAAAGATAAGAATAACCATTTTATAATGCCATCTGGGACTGTGACCAGCAGAACAAAGCCAATAGGAAGAAATGATCTGTGTGTTCTGGAGTGAAGAAAGATTTTTCTTGTTATTTGTTTTAATTCAATATCCTTTAAGGGTTTTCGTAAGTTATAGAGTACCACTCGATACTCATTTTAGACTTCAGATTAGGAATACCAAATCACACAGGTAGGCTAGTAATGTTTTTATTTTAAATTTTAAAATATCGGTATTTATCCCTATAGCCAAACCTATGTATCTCTATTGAAAATATTTTAAAATATAAACCGCATTTTCTCAATAGTGGTAATTTACATAAAAAGGTATTTAAAGGGCAGGTGCCAAGTGGGAAATATAGTCTGAGGCCTTAGATAATCATTAACTGAATGTACATGAACATGAAAAACTTTTATGCCCCAGAAGAGCTTCAAAATGCTAAGTTAAACATTCTAGCTCGGTTGTATTTTATAACTCTAATATTCAAGTCAATTGCATCTATATAAAATTAACCTGCACAGTATTTTCATGTTCTCTCTGCAATTAAAATGATATAATCAAATCTCACCTTCAGCTCTAGTCTTAAGAATTGTTCTTAAGTCACATAAAATGCCTTAATTGAAACTAAACAAAACCTTTCATGCTGCTGATATTTTGTTTATATCATATGAATCTGAAAGTAGAAATAATTAAAAGATTTAGTTGGATAGCTATATGTTTCCCAATTGGGTGTTTGATGTTTTCAGCACAGTATCAATATGTTTTGACCAATTTATATAATTTTATCAGGCATTGCCTGATTATTGCAATAAGGAGGTTAGAATAAGGCATACACAACTGCTCTTAATCTTTTGAAATGATTTGAAATCCACATTTGGAAATATAACAAATAAATAGCTCTCTTTGACATCATTATTTTTCATGAAATCAGAACCTTTTGTATTTGTAGTATAATAAACAAATTAGTTTCAACCAATAATAGTGATGAAAATGATGATGATTGTGGTGAGGCTAACATTGTTGGTGATAATATCTGCTAGTTGATTTCTAAACACTAAAACCATCTTGCAAGGTAGTTATAAATAAGGAAATTTATGGATGAGGAAACTAGCACTGACAGTAAATGAATTCTCCATGACAGGTGACAGGAGAAAAACAGCTGGCTTCAAAACCAGACTTTAACTATCCCACAGATCAGTCAGATAGAACAACATAAGACAGATAGGTAAAACAGTCAAGAGGACTAAAAGTGGATTAAGATGAAATAATTGATTTGCTCAATGACATTGTTTGAAAAGGGTTGATCTCAGTAATGAAGTAAAGAATAAATCAGTAACATATAAATGCAAAAATCATCACAGTAATTTTGCTTATTTATGAAAAATTGAAACAACTAGGAAAACAAAGTTCATAAAAATATTTTTAACATCAATGATTTAAAGGATACCTTATTTGTAATTATGTCAAACTTTTGGGAACATTTTTCATGTCAGATTATACTGAAACTATAGGTCTCCATGATTTAAATCTACACATGCTATTCATATGCTTCACAATTAGTTATTCTATACAATAAGAGATATAAACTTAGAGTCAGGAAACTGCTACTTATTATTGATTCATTGGCTTTTTAAAGACCTGATATATTTACATATATAATTTGAGGAAAACACTAATCACAAAGGTATGTCATTCTTTGGTGGCATTGAATTAAATACTCATTACATGTCTCCTTATTGTTAGGGAAAGTACATTCACAGTGTCCCTATGTTGAGTGACAGTATGACGTCAATGTGGAAAGAGTGTTCTGTAGCAGAACTGCCTGTATCTGCTGGGAATCTCTTCTGTCTACAACCTCTATGATCTTGAGGGAGGTGCATCATCAGTCTATTCCTTGGTCTGGCCTATGAAATGAAAATAATTTAGCTCCTCATAGGTTTGACATGAGGATTAAATGAGCAGTATAAGAAAAATGCTTAGAACAGTGCTTCCACATATAACTATGTTATTGATATTATTTCTATTATCATCTCACCAGTTCCCATGGAGTTTCATACGTTTTCCAGAGTTACAAAACCTGGCTAACACTGAGTCAAATTAGGAATCTCAATCAATATCTTTGACCAACTTAAAGTGTTTGTAGAATGTTTGATGTACCTAAGAGTGAGTAAAATGTGAAAGTCAGTTGCTGGAATTGGTTGAATGAGAATGTCAGGTGAAGAAGGCAAGACATGCAACAGAGGAAGAGGAATGTGTCATGCAAGAGGGGAAAAGAGAAATACTGTTACTATCTGTTGTCTTGGTGGTTCTCATGAGGAGTGAAAGGAGAATTGCTAACCCGGAAGAAGATCAGAGAAACACACTATACAGCCCTGCAGTCCTCCACCAAGTAAGCACAGGGATAGAAGCTCTGAACATTAGCATAATTTTGTGGCCTAAAGTGTAAGAATTGCTGGAAATGCTGTGGTATTATATTTGTATTAATTAATTTATTTTTATTTAGAAATGTTGATGATAAAGATGACAGTAATGATGATGATGATGCTTACAATAACAGATACTCAAGGTTAAAAAATAATTGTAAAAGTTCAAACTCACATTAAAGAAAGAGTAAAAGTTATCCTGGGTGCTGCAACCTTTGTCCAACATGACTCATGTAACCAATATTAACAGTGTAACCGCAAAGCTTTGTAGTGGAATACATGTAGGCAATTATTTTTATCCAACAAGATATACTAGCATTGGCTTTTCTCTGCCTCTGTTTCTGATGAGTTGTTCATACAATAGAGGCTAGATAGAATAAAGTCAACATAATACAAACACAACTACCACTACATATGGGCTAGAAGCAGGAACCCCATCGCCCACCTAGAGAATACAGAAGGATTGAGAAAGTGAAGAGAATATTGTCAGGATATTGGAGAAGAGATTTCTTTGGCGATGATGGGCACTCAAGTGAGATAATTAGCTTAGGGTCACCTAGCGTCCTATAAAATTGGTCTTTCCTGAGGTGCAAGGTAACCCAGCAGATAAACACCGCAGGAGTATTTCATGATGCTCAGGGGCCTGAGAAATGGTAAAATTACACGATCACCCAGGCCCACGGTGCTGCATGTATCACTACATCTCATCCCCTGCTGCCCTTCATGCTGCAGCCAGAAGTTGTGAAAGGCGCGCAGGGAGAGAGCAGAGGAGCAGCAGGACCTCCCCTCCATCTCCACTGTCGGTGTCCGGACCGAAAGGGGTCCCAGATGGGTAGGAAGGAAGAATTTAACAGAGTCAAGTTGGGAATTTCAGTTGATAGTTTGACTGATTAAAAGTGATTGTAGACATGCCTGCATTATCGGCCGGGCGCGGTGGCTCAGGCCTGTAATCCCAGCACTTTGGGAGGCCGAGGCAGGGGATCACGAGGTCAGGAGATCAAGACCATCCTGGCTAACACGGTGAAACCCCGTCTCTACTAAAAACACAAAAAATTAGCCGGGCGTGGTAGCGGGCGCCTGTAGTCCCAGCTACACGGGAGGCTGAGGCAGGAGAATGGCGTGAACCCGGGAGGAGGAGCTTGCAGTGAGATCGCGCCACTGCACTCCAGCCTGGGCAACAGAGCGAGACTCTGTCTCAAAAAATAAATAAATAAATAAATAAATAAATAAATAAATAAAAAGAAATGCCTGCATTATCTACAAGTGAGCAGAGAAGTACAAGTTTGTAGACTAGTTTTTAAATTAGCTGGGAAAGATAACTCCCTCAGAACGAATCTTAAAGGGAGAGTAGGAAATATATATAATAAATCTAGTTTTTTGTTTGTTTGTTTTTTGAGACAGAGTCTCACTCTGTCGCCCAGACTGGAGTACAGTGGTGTGATCTCTGTTCACTGCAACCTCCGCCTTCCGGGTTCCAGCAATTCTCCTGTCTCAGCCTCCTGAGTAAATGAGATTATAGGCAGCCACCACCATGCCCAGCTAATTCTTGTATTTTTAGTAGAGACAGGGTTTCACCATGTTGGCCAGGATGCTCTCGATCTCTTGACCTCGTGATCTGCCTGCCTTTGCCTCCCAAAGTGCTGGGATTACAGCATCAATCTAGTTTTTCAACACAATGCCTTCACTTCCCCGTGCCCCTCTTTTTTTCTTTCTTTTTTTTAACTTAATTGTTTACAAGACATATCTTTTCTGTATCAGCACATGTTCATAACTCTCCATTTTTTTAACCAAATGTATAAAATGGACCAATCTATAGATATTTTATTGTTTCTTTTGTTCAAATTTCTTTGAATGTTGTATAATCAGTGATTATTTAAACATTTTGTGATCATCTTCTTGGTCCATTATTTCTTGGGCTGCTGGTCCTTTCTTTATAATATTTAAGATCTTTTAAGAAAATGTGACCTCGTTTTTAGTAATCTTAAAGTCATTCTCAAAGATCTGGCAGCTAGTCAGTGTTCCTCGTTTGTTGCCTTAGAACTCAAACAAAGGGCCTGAGTTATGCTGTCGATTACAATAAGCTGATCCCTTATACCCCAGTATTCCACCAGAAGTCAACACGCAATGAAATAGTTTAAATTCTTGCTTGCGCAACGGCTGAGCTAGCTGTATTTGGCCTTGCTGAAAGCGATAGCAGGTACCACACTAAATCATTTTGAGGACTTTTCTCTATGAATGGAAGAGGAAAAGGAGGATGTGTAACCATCAGAGCCTCACTTAATGTCAGGGAGTCAATGCAACTTCCCCTCCTTCAGGCTGGAGGGGCAATTTGAGTGTGTCATGTAGATGCACAGGTCTTTTGTATTTAATCTTTTCCTTTGAAGGGCAAAAAGCAGAAGAGCATGTTTGCTCAGCCCCTGATTTCAGTACCTCCAATGACATAAGTCATTGGAGGCCAACAGTAATCACTCCTCGTCTTTCTTCTCTCACCAGATACTACTGTTAGCTCTGGCTTTAGAACCGAGCTGCATTCATGACTGTTAACTAGAGAAGTGGCTTACCAAGTCATCACCTTCTCAGAAGTCTCTCACGATCAGCACACTCATTAAAGCTTTTACTTCCCAACACAACAAATTTGAAGGCCTGTTTAAGTTAGTTAGTTTCAAATAGGAGAAAATGCCTGAATAAAATGGAGTTTAAGAAAATGTCACTTTGTTTCTTTAATTTTTTATTGAACTAAAATATGCACTAAAAAATGTATACGTTCCATAAGGTAAAGCCTGAAGAAGTTTTGCAGAATGAAGACCCCTTTTAACCAGTGACCTGACTAAGAAACAGAATGCTACCAGCACCCCCAGATGCCTCCTTCTTGACACTTTATAGTAAATAACTCAAGGGTATCCATTATTTTGACCTTTAATGGCATTACTTTATTTCATCCTTCAAAAAAATAGAATTAAACTGTGCATACTATTTGATACGGCTTCTTTCTCATGTTAGATGCATTCATATTTTTGGATGTAGTTGTAGGTCATGGATTTTATTGAATTCTAATGTATGAATATATCATATTTTAGTTCTTTAATTATATCACCTACGGGCATTTGAATTGTTTCTAGTTTGAGCTCTTAAAAATAGTACTACTGCATTCTATACATGCCATTTGGAGTCTATTTTATTTCAGCCTCTAAAATTAAGTAAAGTGTCTTTGGTGAAAGGGGAAAAATATTCTGCTTGAATCTAATTGGTGGATACTTAAAATATAAGCCTTAGGATGACAGATTTGAATATCATTATTAAAATACATGCTTGAAATTAAACTCAAAAAACTATAATCCTGTAACGATAAAATAAAAATTATAGTAAAAAGGGAAAGTTAACCTTTGTTTTAAAAATAACAAGTACAAGTACCAAAGTCATGTAAAGAAGCTAAAAGTACTGGTCTTGAATTATGGCTTCATCAAGTGTTGGCTTTTTGAAATTAGAGAATTTATTAGAATGTCTTTGTGCCTCAGTTTCTTTATCTTTAAAATGGGGATAACTGCAATATCTACCTCGTAGGATTGTTAATTCATGTAGGACACTTGGAACAGTACCTGAGGTGTGGTAAACACTAGTAAGTGTTTATTTTTATTATGCTGAATAAAGGCTGTAGATCAAGAATGTGTCCTAAAGTTGTGAATAGAGTGTCACAATATATCCAAGAATTGTGAAGCAATGATTCTGTACAATACAATAAAGTTTAATTATTTACAAAAATGTTTCAGCTGTTTCAGTTGCCTTCCAGCATATTTTATTATTTTAATTTTAAAGAGAATGCTGCATCTCAAATTATTTATTCAGTTAGAAGTTGACTTTTTCACCCAGAGATTAAAAAAAGTAAGATTCATTACAGCAATCAAGACAACACATTAAATTAAAAATATATAAGAAAATCAGGATAAATTAGGCAAATAACTTTAGTACTGTGAGAAAAAGTAAAGGTAAAACTAGTTCATGAAATTTATATCATGTGTTAGTGTACAGTTACTGCACATTAAACAAAAATCTACTTCTGAGTATCTTAGTAGCCAAATCCAAGTAAAAGGCATAATTAGTTTTGAGATTCACCGTGCTATTAAAAACACATCCACTAATAATTAGACACACATAGTTTCACATGCTCATATATTCTCTCTGACTTTCACATATTCACTTACATTCTCATGCACACATATATTCACAGGTACGTACAAAAACATACCCACCCACAGTTGCTGCTCAGTATATGCAGATTTTCTTGATACTGAGGTCTGAAAAACATTTTTCCCCTTTATAGGAAAGATACAGTGAGATAAAGTATCCTCCATCCTTATGTTCATCTATACAATACATGAAGTAACTATAAGCTATAGACACAACATAGCACCCCATTTCACGGAAATCAGCTCTCTGAGAGGACAATATGGTCACATCAAAGACATATATCTCAGTTCTCTGATGCTCTGGCTGGATGCAGGAGGAATTTTTGCCAGTCATTACCAGTGTTCACAACGGCAATAGAGAAATTGCAGTCTTTTAGCCATGAGACATCTAATTTTGAGAAGTGTAACTCCTTGATGTTGGCTAAAATGAACTTCCTATGTGACATATCCCACTGTGTCAAGCTACTGGATATAAAAACAATTAAATGTCAGAGGAGTCCTTGTACAAGCTCTGAAAGCACAGTGATTGAGCTTTCCCACTCCCACCTCCTTCAAGATGGGAAATGTTGGTTAACTTTTTAACGGCTTCCAACCAGTTTCCTTTCTGTAAAATTATAGTAATAATATCCATCTGAAAGGATTAAATCCTTCTGCAAGGATTAAGTGAGATAATCCATGTAAGTTGCTGGACGTAGTAACCAGTCTATAATAAGCACTCAATGTTAGCA
This sequence comes from Pongo pygmaeus, assembly GCF_028885625.2. Lineage (NCBI taxonomy): Eukaryota > Metazoa > Chordata > Mammalia > Primates > Hominidae > Pongo > Pongo pygmaeus. The sequence goes on from NC_072388.2 coordinate 81,692,323, forward strand.
ATTCTTTCGGGTAATTAGCCTCACTATTTGTAGCATTTGTTTCAAATTCATGACAAAATTAAATACCATCTGCCTAGAAGGAAATAATCTGATCTTTATAGATAAAAGCCATGCATTTTGCTTAGAAACAGTGCATATTTTTTAAGAAATGATGGTCTAATCACTTTTGTGTTTTATAGAGCTCAAAATGATTAGATAACTTGTTATGATAAAAATGCCTGCTGACACTGCCTCTCAAGATTAAGGTGTAAAGTCTATATCAGCAGCTACATAACCGATATTGAAGTAAAGCTACTTTTGACATGAATTAATTGACTTCATATTTATTTCCTTACAGCAATTTTTTGTATTTAATCAATATGATTAATCCATATGACTGATACAAAGAGAGATAAAAATGGAGTTTCTTATGTCTTCCTTTTCTGCGTAGACACAGTAACAGTCTGATCTCTTTCTTCTCCCTACACTCTACACATAATCTAATAGTATTTCTGAGAAACTTTCTCTAGAAGGTGGTAAAGTTCATTACAAATATCACTAGTTCACAAATAAGATTAAAGCTGTCTCTTCCATGAGTGTATGCATGTGTGTGTTCATAGGTAAGAGTGCATGGAGCTTCAGAAATGCAGACTTACCTTAGACAAAGAAGAAACTGGAAAAAAAAATAGACAGAATGGCCAGTAAAAATTTGAGCCTAAAACTATAGGGGAAAACACTTTACAAATGGGAAAAATGCATTCTGAGCTAAACTATCAGAGATTACAGAGTTAGCATGGGAAAGAGCCATTTTTAGATAGATTTGAGGTGATATAGCTAGTAAGTTCTGAATATTTTACTCAAATACAGATTTGCTAACTCATAATTAATTTTTGACTCTCAAATGATTTTTAATTTTTTAATGTAACAGATGCCCATTTGGGAAGCAAACTCTTAATAAGTACCCCCAAATATGAGACTGATACTGAGATACTTTGTTTGAGTGGTGGCTAGGGATCCTGATGCCTGACCTTAACTCTCCCATACCACCTACAAGCCTTGATGAACCTCAAATAAGCCCTAGATTTTTAGAAGAGCATAAACTGGAAACTCTGTTGTATGCTATAAATTTTTATAGTCATTTAACTTTTTATCCTTGACTCTATCCTTTAAATTGAAGTATCATATTTTTGCCCATAAAACACCACAATAAAAGTACAGTAGATATTGTTGTATTTCTTTCTAGAAATTGCAACCTACAATGCAACAAATTATGTTTTCCTTATAGCCACTCAACTGACTGATAGATGACAAATTGAGAATTAAGGCCCAGGTCAGCCACACCATGACGCCATGTTTATAGATCTGTTTTTGTTGTCCAGGGATTAGCTCTAGTGTATTATAACCATCAGGGCAAAAACTGTTTCTTGAACCAACAATTAAGTAAAAGAAAGACCATATAGGCACCACTAATTCCATTCCTCATTCTTTAACTGTGAATTCTAAAGACTTTCCTTTAGGTTGCAAATATTCTCCTTTCTTTGTTAAAAAACAAACAAACAAACAGAAAGTTCAGGCATAGTGGCTCACACCTGTAATTCCAGCACTTTGGGAAGCTGAGGCAGGCAGATTGCTTGAGTTCAGGAGTTCAAGACCAGACTGGGCAACACGATGAAACCCTGTCTCTACAAAAACCACCAAAATTAGCTAGGCATAGTGGCATATACCTGTGGTCCCAGATAGGAGGCTGAGGTGAGAGGATCACCTGAGGCCAGGAGGTTGAGGCTGCCGTGATTGCACCATTGCACACCAGTGTGGGCAACAGAGTGAGACCTTGTTTCAAAAAATATAAAACAAAATGAAACATAGTGTTACAATTCCTGTCACGGAAAATCCTCAACCTTGCCTCCTCTTTTCTATCTACTTTGCAATAAGAGGAGCCTGTAAAGCATCCATGTGTGGTCTTCATACTTAAGGGTGGAGTTATCAGTGAGAGAAGCAAAAAAGTCCATTTTCAGCTTAATGTTAGTTCGGCTTTCTAAGCTAGTACCTGATTGAAATTAAAGAGACGCTGAAACATTATTTACTCTTATGGAGGACCAAGGTTGAGGGGAGGCAATTGGACCCCAAAATAAAGAAAATATAAGGGAAGAGGGTTTGTGCTATACTGTAGAAAGGAACAAAAACTTGGTATCTATAGGCATTCGTTTTATTTTTTAGCTCTATACTGACAAGGTCGAGGTAGAATATATCTTCTGCTTGAGAAAGTTCTTAAGGCTTGGATATGGGCCAGGGCTTCTGTGTAATTACTTTCATTTACACACTTAGATGCATTTTAGTAAGAGAGTATAAGTAAAAATAGATGTGTAAAATAATGGAGATCCAGCACTAGATAAAGCAGAGGATAAAACTACTGGAAAGCTTTGAACTAACAGGGTGAGTGGCCATGGCAAGGCATCCTAAACTTGTTAGATTCCAGTTTCATCTCTGTAGAAAAACAACTTGCTAATTGTCCTGGCTCATATCCAAAGGACAGAGAGAATGCAAAGGAGCAGTCATTGAATGCTGTAGTTGTAGTGAAAACCTTGATTATATTTGGTTCTCATTTCAAAAATGGTAAAAACGTTTAAGATATATAGTACGGAATTGAAATTGTATCTCCACAACAATGCTGAAGCAATAAAGATACCTGCATTTTACCTAAAATGCTATAGAGATGCTACAAATTCAATAATAAAAGTAAGATAATTGTACACAGATTTAAGAACAAAAGACATATGATCATTTCAATAGATGCTGAAAAAGCATTCAATACAATTCAACATCCTTTCATGATAAAAACTTTCAACAAACTGAGTATAGAAGAAACATACTTCAGAATAATAAAGGTCATTTATGTAGGACAAACCCACAACTAACATGATACTGAACAATAAAAAAATGAGAGCTTTTTTTCTAAGATGTGGAACAAGACAAGGATACCTATTCTCTCTGCTTTTATTCAAAACAGTACTGGAAGTTCCAGCCAGAGCAATTAGGAAAAAGAGAGAATAAAGTTCAGCCAAATTGGAAAGGAAGAAGGATACTTACCCTTTTTTACAGATGACATGATCCTATCTTAAGAAAAACTTAAAGACTCCACCAAAAAAAAAAAACCGTTAGAACCAAAGAATGAGTTCAGTAAAATTGCAGGAGACAAAATCAATGTACAAAAATCAGCAACATTTCTATACACCAACAACAAACAATCTCAAAAAGAAATCAGAAAAGTAATTTTATTTGCAATAATGACAAAAATATAAAATACATAGGAATAAACTTAACCAAAGAAGTGAAGAAGCTCTACAATGAAAACTATAAAACACTGATGAAAGAAATTTAAGAGGACACACAAAAAAGGAAAGATATCTTGTGCTCATGCTCATGGATTGGAAGAAGTAATAACATTAAAATGTCCATACTATCCAAAGCAATCTACAGACTCAATACCAAAATACCAATGATATTCTTCACAGAAATAGAACATAATTATAAAATTTGTATGGAATTACAAAAGACCTTAAATAGCCAACATAATCCTGAGCATGAGGAACAAAGTTGGAAGCATCACACTACTGGACTTCAAAATATATGGCAAAGCTATAGTAACCAAAACAGCATGGTATTAGGATAAAAACAGACACATAGAGCAAGGGAACAGATTAGAGAACCCAGAAATAAATCCACACACTCACAACCAACTCATTTTTGGCAATGGAGCCAAGAACATCCTTTAGGAAAAAGACAATCACTTCAATAAATAGTGTTGGGAAAACTGGATATTCATGTGCAGAAGAATGAAACTAGACCCCTGTCTCTCAGCATTCCCAAAAATCAAGTCAACATGGACTGAAGTATTAAATGTAAAACCTGATACTATGAAACTACTAGAAGAAAACATTAGAGAAACACATCAGGACATTAGTCTAGGCAAAGATCTTTTGGTTAAGACCTCAAAAGCACAGCAACAAAAGCAAAAATGGAATTACATCAAGTTAAAAAGCTTCTGTACAGTCAAGGAAACATTCAACAGAATGAAGAGATGACCCATAGGATGGAAGAAAATATTTGCAAACTACTTAGCTGATGGGGGATTTATAAGCAAAATATATCAGGAACTTGATAGCAAAAAAGCAATTAATAATAATAATCAGATTAAAAAACAGACAAATGATCTGACTAGACATTGCTCAAAGAAAGACATACAATGGGCAACAGATATATGAAAAAATGTTAAGCATCACTAATCATTGGGGAAATGCAAATTGGAACTACTATGAGATGTCATGTCATCCCACTTATAATGGCTATTATTAAACTGACAAAGCATAACAAATGCTGATGAAGATGCAGAGGAAAGGGAACATTGGTATACTGTTGATGGCAATGTAAATTAGTATAAATTAGTTTAGCCACTACGGAAAACAGTATGAAGGTTATTAAAAACACTAAAAATAAAACCAACATATGACTCAGCAATCCTACTACTAGGTATCTATCTAAAAGTCAGGAAATCTTTGTATCAAAGAGATATCTGCACTCCCATATTTATTGCAACATTATTCACAATAGCCAAGATATGAAATCAAGGTAAGTGTCTATCAATGGGTAAGTGGATTTTTTAAATGTGGTATATATGCAAAATAGGACACTATTCAGCTGTAAAAAAGAAGAAATCTTGTCATTTGCTGCAACATGGATGGAAGACATTATGTTAAGTGAAATAAGCCAGGCACGGACAAACAAATATTGCATGTTCTTACTCATATGTGGGAGGTAAAAACGTTGTGAGTAGAATGCTGGTTACCAGAGGCTGGAAGGAAAAGGAAGGAAGGGTTTGGAAGAGAGGTTATGTAATGAGTACAAACACAGCTAGAAAGACTGAATAAATTCTAGTGTTCAATAACACAGTAGAGTGACTATAGTTAACAATGATGCATTGTATGTTTCAAAATAGCTAGAATAGAAGATTTGGACTGTTTTCAACACAAAGAAATGATAAATGTTTGAAGTGATGGATGTCTTAGTTACCTTAACCTGATCATTACTTACTGTACACATGTCTCAAGACATCACTGGTACTCCATAAATATGTACAATTATTATGTATCAATAAAAAAGAGCAAGATTGTAACATAAAACAAAATAAGGACACATTGAAGATACTCCTGGGGAATAATTGTGGGAAATGATGTCATAATATAATCTATCTTCAGCATGACCAGAGCAGATACAAAAAAATCTATAGAGAAAATCTTAATTCACCGAATCTAAAAAGAAGTACTGTATATTTGCAAGTTTTTCACAGCAGAAGTTATTTGCAAACGGCTCTTTTCACTTCCTAAATAATGAGTCGTCAATCTACACTCCTCAGACCAAATCTGGCCTCTCACCAATTTTTGTAAATAAAGTTCTGTTCCAGCAGAGCCACATTCATTCATTATATGTTGCCTTTGACTGTTTGCAAAGTATGATGGCAGAGTTGAGCAGTTGCCACAAAGATCCTGTGGCCTGAAAAGCCTAAAATATTTACTATTTGCTGGGTTAAAATAATTTTTCCAACCCCTGTTCTAAAACATATTTTATGCTTCAATCCAAACACACGCAATAGGTTTTTTTTATTTGTTTTTTTTGTTTTTGAGACGGAGTCTGGCTCTGTCGCCCAGGCTGGAGTGCAATGGCGTGATCTTGGCTCACTGCAACCTCCACCTCCTTGTTCAAGCGATTCTCCTGCCTCAGCCTCTCGACCAGTTTAGATTACAGGCACCTGCCACTACCCCGGCTAACTTTTTGTATTTTTAGTAGAGATGGGGTTTCACCATGTTGGCCAGGCTGGTCTCAAACTCCTGACCTAGTGATTCGCCCGCCTCGGCCTCCCAAAGTGCTGAGATTACAAGTGTGAGCCACCACGCCCAGTCATAATAGTTAATTAATAGTATAGTTAACATTTTTATACATCAGAATAGTAATTAGCAAGGTATGTGATGAAAGTATAAGACTATATCCAATATTACATCATTAAGGACTAATTATTAAAAGGCCTTCAACTTTTACCTTTCAACTAGTTGGGAGTATAAATTCCTTTATAGCTTTTTAATTTATGTAAACAGAATCTGTTTAAATATCTAATTATTCCTTTTATATAAGGACCATATAAAGAACTCAAAATGGACAACATGCTTGTCAGTAGCAAATGAAGAAAACTATTAAAGAATCACCATAATTATGGTCTTTAGACAATGTTTTCACTTGCAATATTAAGCAAAGCTTAACATCTTTGAATTGCTTTTCCATGGGAAAATATACATGCTTATGTATGTATCTGTTGATTTATAGAGAAGTTCTATAAATTAAGTCTCCTTAACACATTACATTCCCCTTTAACATGTAATAGAATACTCTGAAATACACACCTATACAGGTAACTTTAAAAATTAAAGCTACTCTTAAAAACCTAACCTACAAAAAATTGTTATATTAGATCAAAAGCAAGACATGAATCTAAATTAGAGGGAAAAATTTGTTCATTTACCTCAACAAACTGTCCCCGAGGAATTTCTACAAGTGATGTTGCTGGAATTCTTAAATAGATCTTTCCAGTATAACTGCTTTTACTTATTTTGGTGCATTATCTTTTATATGTTTATGTGTGTGTAAAACAAATTAGGTGCAGTTAAATAACAAACTAAAGATACTTTAAGTTTTCAATCTGCCACACCTCTACTTTCCACTAATCTAATATTCATTCTCACTATTATTTCACACCTCTTCTCATTCTTTTGTCTGAATGCTTTTAATGTTAATTTACCTTATGTCAAAGTGGTTATTTGCCTTTCAGAACCTTGTAAGATGATCTCCAAATAAAAAGCTCCTTCAAACACCAGCTTTGGTCATGAGGCTACGAGTGTGGACATTGTATTTAAAAAGCCACATTCCTCAGGGACAGGAATAATTTTGGTGGGGTTTATGGGGAAGCAAGACTACGTATATACTAACCTCTGACTTTGAAGGAAGTGGATTGAGTTTCTGAAAAATTATGCATTACTAAAACTTTGGCTTGTGCCCTATTTTCCAAATGATGTTTATCCCTGTGGTCATCATAAAGGATTGCTTTGCCATTTTAATAATCAGATCTGCAAATTTCCACTTGGCATCAAATCCAAACAATCCAATCTGAAGGTGATTGACTTCCCTGTTTGTGCATCAAAATCTATTAAGCCATATGTTTTACCTCTCCCCCTGCCAAGAGTGAGCATCTTTTTATGATCAATTGTCAAGTCTGTCCAGGGAAGCATCACTAATGTTTAGACAGGAAAGCGTAAGTCATTCAACTGCAGTCATCCTACACCCTCTTATCTAGGTTTGCTATTTTGCAATTACATATTTTTTAAGATGAAAATCAGTTGAGCTTTCCCTGAAAATATTTGCTAGTGTCAGAAAGTGCCTTCTGACCCTGAACAATATACTTTTCTAATTGCAATCAAAATGAAGCTCTGTTTATGTGTGGGAAACTTGGGCATCAAGACTGCCAGGGATTCTGAAAGATTCCATACTTTCCTCTTCAATTTAGAAGCCTATATAGAATCATAACTTTTCTTTCTAAAATGCATGTGTTATTTTCTGATAGAATCCTGGAAGCTGAGGGGGCTGGGGATCGGAAAACACAGTTGTGTAGCTAATGATCTTTACTGTAATCCTCGCCTCATTCCCCTTTCCAGCATAAAATAACATATTGTTTAATGAACATAAGAGGATGAGATTTTAACATGGAATTGAATTATACTGATAACATCAACTAGAAAATTTTATATCCTACTTTTTACAACAAATGGAAAATATACTAGTCTTCATTGAAAACTGCAAACAAGTAATAAAGGTAGATAATTATTCCCCTGAGAGAACATTTCTAGCTATCAGAAGCAGCCTTTGGAAGATAGTTGGTTCAAGTCTTATTGTGAAATGAAATACAAACACAATAGCAATAAATAGTTAATTTTGGACTTTTTTTTACTGATAGCGATAGGATCTTATGTTTTTATTTTGTGTCAAATTAAAATTTGAACAATTTCCTTTTGGAGTACGTACTCTCTAAATATAATGTTACAGGGATTGTAATTTAAAAAGAAAATTGATGATTATTTTAGAACACCGATGGAAAGCCTTTACCTACTAGTCTAATTCCTTTGTAGTTCGAGAGTGCTAAATTCAGGAACAATGAGTGCTTTGTGTATGTTATTTCATTAACCGGGAGCACATTTATAAAATCATCAAGGATCTGTAATGGTTAAAAACATCTGTCAATTTTTAGTTGTCCTAATGTAAGAACTCCAAAATTGTATTAAGTTCTGAGTTAAATTGAAGGATGAGATATTTTGGCTCTGTAGTAACATTTAAGAAACATAGTCTGGGAAAAGTTAGTAACCATTCTTGCTTATCTCATACATTTCCAGTAGCAGAGTGATAAAGAATGTCAACTTGAAAATTTGTGATATTATATTTCTTGGCCTTACCTTTTACAGAGTACTTTTTTCCTATTCTTTCTACTCCTTTTTTCTCCTTCACCTGTGTCAAATAGGCTGAAATCTTCGGCTAGAACTAAATCTAAAGACAGAAAAATAGCTTAACAAAAACAGATATCAGTATGCATGCTTTGATTAATCACATGGAAGGTTGTAAAATTTATGTAAGTATAAAGAATATAAATATGAGTGGATTCATACAAATCCATTCAAGTGAAACGTAATACAGTTAGAAAAGTAGTGGAAGTGTGAGTAAACAGAGTGTGAGCAGTAGCAAAGCATTCGGGGAGTTTCTATAAAAGTGTAAAAGTATTTCACACTTCTGTTGTGCAGATTCCCCTGAGCAGGACACACTTCCTACCGAAAGGTTTGCAGGGAAGCATGGTCTTTATAACAACCTGATTCTGGTATGAGCAGAAAGAGAACAGTCTCCAGTGCCCAGAATATTCACCCTTTGTCCTTAAAACATGCTGCTGTTTCCCAGGGTAATTTTCCATCTATAATGATAGGTACTATTTAGTTTGGTTTTATTTTACATGTAGTCTTTGAGGGCTTTATACCACAAGGATTAGAGAAGTTAACAAGAATATAGTGAGGGATTTAAGTCAGTGATACTTGTTTAGCAGGATCATGAAACTTAATGAGCCTCTTCAGAACTTTGTGGAAAGAAGTGCCCGTGGCTGTTGGCTAAGACATAAATCTGGGCTACATCAACGTTGTCCCTGAAGTCATCTACTATAGACAGCATTTTCTTCTCCTAAATTTTGTGAGAGGAAAATGACAATGAGCACTGTCATGTACTGATGTTAGAAAGGTCTCATTTTGCTCAATGTTATTCTCTCTGCAATTGTTTCTCATTTCTACAGATTGTTGTAGTGGAACAACAGCAACAAAAAAGTCCCTGACTCATGGGAGAGAAAAGAAAGAGGCGTTTCTCATGCACGTCCATGTGAAGAGACCACCAAACAGGCTTTGTGTGAGCAATAAAGCTTTTAATCATGTGGGTGCAGGTGGGCTGAGTCCAAAAAGAGAGTCAGCGAAGGGAGATAGGGATGGGGCCGTTTTATAAGATTTTGGTAGGTAAAGGAAAATTACAGTTAAAGGGGGTTTGTTCTCTGGCGGGCAGGAGTAGGGGTCGCAAGGTGCTCAGTGGGGGAGATTTTTGAGCCAGGATGAGCCAGGAAAAGGACTTTCACAAGGTAATGTCATCACTTAAGGCAAGGACCGGCCATTTTCACTTCTTTTGTGGTAGAATGTCATCAGCTAAGGCAAGGACCAGCCATTTACACTTCTTTTGTGGCGGAATGTCACCAGTTAAGGCGGGGCAAGGCATTTTCACTTCTTTTGTGATTCTTCAGTTACGTCAGGCCATCTGGGCATATACGTGCAAGTCACAGGGGATGCAATGGCTTGGCTTGGGCTCAGAGGCCTGACAGCATTAGTGATAAAATATGAATGTGTAGTCCTTCATTAAAGGTTGGATAATACCTTTTGTTCATTGATTGGTGTGATTTTCTCGAATCCATGGTTGTGTTCATGAACCCAGAAATGGTGATACAGGAAGAAGAATGTCAGACTAGAGAATGCAAAGGTAAAATATTCAACATTAAGAGACTATTTTAGAAAAATTATTAAGAATAGTTGAAGACTAATTGGAGATTTGTGCCCAAGTTAGTAAACAAGTTAGACAAGGAACACAGATGCACTGGAACATGCTCTATTTCAAAAAAAAAAAAAAAAAAAAAAATACATCTTTTGCCATTGCCTCATCATCTTCATATAATCCAAGAACTTTACTGGGGTCCAGGCTTTCTTAGCTATTGCTGTTGATGTATTCAAGAAAAACCATGCTAAATGCTGCAAAGAATCTTAGCCAGAAGACTGAGTATTTTTCTGGTCATTCTTGCTGGGAAAACTTTAGTGACAGGAAGTTGTTTATATTCATTCAGTAGCAGGACACTCCTCAATAACTGTGTTCCAATTCATTTCAGGTATAGAAACTCGAGATTTATTTATTTATTTATTTATTTCTGAGATGCAGTCTTGCTCTATCGCAAGGCTGGAGTGCAGTGGCATGATCTCAGCTCACTACAACCTCTGACTTGCTTGTTCAAGTGATTCTCTTGCCTCAGCCTCCCGAACAGCTGGGATTACAGGCATGCACCATCATGCCCAGCTAATTTTCGTAGTTTTAGTAAAGACAGGGTTTCATCGTGTTGGCCAGGATGGTCTTGATCTCTTGACCTCATTATCCACCCGCCTCAGCCTCCCTAAGTGCTGGGATTACAGGCGTGAGCCACCGCGCCCGACCTAAAGGTTTAACTTTATGAGGGCTAACCATGCTCTAATTAGGAACTTATTTCGAGCTGCAAATGCTTTTCTAAAGTTTCTAAGTTTTAAATATCCATTAGTGAGTAAGTAATACTTTCTTTATTGGGTTCTTTCTCTGTATACAATGAATTAAGTCAAAGATACTTTTTGTTTGAAGTAAAAAACACAAGACAAACAAATGAAAATAAACATAAACCCATTATGGTCGCAGTGTAAATTAAAAATAAAGAAACATGGAACAATAGAAGAGAACTGATATTTAAAATTACAATTCAAGAAAAGCTTTCAGAGATCAAAAAAGACATAAATTTACATATTGTAAAATTTCACTGGATATGTGGGAAAATTTATTCTAAAAACTCAGTTCTGAGAAATATTATAGTGGGTCTACTGATTTTAAAGATAAAATATAAATTCTCAAGGCCTATGCTGGGGGGTTGACGGCGGAGGAGAAGGGACAAGAAGAAAATAAAACTGAAAAGAATTAGATTGATGTCAGACTTTCCAAAAAAAAAAAAAATACAAAGCAAGCCAGAAATGTAGCAGAGTTTTATTTTTTTTAATTTTAATAAAACAAATGTAATTAAAATTTATATCTATACAAACTATTTTTCAAGTATAAAGGCTATAGAAAACAACTGCTTTAATTATACAACAATTTAGGAAATTCTATACATATGAACTGTTCTTGAAGAATCTATTTCATCCAATCAATGAACAGCTAAGAAAACTTCTTCAGCAAAAGAGTTGATGTTAAACAATTGGAGATTAAAGCAAAGGTGAGAATAAGGATGGAAAACGAATGTACAAATGTAATATATTGTAACACCGTAGAGATAATGAACCTAACAAGTGGCAAGGTGTGTGGAAAAGAAAGAGAGATCAGACTGTTACCGTCTATGAAGAAAGAAGTAGATATAAGAGACTCCATTTTGTTCTGTACTAAGAAAAATTCTTTTGCCTTGAGATGCTGTTAATCTGTAACCCTACCCCCAACACTGTGCTTGCAGAAAACGTGCAGTGTGGACTCAAGGTTTAATGGATTTAGGGCTATGCAGGATGTGCTTTGTTAAACAAATGCTTGAAGGCAGCATGCTTGTTAAAAGTCATCACCACTCCCTACTTTCAAGTACCCAGGGACACAAAACACTGCGGAAGGCCCCAGGGCAGGGACTCTGCCTAGGAAAACCAGGTATTGTCCAAGGTTTCTCCCCATGTGATAGTCTGAAATATGGCCTCATGAGAAGGGAAAGACCTGACCGTCCCCCAGCCCTACACCCGTAAAGGGTCTGTGCTGAGGAGGATCAGTAAAAGTGGAAGGCCTCTTTGCAGTTGAGATAAGAAGAAGGCATCTGTCTCCTGCTGGTCCCTGGGCAATGGAATGTCTCGGTGTAAAACTCGATTGTACTTCCCATCTACTTAGATAGGAGAAAACTGCCTTAGGGCTGGAGGTGAGACATGCTGGCGGCAATACTGCTCTTTAAGGCATTGAGATGTTTATGTATGTGCACATCAAAAGCACTGCACTTTTTTCTTTACCTTGTTTATGATGCGGAGACATTTGTTCACGTGTTTTCCTGCTGACCCTCTCCCCACTATTACCCTATTGTCCTGCCGCATCCCCCTTTCCGAGATGGTAGAGATAATGATCAATAAATACTGAGGGAACTCAGAGACGGGTGCTGGTGCGGGTCCTCCGAATGCTGAGCGCCGGTCCCCTGGGCCCACTTTTCTTTCTCTATACTTTGTCTCTGTGTCTCTTTCTTTTCTGTCTCTCATTCCACCCAACAAGAAACACCCACAGGTGTGGAGGGGCAGGCCACCCCTTCAGCAGGGGAAGGAACGATAAAGAACAACAACAACAACAAAAAAGCAGTGGAAGCTCACTAATTGCTGGCATGCAATAGGTAGGAATTAAATGATACTATTAAAAACTGACAAAACAGATAGTAAAAATTTAAATGAGAAAACATTGAGATAAAAGCATTTTAAAAAATGGTATAAGTACAAAGGTAACTAATGTAACAAAAATGTGAATGATTTAAGTGCAATAATATTAACGATAACAATGATAAAAGTGCAAAGAATGAGCATTTAATAGACAAAGAAGCATAGTTAATATAATACACATACTTTTAAAATATTATGAGAGTTGATACTAAATATGTTGGTTATGACAACAAATGTGAATGGGCTCATTTCATCTACTGAAGAAAAAAGATTCACATTTTGGCTCAAAATATCAAGACCCAACTATATTTTGTACGCATATTTAAAAAGAAAAAAAACCAAAACACCTCAAAGAAAGAAAGTAATACCAGAAAATAGGCAAGAAATAAAGGGATGGATAAATGTAAGTAAGCATGTGGAAATGATGCTTTTTATAATGCAGGAATAGTAATTGTAATACCGGGCAAAATAAAGTTCAAATCAGAACACATCACACATGACAAAGATGAACATCTTTCATGCTTAAAAGCATTAGTCATAATAATGATATAACATTTAAGAATATCTCTGCACTAAGTAACACAGCAAACATGTTTATGAAGCAAAAACTATGAATATAAACATTAATAGTAGTAGAATTTAATATACCATTCTTAAGATAGCTCAAATGAGAAAAATGTAATGTTTCATAGAAAAAAGAGAATGCTAATATTATATAAACATAAGAAAGATGTTAAATGCTATTCATTGTTAAAGAAACTCAATGTAAATAACAATGAAACAACTTCGGTACTGCCATATTGTAAAAATTATAAAATTTTGATAGCATCAGGCTTATCAAGTATGTGATTGTGGATGAATAAACTTGTATAACTTGGAGAGAATTGTAGTCATCTACAATCCATTTTAAATTGTACATATTTTGACTCAGTAACTGCATTATGAGTAATTCTACAATGAATTTTTGGATTTATCTTTACAATCAAAGAGCCAAGGCAATTTTATGAAATAAAAGACAAAAGAAAAAAAAAAAAGCAAATGTCCAGCAAAATAAAACTAAGAATTATAAAATATTCAGACATAGACCAGTATTTTAAAATAATATAATAAACTATATTCTGATATGGAAAAAATTTTAAGATATATTGTTAGCTCAAGTAAGTAACAAAAGTATTTAAGAGTACAAAAAAAAAAGTGTGTGAATGTGTATGTTTATGTAAAATAAATGAGAAAATTCCTTAAGGATAGCCAAGAAACTATTATTCTATACTTAGAGGAAAAATCTATTATCCCATGAACTTTAATTTCATTTCATTTTATAATGTGCATGTATTATTTTTATAATAATAGTAAAATCAACAAAAAATATAATTAGTAATGTTAACAGTGACAAGAACAAAGAGAAAACACTAACCAATCATTGGAAATTATTTTGACAAGTAGAGTCTTGAAGGGATTGACTGGTAAATGTTAACACATAGGAAAATGTGCCCAGTCAGTCCCTCTTCTGCAAATGTTTGTTTAGTGTTCTTAGCTTCCATCTAAACAAATGGCCCTAAATTATTCTTTGAGCTTAGAATTGTGGAGTTCTGGTGTTGCAAAGAGCCTCTGGGATCATCTAATGTAACACCTCGTTTTATAATGAGGAAAATGGAAGGTGAAGAGACTTGCCTTGATTCACACACAGTCGGTGACAGAGCTGAGACAATAAGGCATGTTTTCTGATTGCTCCATTGGCGGTCTTCCCGTGAAATGACGGGGAAGGGCCTATTTATCATTCACAGAGAAAGTGACCCATTTGCTAATTGAGTAACATTACCAGGTAACTTGTGTTTGTTCATTATTCCTCTGCTGATAATTGTAGCTATAAATAATGGTCCAAAATAAGCCAAAGAAAACAGAAAAATAAGATAATGATGAGGCATGTGGTTATTCACATGCATAGTGAGCTGTGCATAGGCAGATTTTGACCAGCATGACAGAAATAATTGACTAATGTACCTTTAAGAATTCAAAATGGGTTGGCTGAAAGATTAAAGTCAAATGTGTTTAGAGTAGTCAGGGCGTCAGTCTGAGGTCTTGTCTCCACATGGTCCTTAGTGAGAATACACAAGATAAAAATGATCCAGGTAGTTTGACTGACCAGTGTCCATGATGATTGTAAACATCCACAGAAAGCAGGAGATAAAACATAGAAAACCTTTACAACATTTATAACAACATTTCTCTGCACATAACCATAATTGTTGACAAAAGCTTTTGTTTTCATCAATTTCACTTCCTAGGATTTGGTCCCTGTTTTATCTCTAAGAATATTTATTAAGTGCTTCTAAACCAGTTCTGGCGTGTTTTTATCTCACTTTCCAAAATGTTTACAAGTTTTCACTCACTTTTGATTTGTGAGACTATTTTATGACTCCCGTTGTGCCTTCTGCATTCTACCTGGGGACTCAGAGAGTGTTGGATTCAAGTTTTAATAAAAGATTCAGCTTGGAAAGGGGGCCTCATGTCAAGAAGGTCATTGTTAACCACCACACAGCTTGTTGTGATTCCTAGTGCAGTGAGGCTATCAAGATTCATCATGAATCAATACAAACATTGGCTGTTATTTTCAACAGATCTCCAAAGAAAGAGAGCAAATATGGAGCAAACTCAAAACGACCCTGAGCTCCAGTCATCCATGTAAATGGCTACACAAGCAACATGTTAGCACCCCTTCTCCCCACTACCCCATGTTGAGCTGAGTCTGCTCAGAGAGGTAAGGGAGTAAGCAGAGGATAAAGAGGAATGTTTTCCTCCAGAGCCTTCTTCATGTCTGGAGAACTGTTAGATGTTCTTTTGGAGAATGGTGAGTGTGGATTAATCCAGTTTGCCTAGGTGGTAGGGGCCTTTGATCCAAGCTATCTCTATCAGAATCTCACCACAACGCAAAATTAGCTGAGCAAATTAATCATCACTGGGCAGAGTTCCTAGACTCATTTGTGGCCTCCTGAGCTACAAGTGGAAGGAAGGTTCTTCTGCTGATAAAATAAGAAGTAATGACTATCCTGGGGCAAAATTCAACACAACATAAAATAAAAATCAATAATAAGACATTGTTACATTAATGGAACTGAACTATGATTATTCTAGCAACTCAACTTTCTTACCAAGTAGACGTTTGTCATGGGCTCATACTCTTTATATTTGTTTATTCTGTTTTATTATTATCATTTTTTTGTTTTACTGTTTAGATGGCCACAGCAAAAGTCAAGGCCTGAGCGGTGAAACATCATCTTTTAAAAAGTTATTATGTAAGATATTAAATTTCCATAATGTACAATGTTTACAAGAGGCTGACTTTTTAAAAAACTGATCTCATCTTTCTTTATTAAACGATTTCTGTGAGAGTCACATAAGAAAGTTTCTAGCTTCATTCATGTTGCTTCATTTTATTTTTGCAATTCCTGGATGAAGTAATAACAGCTAACACTTTTGCAGACTTACCACATGGCAGAAACTCTTTTTTTTTTTTTTTTTTTTTTGAGACAAATTCTTGCTCTGTCACTCAGGCTGGATTCCAATGGCATGACCTCGGCTCACTGCAACCTCTGCCACATGGGTTCAAGTGATACTCCTGACACAGCCTCCCGAGTAGCTGGGATTGCACGTGCGTGCCACCATGCCCGGCTAATTTTTGTATTTTTAGTAGAGACGGGGTTTCAGCATCTTGGCCAAGCTGGTCTTGAACTCCTGACCTCATGATCTGTCTTGGCCTACCCAAAGTGCTGGGATTACAGGCGTGAGCCACTGCCCCCGGCCTAACTCTTTCAAGGACTTTGTAAGCATTAAAACTTTTAGCTTTTCCAACAACATCGTGAGGGAGATGCTTCCGTATCTCTCATGTCACAAATGAGAAAATGGAGGCAAAGAACAGTTAAGCTGTTTGATTAGGATCACACAGCTGAGAAGTAACACAGCCAGATTCCATGGCTTATTCCCTGCTTCAAAGTGACTCTGCAGAAAGTACAGAAAGTACAGTACAGGCCTTTCTCTAAAGAAGTTAGTGATGCTCACACAATATAGAAATAAAACCATAAGACCAAATCAGACACCTGACAATTGAGACTTCCATTTGCTAGGTGTCCAGATATTTTTCTGAGTACAGAGAGCCTGTGATTTGAGGGCAGTGGCTGTGCCCCATGCAGTTTTGCATAATTAGCAGCACTTTTCACAAGATTCAGAATAAACATTAACAGATGCTTGTTAAATCAGTTTTGCTTTTTAGCCCTCCTTGACTTTATTTTTTAGTGAGTCTCTCCTGTTCACTCGTGTCCATTTGACCCCATACCTGCCTGCCTGGGTGATTGCAGCCCCGGACTTTCCAATTTACCAATTCTCTGCCACCTATCCTAGACTGACTTTTGCAGAGAGTGTCCTAACCTCTAAAATCATTCCTCTCTTCAATTCCGTGATTAGTTGGGAAGAGATATGATTTAAAAGGCAGGGAATTTAATATTTTACTTTCTGGAAAGTTTTGTTGCTGTTTGTCCTAAAGAAGATTTTCATGAGTCTCTAGTGTTCGGAGTAAAGCACAAAAGCAGGGTGACAAACGGATAAAGATTTAAGCAAGAAACCATCTCCTTAATTTCTGGCATCAAGCAGTGTTGTCAGCTCTTTACTCTGCCTGCATGGGTAAGTGTGGTCCTATGCAAAGAGCAAGTTGTAAAAAGGAGTCCTGTGAGCTGAATTCCTTTTTCATGGCAAACAATCACTCAATCTGGATTAGACTCTGACTTACTACTCTGTCCCTTCCTCTAGGCTTGGCTCTTACAAGAATTTCAAGATCTGATTGCACAGTGCTGGTTGCATTTTCCAAACTATAAAATGCTCCTGGACTTTGTGGATGCTGTTCCTCTGTTTGGAATAACCTTACTCTTTCCTTCTCCCTACTCCATCCTTTATCGTCCTTTATGAAAAGTGCTGGGCATGAGCAAACTCCGTCTCACTATGAACTCATCAGGCAGCATCAAATGTCTCTTCTCTGTGCACACTTCAAATATGTATTCCCTAAATGTCTCCCTAGCAACTAGAGTGAGTCCCCACTTCATAAATTGACAAAAAATTGCCTCTGTATATAGTTTTTAAACTTATGTAGAATGAGAGTTTTAATTTGATTTTTTTTCACACATACTTTTTCTTTGCCTTATATTTGCAATTTTCTAAATTCAAAGTATTATCTCTCTCAAGGTGTATGGACACTAAATTCTTCTTTATTAAAGTCTATGTAAAAAAATAGAGTGGGATTTAAGGAGGATTATTTTCTTTTACTGCATTTTATGAGGGAGGGAGAGGGATAAAATCTCAAATTGCTTAGAAAATTAACTCAAATATATAACTCACTTTGCCTATTATGAGCTGCTACTAAGGATATTTCTATTTTTGAAGATGGGATAAGAAATAAAATCACAAAATATATTTTAAATATCGTGTATTTCAATTTAATTCTATTAAATACTTATTCAGTATTTACTATAGCCCAGGTACTATTCTAGACATGAGAAATACAGAGCTAAATAAGAAGTTCATGGTGGCGATTAGGAAAAAAGGTAACAGTGAATCTGATTTAATATTTTGTAAATATGAATTTCCAAAAAGCAAATTAACCAGTAATGGGTGCTGACCTATAATTTATTTTAAAGTCTTTAAAAACTCATTGTTTCTTGTCATGTTTACAAATGACTATGATCCTCTATGACTTCTAGTGCTTGTGCCTTTGTAAACAAGAGCCTGTATAGCCTGATTGCAGATACTTGAAGTGGATCAAACTAGAAGATTCTGGGAATGGATAATAGAATAAAAGGAGAAATGGGACAGTGAGAGAAAAGGTTGCATAAAGAATCTGTGCCCCGATGAGGGTCTTTAAGAAATCCCATTAATGCTGGTACAGCAAATCAGGCTAGGATTTGGCTCCTGCATGTGTCCTTTCAGTTGGATTATTCGTTATCTTCAGAGCATCAGAGAAAAAGAAAAGGAGGCCAGGTTAGGGGAAAAGTGACAAGTGTACAAAGAAAAGGAAGGAAGGAAGGAAGGAGAGAGGGAGGGAGGGAGAGAAAGGAAGAGAGTGGAGAGGAAGCAAGAAAAGTATCCCTTGGCCAGGCGTGGTGGCTCATGCCTGTAATTCCAGCACTTTAGGAGGCCAAGGGGGGCAGATCACCTAAGGTCAGGAGTTCAAGACCAGCCTGACCAACATGGCGAAATCCCATCTCTACTAAAAATACAAAAATTAGCTGGGTGTGGTGGCGAGTGCCTGTAACCCCAGCTATTAGGGAGTCTGAGTCAGGAGAATCACTTGAACCTGGGAAGTGGAGGTTGCAGTGAGCAGAGATTGCTCCATTTCACTCCAGCCTGGGCGACAAGAGCAAAACTCCATCTCAAAAAAAAAAAAAAAAAAAAAGGTGTCTCTTATGAAGTGTACCCTTGTCATGTATTCCTTCATCTTGAAGTCAGTACTTTCCATTGAGCCAGTATTTCTAACCTTTCATTCTCTCACATTAGCACTACCAAACTCTTTTCAGAAATGTCTTCTCTTTTTTTGTCAGTCTTAAAGTTCAGTTTTGTTTCCTATACTTTGGTGCAAAGAGATAAATCTAACTGGAGCCTATTTGTTCAAGTGGTTTGGAACAAGTCCAGTGCAATGCCCTCTTCCGTGGAGACATGGCTGAACATTAGATCATTCTCTCCTCTGTTTTACATGTGTTTTGCAGTCGTCCAAGCAGCAACTGTAGCCACTCTTAGAGAGTGCAAGGGGCACTTCTCCCTAATGGTCTGAATGTTTTCATTCCATGTCCTATGTGTGTGGTTAGTCCTTGCCACGGACAATGCTATCTGTTTATATAGAAAATCATTTTCAATCCTAGTATTTATCTGAGAATGGCCTAGAAGTTCTAGAGAGTATGCTAACTTGGTCAGAGTAAACATATTTTCTTAGGAAGCAATGCTTACAGGGGTAATTGTACTTAGATTTTCAGATGCTTTATTTTATTAGCAGAATTTATTAGTAAAAAAATACGAGAAGGGGAGTTTGGTAGTCTTAATATTCAGAGAGATGTGTTGGCATGACTCAGAATCTGGCAATTTTTCAAGAAGATAAACTACTTTATTGGAACAAAAATTGTGTTTTTATTCCAATAGAACTGAGTAAAAGCTCAACATCCATTCATAGGCATAAAAAAAAACAAGTTAATAGATCTTGGTCTCTAGCTAAGACATGGTCCATTCTGCTCAGATTTTATTTATTAGAGTTTAAATTCTTGCAGAGGAAAGGATTAATCCCAGAGCCTGAGGCAACTTTTGACCTGTGAGTATCAAGTGGCCACAGCTGTAGGGACTGGAGGACCACCGTAGCTAGGATCAATCATATTTCCTTATGTAAAATAAAGATAATCCGTGTGTGCTATGGCCATCATAATCTCTTAGATTAGCTATCCTAATATCCATTCTGGAATTAGGCCTGCAGAATCAAAGAGTTGTTTTTAGTCTGTTCGAATAGCAAGGCATATACTATTCTGGGTAAGAAATGAGGAGGATTTCATCAAGTGAAGGAAAACCAAACAACTTTAATCAATAAAGCAGGCATATTTCATATGAACTGTAGTAACACAATGTTTCGAACGTGGTGTACAAGTTATTTGGATGAAATTCTGAACTTGGCATCCCTCTACAGCATGAAATTTTGGGAAATTCTTTTCTTGTTTTTCATTACTGTTAGGAATAAAAAATATGCAAGAGGAGAATATAAAAGAGAGATAAATTCACTTGTAATGTGTTATCAGTTCCAATGAAATAAATATAATTTCTTGTTGTTTTTCAGTTGTTCCCGTGCCCTGGACAGTTTTTGCCATCTCCAGACTTTGTGGGATCCTTTGATCTATTGGAATAAAAACACGATTTTCTCAGCATTTCATGATTATAAACTCACAATATAAACATTATAGTGACCTATATAATGTTGGTAACCCTGTCTTTAAGATAAAGTAAAATCACTTGCCTGAAAATTTTGCAATCTCTAAATTATGATACTCTTACATAGTAGAAATCATTTTTTTTCTAAACAGGAAATTTTTGTTAAATAAATTATGACATTAACATGAATGCTTAAGTGGGTTCAAGTGAAACCAACCTTATGATTAAATGCTATTAAAAATGTTTTCATATCTATTTCAGATTAGTTGTTTGTTGTTTCTGAGACAGAAGTCCTAACCAAATGTTAGTATGAAAAAAAGCAACTGGTCCAACTATGGATACTATAATCAGAAGCAGATTTCTCTTAAATAAGAGATAAAATATAAATGAAATATAATTATCATGTAAAATGCAAGTATAACATAAATGTTTTCATTGAATTAATTCATTGTTTTCAGTAAAGTTATTTTAGTACCTACTATAAGCCAAATCATAATATTTCTCTGCATATATTCTTCTCAAAACTTCTCACTGCCATTAGAGCAAACTCCAGTTTTCTTTCCATGTTCTTCAAGTTCTAACTTGATTGACCACATTCTTCTCTTGAGCTAACAAACAAATGTATAGATGTTTCTATACGTCTCCAGAGCCCAGAGTTTTCACTTACTGTTGCATCACTTGGCAACACTCCTTCCCTCCCCAACCCAGCCTCCAACTTCTGCTTTTTAAACGATTTGTTATTTTTCATCCTTTACAACAGAATCCAAATGTCACTCCCTCAAAGTGGCAGTCTTTGACTCATCTAGTTTCTTTTTCTATTTCAAATTTATTTGATAGTTTATTGGTTTAAATAGACATCTAAATATATGAACATATCATGATTGGTTGTTATACCTTACATATCTCTTAAGCTATAGGTCTTCCATCTGTCTCATTTTATTTTCTTGCAACATATTACTATTTATTGAAGAATGTGGATCAATTGCTCTGTAGTGTTTTCTGTGTCTACATTTTAATGATTGCATCTCCGTCATTTTGTTTAATATTTGTGATCTTAATTGCTTTTTTTCTGTTAAGTACTTACATTTTTTTCTTTCTCCACATTCTGGATTTTGTACATAGTATATCATGTATACTTAGACGTGCCCATCACACAGTAGGTTTTTAATAAGTACATTTTGCATGTCCTAGATGATTCATATATAATTGTGAAGAGTTATAGTTTGGTCCTTAACAGGGTTGAGAATCTCTAATGAACAGGACACAGTTTTCGAAACAAAAACTTCAAAGTCAAATGAAGGTGTATTTTTAAATCTACATCATCATCCAATTTTGCCATATGAACACATGGTTTCATATGTATAGTCATAGCCTGGCATTGTACTTGAGAACATGAATTTCTCTCTGTACAAAAGTAAAAGAAAAATATACAGCCCATATATATTACAGAAAAAGAAAATATTTAGGTTTGGAAATTTTTGAATAAAATCATGATACATTTACAATGTCTCATTATTCCTAGCATACAAAAGGGCTTTTATTCTTGGTTGCCAATTTTGTGAGAATCAAGCAATCCTCACGTTTTAGAGATTGCAAAGTTTTCGAGCAAGTGTTTTTACTTTATCTTAAAGATAGGGTTACCAACATTATATGGGTCACTACAATGTTTATCTTGTGAGTTTATAATCATGAAATGCTGAGGAGTACCTATTCTTATATTGTTGAACTCATAAACATTACTTTTAAAAATGTGGGTCTTAATAGTATTATTTTTGAAAGGAGAATAAAAGGGTTGGGAAATAGTAACAATAAAAATATTGCTACCTTATACATTGAAAGTTTACGATTCAAGCTGTGTTTACAGTTTAGCAAACAACAAGATAATGAATAAAACTTTATCTAAATGCTTAGATGATTTGATGTAACAATATCAAATAGATATCAGATATCAAACACATTTTTAAACTTCTCTGATTTTCTCATCCTTAGAAATGAAACTTCATCAGCTTTCAAAACAATAAAATAAAATCCAAATATTTAAGCTGTTATTTTAATTCTGTTTTGTCATTCTCTACAAAGATATTTTAAATTATGTCTTTGCTCATTTTTTTTCTTTCTGATTTCCTCTTTTATTCCACCTCTACCTTTCAAAACTTACTTGAAAACCCTATCATTTCTATATGGGAAGCATTTTTCTCAATTCCTCCAAGGGATTATGATCATTTGCTTGGTTCTTATAGCACCAGGTGTGTTTCCAGTGTTCCTACTCTGTCCAGCACTGTTTTATGTATTTGTCACAAATAATAAATTTTAATATACCTGGGAGCAGGTAGTGTTTTTCATCCATCTTTGCATCCCAGTAGTACCCAGCATATATTCCAGGATGCCGTTTTCAGTAAATCTTCATGAATCAAATGTCTCTATGACTTTAATTCCAGGAGAAGTATAAAAAAGGTCAGATCTTGAGAACTAGCTGGAGAGAATCAATTATGGTGGACAAATGCAGGGCTAGTAAATATAGTTCCCTTTATGAATAAAGCATTTATCTTTTGGGTTCTGATAGCAATAGGAAAAAAAGTACTAGAAATTTAAAGCAATAAATTAGTAACAAAAGAACTGAACATTCCAGTTGATGTCATTTGATATTGTAACCTATTAAATATAAAATAACTTAAATTTCTGCAAAACGCCTCAATACCTTAGTGACTTATGAAGGAAATTTCAACTCAGATGAAGCAATTCTTTTTCAAAACAAAACTCCTGCCATTTATTTATCATTTTACTTGTTAAATTACATGCAGCATAACCAAACTTTTTTTTTTTAATTTTTAGACATCAAATGCACAGGTAAATAAAAATTGAGCCCCTCCCTCGGTCTTTAGACAGAGCAGGAAGCTAAATTAAATGTTTCACCCAGAAAAATGGTTGAAGAAAAGCATGTCTAAAATTTAAAAGTGTTCAAGATTTATCTCAAACTTTAGATGTTGGGGACACACATCATTCTCAATAGAATCCTTTTTTTTTTTTGAGACGGAGTCTTGCTCTGTCACACAGGCTGGAGTGCAGTGGCGCGATCTCTCGGCTTACTGCAACCTCTGCCTCCTGGGTTCAAAAGATTCTCCTGTCTCGGCCTCCCAAGTAGATGGACTACAGGTGCCCACCACCACACCCGGCTAATTTTTGTATTTTTAGTAGAGGTGGGGTTTTACCATGTTAGCCAGGCTGAGCTCGAACTCATGACCTTGTGATCTGCCTGCCTTGGCCTCCCAAAGTACTGGGATTACTGCACCTGGCCTAGGATTTTTTTAAGATTCAAGTTAGAGAGATATCGGGATCAAATAAAATGAGCAAGACAGGGATGTCTTGAAGGGATATAGTGATAGGGAGGGGTGTGTATCTAAATGGAGACCTGAATATTCCATAATGACAACACAGGGATGAGGACCTTGAAAATGGTTTCAGAAACTATGATTATAGTTTTATTAATAAATTAAAAGTGATCAAACTTTTCCTATAATTACTATCGTCCAGAAAACATTACTGAATATGTATTTTATAGAGAACAGAGGATTATATGGTTAATCAATGTATCAATGAATTCAATGAATGACAGAAAGTTAAAACCAGTCATCTGGTTAAATGAATTAGATACCTGTAAGAACTGGAGGTCATTGTGTTCTTTTAGTGTGAAGAATAGTCTCAACCTCTCTTTCTTTTTAATAGTAATACTTATTTATTTATGTTTACCTTTTATTTTAAGTTCTGAGGTACATGTGAAAGTTTGTTATATAGGTAAACAAACTTGTGTCATGGGGTTTTGTTGTACAGATTATTTCATCATCTAGGTATTAAGCCTAGTATTAATCAGTTCTTTTCCCTGAACCTCTCCCTCCTCCTATCCCCCATCCTTCCCAAAGGCCCCAGTGTGTGTTGTTCTCTTCTACATGTCCTTATGTTTTCATCACTTAGCTCCCACTTATAAGGGAGAACATGTGATATTTGGTTTTCTGTTCCTGTGTTAGTTTGCTAAGGATAATGGCCTCTAGCTCCATCCATGTCCCTGCAAAGGACATGATCTTGTTCTTTGTTTGTGGCATAGTATTCCATGGTGCATATGTACTTTTGCATCAGTGTTCATCAAGGATATTTGCCTGAAGTTTTCTTGTGTGTGTGTGTCTCTTCCGGATTTGGTATCAGGATGATACTGGCCTTATAGAATAAGTTAGGGTGGAGTCCCTCCTCAATTTTTTGAAGCACTTTCAGCGGGAATAGTCCCAGCTCTTCTTTGGACATCTGGTAGAATTCATCTGTGAATCTGGTCCTGGGCTTTTTGTTGTTGTTGGTAGGCTATTTATTACTGACTAAATTTAAGGGCTCATTTTTGGTCTATTCAGGGATTAAATTTCTTCCTGTTTCAGTCTTAGGAGGGTGTATGTGTCAGGAATTTATCCATTTCTTCTAGATTTTTGAGTTTATGTGCACAAAGGTGTTCACAGTAGTCTCTGATGAAATAAGGGACTGATGGAGTAAATTTTTACTTCTGTGGGTCAGTGGTAATATCCCTCTTGTTTCAGATTGTGTTTATTTGAATCTTCTCTCTTTTCTTCTTTATTAGTCTAGCTGGTGGTCTATCTATTTCATTATTATTTTTTTCAAAAACAGTTCCTGGATCCATTCATCTTTTGAATGGTGTTTTGTGCCTCAATCTCCTTCAGTTCAGCACTGATTTGGGTTATTTCTTTTCTTCTGCTAGCTTTCTGATTTGTTTGCTCTTAGGTCTCTAGTTCTATTAATTGTGATGTTAGGTTGTTAACTTGAGATCTTTCTAATTATTTGATGTGAGCATTTAGTGCCATACATTTCCTTCTTAACACTGCCCTAGCTATGTTAGATTCTGGTATGTTGTATCCTTGTTCTTAACAGCTTCAAAGAACTTCTTGATTTCTGTGGAATAGGCTCAATCTTTATCATTCTTAAACACTGTATTGATTCTGGACCTTAGTGTATGAAACAGATTTATAAGAAATGAGACCAAATAAACTATTAAAATGTGTTATAAACACTAGAAAATTATTTCTTCATCCAGAGTGCTTACTGTTAGAAAAATATCATATTGTTATAATCATTGATTATGTTGATTATTTGCCACCTCTCACACTAGTATATATTAAATAGACTAGCTTAGAAAATGGTCCTTGTAAGCTTTGACGTTTTTCCCTTTTCTTGGCATTTTTCATCACTTTAAGTCAGACTTACATCATGTCTCTCCCAGACTTCCATAATCATTTCCTAATCATTCCCCTTGCTCCTAGTGCACTCCTCTTCAAACATTTCTCCATGTTGTAGTGGAGTTTTCTTTCTCAACATTCAAATATAATTATATCACTCCTCTGCTTAAAATTTGACTCTCTCCCTCTGACTCTGAACACTCCACTCAGAATAAAGAATAAACTTTGAGGTGCAGCAATTATCCCTGCTCAATTAACTCTCCCTTGTAGCCGCACTAACCTATTTACTGTTTCATCAAAAATTGATTGAGGTGGGGCGCAGTGGCACATGCCTGTAATCCCAGCAGTTTGGGAGGTCGTGGTGGGCGGATCACTTGAGGTCAGGAGTTTGTTACCAGCCTGGCCAACGTCATGAAACTCCGTCTCTACTAAAACTACAAAAATTAGCCGGGTGTGGGGGCGTGTGTCTGTAGTCCCAGCTACTCAGGAGGCTGAGGCAGGAGTATCATTTGAACCCAGGGGGTGGAGGTTGCAGTGAGCCAAGATTTTGCCACAGTACTCCAGCCTGGGTGACAGAGTGAGATTCTGTCTCAAAAAAAAAAAAAAAAGAAAAGAAAAGAAATATTGATTGAATATGTCCTCTTTCAAATACTATGCCTATGCTTTACATGCATAATAATATTTATTTCTTGTAGTGGACACTGTTGATGTCCCAGCCAGATCCCTTTATTGGCCCAGGTACGATTGCCAATTGCTGTGAGAGCTAGTAGAGACGTGAGAGCTGCTAATAGCTATTAGAGAGGTGTCCTCCATCAAATGGGAGTCACCTCATTTTTGAGGTTACACACTGCTCACTCCCACCCCTTATTTTACCTCCAGCCAATGACTGACTGACTAGGTTACCAAATCAGCCATCTTCCTCAGGCTGGGACCAACTCTGGATATTTCATGCCCCTAAGCTTCCCGTGGGATTAGACCGAGGCTGAAGCTCATCTCAAGTTGAGACCGTATTCTTACTTAACTTATATTTTCCTGTTTTATCCTTGATTTCCGTGACCCTTCTGAAAACTCTCTCTCTACGAACGCCTGCCACAGGAACTTGCTTGTCAGACTCTGTCTCTAGGAAACTTAATCTAAGACAGATAGTCTTCAGGTGAACCTAAAGGTGGTGGCGGTATTATAATTGCTATTTTATAAATGATAAAACTAAAGCTCAAAAACAATGTAACTTCTTCCTCTGTTCTTTTACAAAAATTAATAAATTATTTAAAAATACACAGGAAATTTTAAGATAGTGGGTCACAAGCACAAATGACTTCAGAGTTGAGGCATACAACATGCACATGTACGAGCTTAGGAATAAGACAATTACCAGTAGAATAGTGGTTGAAACTGAATCTCAGATCACTGCAAAATCCACTCAGATTTTGTGTTTTTTAAATATTTATATACTTTATATTATCATATTATTTATGTAGTTATAATATTTGCTCTGTTTGAGACAGTACACTAAATGATTTAGTATGTGGTGTTTGAGCCTCCCCTCTACCATGTAGACCAGGCATTTGGGGTAGACATCTCTTTCCTCCTGTGTGGCCTTGTGGGCAGAGCTCACCTTGTATTGTCATGGCTAACAATGGCAGATTTGTTCCCAGCCTTCCTGTGGCTGGGGATGACCATGTGATCCCATTCTGTCCTTCAGAATCCTGGAAATGAGTCTTTTCCCTGATTAAAAAAAGAGGAACAGAGAAAGATGTCAAATAAGAAAGTGCAACCCATCATTTCTGGCTTTTCTGTGAGAATGTGATATATAGACTGCTGCATCCATTTTCAGACCACAAAGGGTGACAATGACAGCACAATGGGAATGGAGAGCAGAGAGGTGGAAAGAGCCATGGCACTGGATAATGAAGTTGGACACAGGTACTGAACCCACTCTGAGGCTTCATTCTTCAGGTTTCTTGTTACATGAAACAAATAATAGAAAACACTCTTGTTTGAGCCACTTTTCAAACAGGAAAAGTGTTCTCTTACATGCAGCAAAAAGCATCGTAAATGATATAATAGTAGAAAAGTAAGCCCCAGAGAATCTTAGTATCTTGACTGATTTTTATATAAGTAGTAAGTGGCAGTGTTACCATTTAGACTCAGGTCACCTGACACTTCTGTAGAGAGGATTTTTCCTTCCATTGAACATATGAAGGCATCCACATTTTTGTGCAGTTCTCACTAGGCTTCTTCTAAATACTAGGTTGACCAAAGGGTTCAGAATGCCTGAATTTCTCAGTAAAACAGTATATATAGGGAAGGATTTTCCTAGAAGTATAGAGGATGAGTGAGCACCCAGCTCATTTTTATGCACTATAAATTTGAAAATAAATCTTTGTTATCTGAAGTAATGGGATCTCAAAAATAACACACTTTCCTACCTCCTGTTCACATTTTCCTTGAGGAAAAAAAAAAGATATTCTATATGAGTAAAGAGCAGTATAATCTAGATGTTGCTACTCAAACTTTCAGGATATAGGTATTATTTTCCATACTCAAGAGATTTTCAGAAGGCACATTTAAACAATCTGGAAAGTTTATGTCTTTACTTCAGCAAATGCAGTACGTAGAAAAAAGTGAAAACAAGAATATTTCCCTAAAGAGGTCTCCAAATCGTCCGTGGGACTTAAACATGTACAGATTCAAATAGAGATTTGTATAAAATCACCAAAGAAGGCATATGCATCAAAGAATATTTTTTGGCAAAGTGTTTTCTGTTTAAAAATTTGGGTTTGGAAGAGTGAGTCATGTTTATGATCAGCTTTGCATTCCACTGGAGTTTTATGTGTCGACTGCAAAATGCTTACTGGTTCTTTCTGAAAGATACTTCTGGATGAGGCTTGATAATGATGGTCTTATTACTACAGTAAAATGCCCTTCTAATATATCACAGATAATTACTCCTGTAGCAGAAAAGCCAGAAAATCATAAATACCCAAGGGGATAAAATTTAAAATGAAGATATTTGTTACCAAGATTAAATTAAATTAAAGCAAATGAAGTATAAACATTTGATTATTTTTTGAAAAGTTCAGTGATTTCCTGATCATGAGGTAGGAATTATTTCCTTTGGGAACATATCAGAAGAATTTGAAATCTTTCAAACTAATTTGTCTGATAAAAAGTAGGACTCTGTCTTTGATAGTTCTTTGAAATTTAAAATGGATTACTATATGCATTTTCTCATTTGATTGTTATAACTTTTCTGTAAGGAATATAGACTAAGGATTATTATTTCATTATTTTACACATTAGGTAAATGAAACAGAAAAAGGATACTTGTCTGGGATCACAGTCAGTAATTGGAAGATTTTGGTCCAATCCCTAGAATGGTATTTTACTGTTTTTACAAATGTCACTGATAGAAGTTTTAAGAACTGAGTTTGAAAGGAGCAGAGTTTTCTGCAGTTTCCTGTTTGGGGTAGTTAAGCAAAAGAGGGGCGCTTTTTAATATTTAATAAATTTTTTTAGATGGAGTCTTGCTCTGTCGCCCAGGCTGGAGTGGAGTGGCAAGATCTTGACTCACTGCAACCTCCACCTCCCAGGTTTGAGGTTCCCATTTTCATTATTATAGAAAAATACAGAGGGCTAAGAATCAATTATCCTCTCCTAAAATTGATAAAGGGGAAGACAACTAAGAAGAGATAAAATCCTGTCATAAACTGGAAAGATTTTATATCTTGATCTCAGTGATAAGTATATAGGGCATCTGCATGTGAAAAATTATCAAGCTGTATGTTTAAGATCAGTATACTTTACTAAGATTTATCTTAATAAAAATGTAAAAATAAATGCATAAATATATCTATACATGTATATGTACAGGTATATTCAATGTATATTCACATACGCAATGATTACATGTAGAACTTTTCTGTACATAAAATTAATATTACAGTGGAAATTTTTCCATTGCTTACTTTGTTACAGAGGCATAATGAAAACCTTCTGCTTTTTAAATTGTACATATGATAATTTGTTCAAGAAGAATATCAAATCTATTGTTGGTCATACATAAAATGCTCAAATGACACAACCATACTGTTTTTGAAATTGTTTTGCATCCTTCACTTCTAATGCCTAGAAGACCAATGGTCACAGAGAAGATATTCAATAAATGCATGCCCAATGATCAAATCAAAGAAAATTCAAAAACACAGGATGTGCCTTTGACAAATCTTTTAAGCTCCATTTCTCTCTCCCTTAATATCTGAAATACATCTCAACTTGATGTGCTTCTTGGCTGTCCAAATCACCAGGTCTTTTTTGGACAATCCCCTTTGATGCTCCAAAGCTTTCCATAAAGCTGGTCAGTTTGTCCCAGCAAAACCTATGTGCATACAGTCACCATCTTGACTCATCTGTGAAGTGATCTCAGACACCTGTAAGGAGATGAGTAATGTTGTGAGTGTGTGTGAGCATGTGTGTGTGTGTGCTGGTTGGCATTGAGGTGTTGACAAACAAGGTCATAGTTATATTAGTGGATAGTTTCCATATCATAATGAATCTTTACCTCATTGCGAGATAAGAATTAATCTCAAAGTAAGTAAATATTATGCCAACATATTTCAATTTGAAATAAAGTTGAGAAGAAAAATCAGGTTTGTCTCACTCTGCAGGTCATCCTGCTGTTATTTTGTCATCCTTCTAATTCATAATCTACTAGAATTATAGAACCTCAAGGTGGCTTTGGAAGTTTCTTATGATAAATGTGTATATATTCCTAGAGGTTCCTGAGAATATGGGCAACATAAAACTTTTAGGTCGGCAATGTACCACATATACAAAGGTGGTCCCATAAGATTATAATATTGTATTTTACTGTACCTTTTCTATAGATATGTTTAGATACACCAATGGTTACCATCGTGTTATAATTGTCCACAGTATTCAGTAGAGTAATGTGCTGTACAGGTATATAGCCCAGGAGAAATAGGCTATACCATATAGCCTATGTGTGTAATAGGCTGTACCATGTAGGTTTTTGTAAGTACAACCTATAATGTTTACACAATGTCTACATTGTCTAACAATGCAATTCTTAGAACATATTGCCATCCACGTGAATTGTTCAGTGTTCCACAGATAATGAAATAATCTGGACTAAAATGTAAATCTCATAGTTAAGGTGCTGAATGTCTGTCCAATAACACATGGCCTCTCCAAGGAGCTAGTAACCATTTTTAAAAAAGACTATTGGAAAGAAAAAAATTACAAATGTAAAGTAAAACATCCTTAATGGTGCCATAATCCTGTTCCTCCCTTATGTGTATCATAGCCACCCACACTCGTTTTACTGTATTTCAATTATCTGTACTTTTTCATTTCCATGGTAGATACCGAGCTTTGAAAGTGAAGGAGCTGTTCTTTCTCTGTTACTTGTTTGCTTTTTAATTCTAAAGCAAGACTTGGCACCTACTAGGTGCTCAGTACTGTTTGCTCATTAAGTGAAGAATAAATGGTCCATTGGATGGAAAGTGGAATTTCAGTTACCATGATAGGTATTATTTTTTTATTCAGGGAAGTCTTTTGGGGCCTCTTGAAAATATCATTTATGTGACAGCCTACTTAACCTATATGTAACGACAGTGGCCAAGGCAGAAATAAGTCTGTCATTCCCAAAGCGGCTATCAATCGTTATAAAAACTATGCATAATCTATTCAAGGGAGAAAGATACGGTGTCTTCATTCACTGGATTTCATTCCAAGAAAAGAAAGTTGGTTAAACAACTTAGAATGTTGGCCAAAACAGACATGTTAGTTTCAATTGGTCTGTGTAATCAATCATTTGGAAAAGATTATTAGATTCTACTATAATTCATTTTATGTGTTAGTTTATAAAAATACTGTTTTTTCTTAATCTCAAATGGAGAAAAAACAAAACTGTCTCTTCCTTCCACTTTGCTTATAAATGATCAGATCTAGCCTTCTCTTCTCAACCATCCATGCTAAATGTGTCCTCCCTGAAGGCCTGGCCAAATAAGATCAGATGCAAGGCCAAAATGAATTTTTTTCCCATTAGTGAGTATGTTTGCTACGTGGAGGACACTGTGTGGGATTGAGGTTATGGATGCAGGTGTAGGAAACTGTCAAAGGGATAAAACAGATTTCATTAGCTAGAAGTGGCTGAAATTTCTCTCATTACAATCATAGCAAGGTCACAAGTCTGATTAAGAATGCATATTACATATTGGTTAGATTTAATTATAAAAGGTAGTTTGTCAAATCACTGGAAAATGTTAACAAATGCCGTCACTACCTGTAATGACATTGCAAAACCTCAAAATATTTGCAGTTGTCATCCACCTGGATCTTGTGGTCACCATGAGAAATATTAACACACACACTCATTGGAGAAGAAAAATTGATTACTAGTGTATGCAATTAAATAATTAGGCAGATTAACTATTTTTCTCTTTTGTGGTTAAAAAAGGTTCTTAGACGAACAAATTTATTTGTATTTCACTGAACTTCACACTGCTGGGGAAGAAAATGATCAAAGCCCCACATCCATACCCTACAATAGTGAATAGAGATTATGTCATTGGATTCTGCTTTCTCTAAGATGAAGAGCTGCTCTGTTCAAGGTCGCTGTATACCCTTCTGATGGCCAAAACTTCCAGGTTGCCTCCCTCTATTTCTAATGTTGAATGGGAATTCTAATGTCATCAAGGTGCACTCAGAACAGTTTGGCACACTTAAGAAACCTTAAGTGCCAAACCTTAAGTTTGGCACTCAGCCTGGCACGGTAGCTCATGCCTGTAATCCTAGTACTTTCAGAGGCTGAGGTGGGTGGATTGCTTGAGCCCAGGAGTTTGAGACAAGCCTGGGCAACATGGTGAAACCCCATCTCCACTAAAAATACAAAAAACTAGCCTGATGTAGTGGCATGTGCCTGTAGTCCCAGGTACTTGGGAGGCTGAGGTGAGAGGATCAACTGAGCCCAGGAAGTCGAGGCTGCAGTAAGCTATGATCACACTACTGCACCCCAGCCTGGGCTATGGGGAGTGAGACCCTGTCTCAAAAAACAAAAAAACAAACAAACAAACAAAAAACAAAAACAACCCTCTGTACTGTCATCTTCAAAATGCCCCCATCCCCATGATGATCCCCTAAATCTACCTCTTTAGACTGTGCTGTGGTACGAGGAAAAAATGTCACTACCCACGTAGGAATAAAAAGGCAACTTTCTTAACTACCTCATTATGAGAACAATGTAGAATTGGGCAAAATATATTTCTTTCTGGCATTTTTACTCAGAGTGTCAATATCTTCACTAAAATTGTCATGCAAGGTTTACTCAGGCCCCAAATCCACCAGTAAAAATATCTGGAAGGATCTTCTGTTTAGTTTGTTTTTTTTGTTTGTAACTTGACAATAATATTTTTTCCAGAATGACTTAAAGCTGTACTATGAAATGTGAATTATATATAGCTGTCACTATAGCTACTTTTATGATCATAATACAATAATATTCAGATATTCTTTTCTTATTGTGTTTTAATGGTATTGCTAAATCTTCATAAGTAACTACTTTAAATCTTTGGCATATGATAGCTAAAAGTCTTTTTTTCCCCAATTTTTTCTTTTTTTTTAAGCATAATTTCCATTTTGTTGTTTTTTTTTTTTTTTTTCTAGAGGGTAATTTTTCTTCAGTTTTTAAAGACTCAGCTCCTTATGTGGATCTTGGTGGAGGTTAGTGAGCAGCACCTTGGGTCTAAATTGGGGTGGGGTGTCTGATCCCTGCACGCTTCACAAGAATGATTCCTGTCACAAACAGCTGTGAGGAACACAAGCACACAAGCATCAGAAATGCCCTTGATGGCTGTGGACTCTGCTACGTGAACTCAATGGCCTTGTTCTTGGACCCACATGGGACACAGTTTGTGGAGCTAATAAGCTGCATGTAGCTGTGGCCCTTTTTGGCATGACTGTTATTCTTTCTTTTTTCTTTTGTCATTATGGAAGCAAGGTTGCAGGAGAAAAGAGTTTTTTTCTGACCTTTATCTCCTTATCTCCTTCTCCCTTCTCCTCCTCCTTCTTTTTTTTTTTTTTTTTTTGAGACAGAGTCTCACATTGTTACCAGGCTGGAGTGCAGTGGCGCGGTCTCGGCTCACTGCAACCTTCGCCTCATGGGTTTAAGTGATTCCCCTGCCTCAGCCCCCCAAGTAGCTGGGATTTCAGGCATGCACCAACATGCCTGACTATTTTTTTTTTTTTTTTTTTTTTGTATTTTGGTAAAGACAGGGTTTCACCACGTTGGCCAGGATGGTCTCGATCTCCTGACCTCAGGTGATCCACCTTCCTCAGCCTCCCAAAGTGTTGGGATTACAGGTGTGAGCCACCGCGCCTGGCCTCTCCTTCCTTATTCTAATTTATGTAGTTGTTCTTTGATACACAGGTATGTGCATATGAGTCTTGCTCTCTATTAGTCTTTGTGGAATATTTCTGTTTGTATATCTGCAAAAATTGATGGTTCCTTCTCTCCAAAGTTTTACAATTGAGTTGAAAAAAAAAAAACAATAGAATTCTGTATCTGTTGTGATGCCAAGAATATTGATACTCATGGGGAGCAATTCAGTACAGGAATGAAGTTAGGGGATCCAATGTTTCGACGCTGTCAAGTGAGCAATTGAGCACAGGAATGAAATTAGGGAACTCAATGTTTCGAGGCTGTCAAGTGAGCAATTGAGTACAGGAATGAAGTTAGGTAATCCAAGGTTTCGAGGCTGTGAAGTGTGCTGTGAAGGCTGTATAGGATGGAGATAAATACTGGACATATGGCAAGGCAGGCTGAAGACAAACTGGACAACCTTTGCATGTCAGGGTGAGTGATTTCAAATATTTCTACATGTCTACAGCCCCTTTGTAGGTTTTTCAGAAAGAGAGGACCTTATCCAGGTTTTTGCTTGAGAAAGAATTCAAATTCAACTGGAATTAGACCTTATTGGCTTATCTCCATATATTTACACTGTGTCTGGGAAACTAAAGGCAAATAGATGAGAATAAATATAGATTATAGGAAATGCTGGTTACAGATTATAGTTAGAGAGACTTAAGGTAAAGGTCACTTAGGATGAGATAACAAAAATTTATGCAGTGTTTAAGTGCAAAAATAGTACTTGGCGACTGATAGTGTAAGGTGAGAGAGGATATCATAGTCTGCTCATGCTACTGTAACAAAATACCATAGACTGGCTAACTTTGGCTAAAATAACATAAATTTATTTTCTCATAGTTCTGGAGGCTGGGAAGTCCAAGATCAAGGTGCCATCCCATTTGGTTTCTCATGAAGGCTTTCTTTCTGGCTTGCAGACAGCTACCTTCTGAGTGTGTCTTCATGTGGCAGAAAGAGGGAGCGAGCTCTCTGGTGTCTCTTCTCATAAGGACACTAATCCTATCAGATCAATGTTCCATTCTATGACCTCATGTAACCTTAATTACCTCCTGATAGGTGCTATCTTGAAACGCAGTTGCATTGGGGGTTTTAGCTTCAACATGTGAATTTTAGGGAGACACAATTTCTTCCATAACAGAGAGGAAGAAACCAAATCTGGCTTCTCTCTCTTCAGTTTTCTTCTGTATTACAAAGTCCAAATTTTTAGGTCACACACAAGGTTTACCATTTTGTTTTAATCTTCCAAACACTGAAAAGAATTCTTTAATTAATATTTTAAAAGCTGTGTATTTTAGCATTGGAAATAACTTTGTGTAGTAGTAAAAAGGTGTTATCAGCACCAAAAAATAGAATAAAATTTCAGGAAATTGAAAGACAGAAGAATTCTCTTTTCTCTGTGAAGTTTCTCCCTTCTACTCTTATCAGTTGCTGCTCACTTGACAGCCACCAGCCAGGCTAAGCTGCAAGTTCCATGTCATCTCCAGACTTCAGGCAGAGACTAAGTGATCTTCTAGCTCCGTAATGCAGAGAAATATCATAACACTACTTTTTACTTTCATATTCCATTAAGTCTACATAGAGGCAGTCTGGAAGTCAATTAAAAAATTCTATAGTTTTAAAACTCCAATTGAGAAAAACTTTTTAGTCACTCGGAAAAGTTCAAGGAGAGGATTTAACTCCCTTGGCTGTATCATTTTGGGTAAGAAATGATCTGCCACGGAGGAAATCGTGTCTGGTGTCAGAACCCAGTTTGCCCTGAAAACCTGGCTTTCCTTCTTCCTCCTCCTCTGTCTGATTAGGAAGGGAATGGTGAAAGTGCCTGAGGTAGAAACGTACAAGCATCTGATGGTATGGCTTTGAAGCTTGTTCTTAAGGATAAATACTGCTCTTCACTTCCAATATCTCTGGCTTAAAGTAAATAACAGTTGGACTATTTCATTCTAGGCTTAATGCAGTGTATATGGGTCCAAACTATTCAAAATGCTAAGCTGCAGAGTCCTACATTCTTTCAATGTAGGATACATGATTCTGTCTCTTATTTCACAAATAAACAGTAAGCAATATATCAGTCTCCTCAACAACCCTACTATCATCTTAAATTATCTGCACTTTTAAAAACGTTTAACACTTGAATGATTCCTAGAATTTTTATGATTTAAGGATGTTATATTGTGTAATAGGAAGAGCTGTTTACCTGTTGGCTCCCTACATGTCCCCTTCCCCTGTTTTTAGAAAACTAAACCGGTGTGAGTTCCTAATTGACAATGGAATTAGATAAATTGTGGGGAAATGAGACACCTTTGCATTTCGTTTGATCTTAGACACAGAGGCACATGTCCACTAAGTGAGCATTTATCTCCAATATCTTGATTCCCCCAGGATAAGATGCAGGTTGCTAAAGTAGCTAATTTGTGCTGATCACATCAAATTAAGCAATTCTTTGATATTTGATACAGAATTTACCATACAGTAAATATAAGTGTAACTGAATTTTTATTTCTCTTCCTGTTGTTTTCTGGCCTATGATTGCATCATTGGATGAGGGGAAGCATTAGAAGAACATCCAGAGATTTGGGGATTATTAGCATGAATCTTAATACATAAGCAGTGCATTCAGTCCTGAGTACATTATATAAATATTTTATAACAATTTGTTTTCTTTTATTATTAAGCACAGTTTATTATATATATAAATATTATATGAAAGAGCTTTTCAAGTAAACATAAGGCAAGTTGTTCAGGATATTTGTCCACTTTTATCAATTGCAAACAAATCATTTAAATGAAATCTGGCCATGACACAAGTATGCTTTGTTTCCAAAATTAAAGTCTAAAGACTACCCCAATTCTGGTAATTCCATTCTCTTCTCGATGGAGTCTGCCTTGTTTTGTTGGAATGGTTGAAGTAAAAGCTTAACTGAAGATAAAATTAGGAAGTAAAGCAGAGACTATTACTTGGTTGAGAAAATTTTTATTTATTTTTGTAATAATTTCAATACTTATTTTATATTCAGGGCATAAATGTGCAAGTTTGTTACATGGGTTTATTGTGTGATGCTGAGGATTGGAATACGATTGATCCTGTCACCCAGGTACTGAGCATAGTCCCCAAAGGTTCATTTTTTAACATTTACCAGCACCTGCCCTCTGGTAGTCCACAGTGTCTATTATTGCTCTTTATATCCTTGAGTACCCAATGTTTAGTTCCCACTTAGAAATGAGAACATGCAGTATTTGGTTTTCTGTTCCTGTGTTAATTTGCTTAGGATAAGCGACCCCAGCTGCATCCATATTGTTGCAATGGACATGGTTTTGTTCTTTTTTATGGTTGTGAAAATATTTTTATAAAGAGGAGATGAATATAGGAGCAGTGGCTTACACCTATAATCCCAGCACTTCGGGATGCTAAGGTGAGAGGATTGCTTAAGCCTGGGAGTTCAAGACCCGACAGGGCAACATAGTGAAACCCCATCCTTAAAAACTTAAAAAAAAAAAAAATCATGGTGGTACATGCCAGTAGTTCTAACTACTCAGGAGGCTGAGGTGGGAGAATCACTAGAGCCTAGGAGTTTCTGGCTGCAGTGAGCTATGATTGCTCTGCAGTACTCCAACCTGGGTGACAAATTGAGACCCAGTCTCTTAAAAAAAAAGAGATGAGAAAGTAGGTAGAAGCTGTAGGAAATGTAGGATCAAGTGGGTTTTGCTTTACTTTGAATGCTTGTTTTGTTTTGCTTTTTGTGAAACCATGTTTTTTATTTAAGATGGGCTATTCTACAGCAAGTTGATGTGATGCAAAGCAAACTCCAGAGTAAATGAGTAAATGAGAGAGAATCCAGACTGCCACTGGTATATAGTTTACAACAGTTCCATTGTCATTAACAATTAGTTTGTTTCATTCATTGGCTATTCGTTACATGTAAATGTATGTATCCAGTTCCAGGTCCCAGTGACTCAAAATCTGTCCCTTCCATTCCAATTCATTTCATTTCTGCCCCAATTTTATATAAAAGATCAAGTTACAAAATGACAAACTCAAAGATATCTTACTGAATTTCTCCTATTTAACATCTATTGTTCACATGGCTTACTTGTATTTGAGCCTCCCAGTGTCAAGATGCCACAATGGGAGAGAGAGGAGAAAGGCTTGGGCAGGGGATCAGAGAAGGCACTGCTTTTGGACGTGCTTCAGCCGCAGCACTAGATGTTCCATGCATATTACTTTATTCAATCCTTACAGAAACCATGCGAAAGTATTAGGGTCCCCATTTTAACTATGAGGAGACTGAGGCTCAGAAATGTTAAGCATTTGTTAACAGCCGTACTACTTGGAAGTACTGGTTTGGTTACAACTGAGATCTCTCTATTTCCTCCAAAGGCTCATCTTGGTCCTTTTCATCACACTGATAAATATCGCTTTTCGGCGCAGTCAGAAGCGGGTGGTGGGGAGAATTTGGCTTACAAGGGTATAGAGTATGGCTGCTGGCTGAACAACATCAGATGTAGGACAGTTGACTGCTGACATCTGTGTTTTCTCCCACTACTATTGTCTAAATAAAATTATAGACGATTGCCTGATGACTTGTAAGAACAGGTACTAATATTTTCCCCATATGTTATAATCATAATCAGCTACCTGAAATAATTATCAAAATTTCCAGTGAGTTTGGATGCCATTTGATATATGCGTGGTCCTGTCATTTGAAGTGTTACTAGTATCACTGCACAGATACATTAAGCTCATTTATAGCAATCCATTCTTTAACTTTTATCATTGAATGAGAGCCCAAACAAGAAAGAACTAAAAAAATGTGGCAACGTATACATAGACTGCCATCTGCCAGGGTGGGCTCTTGGAAAGTCAGCAACCATTCCAGCCTTCCTCTCTTTTTAGAACTGGACTCCATTTCCCTTGGCCTAAAGGCAGAACAAACATCTCACATTCAAATACCTCAATTCAGTACAGCAAAATCACTCAGACTGTGTGTGAATGGGTAGGAGAATTTATTGAATAATCCAAATGTCATTGCTTTTCTTTATATTCTCCATTGTATGATGCCAGCTGCCTTTTAATTTCTACTATATTTGTAACGTATTTGCAAAAATTTTCCATAACATTTTATTCCTGACAGATGCACCGTGGTCATATATAGCTGGGTCCAAATTGTTTCCATTATAGAAGACAAATGTGGATTTCAGAAAAATATTTTTCCTCAGATAAACCATGAAAAACTTTCAAGGATGCTGGATTTTTTTTTTCTTGTAAATAATTTCAGCTTTCATTTATCAGATTGCCAAGAGCTTGGGCTACTTTGGTAAATTGAATTGAAGTTTGCTTTTTGAAATTAACTCTTTGTGACTTTGGCTTATTACCTTACTACCAGGATAAAATCAATATTTAACAAATTTAAATTAGTTGCCTAGCTTTATATTATGCATTGCTGAAAATCAAAGATTGGTAAAGGGTAAAGCATCTAAAGCAATATTAGGACTGCGAATGTAGGAGCTAAACTCTGGGGGAAAAGCTGTAGAATGTTTTGTTCCAAAGCACAAAACAGGGAAGGAGGAGCTGGAACTAGAACCACTTGCCAACCCTCGGTTCTGAATTCATTTCTCTATATTGTTGCTTAACAGGCACGAGTGGTCTGCAGATGAAGAGCTTAAGAGTTTGGTTGAAAATAAAAGTTTTCAACATATTTAAAATAAACAATTTTATCAGTTGAGGATTTTGTTTTGTTTTTCACTCTATCTAAAAGTGCCAAACTCTGTGGCTTTGTATTCAATACAATTAATAACTCTAAGTTTATTTAATTATTTAGGGCTCAGTCTATTAATTTATTTTATCAAAGACCTCATATTTAAAATGGCATTTTTATGACTTATTTGTAGGTTACATCTGAATATGTCCTAAAAGCAAGCTGTATTAGTCCGTTCACCCACTGCTACAAGGACATATCAGAGACTGGGTAATTTATAAGGGAAAGAGGTTTAATTGACTCACAGTTCAGCATGGCTGGGGAGGCCTCAGGAAACTTACAGTCATGGTGGAAGGGGAAGCAAACACACCCTTCTTTAGGAGAAGTGCAGAGTGTGAAGGGTGTGGGCTGTGGGAGAGCCTCTTATAAAACCATCAGATCTTGTGAGAACTCACTCACTATCATGAGAACAGCATGACAGTAACCATCCCCATGATGCAATTACCTCCCACCAGCTCCCTCTCTCAAGATGTGGGGATTATGGGAACTACAATTCAGGATGAGATTTGAGTGGGGACACAGGCAAACCATATCACAAGCTAAATATGTATGCTATTGTAAAGGCATTAACTGATGGGATGGGAGGAAGAGAAAATTACAGCACATTCCACCTCCATTTCTTAAACTTGAGTATATTTCTTTCTGATTTATTATGAGTCAGATAAGATCCAGAGATCCACGGAGTTCTGACAATGTCTTGACAATGAACATCACATTCCACAGTGAGAAACTCAGCTCTGAGCTGGGAAATTGGATTCTCATTCACCATGCTCGATCTTGCTTACTCCCTAACATGTCTTGTTTTCCTTCAACATCATGGGAACTTTCTTTATTTTTCCCGTCCATTAAATAGACCTCTCCTTTTCCTGAATTTCTGATCCCTTCAAGGGCCTTAAAATTTAATTTAATCAAATCAAGTTTAAAGTGATGCAAATAAAATATTCCCATATATTAGAACAATATTTATGTATAAGAAATGATAAATTTTAAGAAACTCTTAAAACGATTAGAATATACTAAATGTCCCACCTTCAAGAATTTTTAAGTATATTCTTGGATAATCACTCAATGGAATTTACATGCTTTTTTAAAGCTTGTGAAGACCTGCAATAATATAAAAAAGTTTGTTTTATTATGTAAAGTGTAAAAAGGACACACACTTTTATAATTAATATGACAATTGTGGAATAAAAAACTTTGCATAAAAGTGCTAGGATTTGCCCAATATATATTAACAGTATTTTCCCATGGGTAGTGGTATTATTTAAAGGCACTTCTTACTTTTAAATATTTCTTAAATTCTATTTAACTTATTTATTCAGAAAATACTTATATATCATGAAGTATATAAGTCATGTTTTCTACTAAGTGTTCTAGATAGAATTATGAGTGGGATAGGTAAAAGGAATTCTCCAACTGCATGCTAAGACTAATAAAAAATCACAAATCAAAATAACCAGCACACAATTAATTAAGTACTATGATGGCAAACACCAAGTTTTCT
Source organism: Pongo pygmaeus (assembly GCF_028885625.2). Lineage (NCBI taxonomy): Eukaryota > Metazoa > Chordata > Mammalia > Primates > Hominidae > Pongo > Pongo pygmaeus. The sequence goes on from NC_072388.2 coordinate 81,734,013, forward strand.
AAGAGAATATAAAGATCAGCACCCCAAATTTGGAAGGCAGGGTAAGAAAGGGAGTCTGGAATAGAATACTTTCAGCTGCAATTAATAGAAATTTTATGACACAGCATGTTTTAAAACATAATTAATATATTGGGTCATGTGGTTTGAATTGCATCTCTCAAAAATATATTTTGAAATCCTAACATCTGTACCTATGAACAGTATTTGGAAGTAGGGTTTTTACATATGTAATCAAGCTAAAATGAGGTCATCCTAGATTAGAGTGGGCCCTAGTCCTGAATGGCAATGTCCTTATAAAGATTTGGAGATGGACACAGAGGAGACACATACGCACAAAAGAGAGTGCCATGTGAAGATGGAGGCAGATATTGGAGTGAAGCAGCTACAAGCCGGGAACTCCAAATATTGCAAGCAACCACCAGAAGCTAGGAGAGAGGCATGGATCAGATTCTCCAGCAGGGCCCTCAGAAGGAACCAACCCAGTGGACACCTTGATTTTGGACTTCTGACTGTATGACCTGTGAAAGAACAAATTTGCATTGGTTTAAGTCAACCAGTTTGTGACAATTTTTTAATGAAACCCTGATAAACTAACATAGATCATATAATTGGAAACCTAAAATGCAGGTAGAGTTCAGAGTTAGCTTAACTCAGTGGCTGCCATTTTATTTCTTCCTTGTACAGTCAGTTATCTGTGCCTTCTTGGTGATAGCATTGTCCTCTCTTAAATAAATGACTGTAGCAGTTTGTAGCTTTACAGTCACACAACACATGCAGAAGATGAGTTTGTCTCCTTGTATGTCTATTTCTTTAGAAAAGAGAAAAAAGTCCCTAGAAGCCCCTCACAAACTTTAGGTTGTGTTTCATTAGCCCAGATATCTACTTCCAAGTCAATATCCTTGGCTAAGAGAATGCTGTGAGCAATTAATTCAGCCTGGCTTCTTGCCCCATTCACTGGAAAGAGAGATAGTATGGCTTCTTTACAATCAGGCTATCCTAGGGTCTTGGAATTGTCCTTTGCTGAGGCCTATGGGCTCTATGGTGGCCAAGTGGACAAGAACAAGAGCAGTAATCTTTCAGGTAGGAGGGTAGGAGTCCAGGGTTGGGGCTGGGGTGGATGGATGCTGGGGAGGCAACAAACATGCCACTTTGCAGCCTAGGTCAATCCCCAGCTGATGGAAAGATGTGAAAGTTAAATAGGATTAACATGGCAAAAGAGGAAACAGCAAAGGAGAAGGTCCCTGGGGAATTGGGACACCTATTAGGGTGAGGAGAGAGAAGAGATGACAGGTAGTGGGCAGGGCCTTTCCAATCCCCTTAAAGTACTTCAACTTTATCTTAAGAACCAGTAGAACATTTTTAGAAGAATGATGTAAGCATGTAGTATTATTAGGCTGGTGTTTTCAGCAGGGTTTCAGTGATGAGAATATCTTACAAGTTAAATCTAGAAATTATCATATCGAGTAGGGAAGTTATTGGAGTAATTCAGGAAACAGAGAATCGTGGCCTAGCCTGGAGTGTTGGCCTTCAAGATGGAAAGAAGAGGATTAATTTAGATCCATAGAGGAGGAGACATGAACTATTAAATATTTAAACGTATTTAAATATGTGTGTGTGTAAATACACATATACATGCACACACATATAAGTACTAATCAATTACCTCACCTGAACAGAAGTTGTTTTATATTAATTTCAAGCTGTTTCATTTTGTATGAAAGTTGAAAAATCAAAACATGGGCTTGGTCATTAGTTGCTTCTTATCTACTAGCTGCTACCACCTTCTTCTACTCATAATAGCTTGGGATATTTTGACTTGACTAAAATGGCATTTAATTGAAAAAACAGAACCTATTTATCCTACTTCCCTCAATAAGTCTTCTAACATTATTCACACACGCTACAATCTCATCAACAGCTCTGAATTCTGCTGTGACAGACAATCTTGTCTACAAAAACCATCCAGCGTGCAAAGGGATTTGTTTAATGGGGTCTTGTCTAGACCAGCTCACAAGATGCCCCTATGCTCAACACCATGGGGGAGTGTAGCCAACTACCACCATATCTACATATATTAGATAATAAACTCTTTTATTCTAAATTCCTTTTATTACTCCTCCATTCTTCCCGTTCTTCTCTACTCTATTCAGAAAATGTGAAGTACAACAAAGAGGTAATGGGATACCAAGACACACACAGAACCCCTTGATCATACAGAAAAGAGAAGGATTTACACCAACTAGAAACCTTTTCCCTGGAGTAGTGAGGGGAAAGGAGGAAAAGAAGTAAGGAGGGAGAGAGGGAGGAAGTAGATAGAGAAATAAAGATGTGCAGGTTTTAAGTACATTAAAAGGAACGAATACTAAACATCTTGCTTCTTAAAAACAACACCAGGAAGATATCAGTACTCTCAAAAGGCATAACTGTGGTAAACATCTGGGCAAATAAAATCATAGACAATGTCACAAAATTTGTAGACCCTGGGCAGATAAGAAAATAGCAGAACTCTCCTGGACTTAGAGAGGCCTTGTCCACAGGCACAATTTTTATTTAACCTGAGTGAACCCATAACAGGACGGATGAAAATTCTCTTATTTCTTTCCCCAGACCTTGGTGCAACATAGGACTCCACAACTGTGTGATAAACTTGATTCAGAGAAAGAATGGAAAAGACTGAGTTAATGTTTTATCCTGCCTCACACTGGAATAAAAAAACAGTTATATTATTTGCACACCTGAACTTGTGGACTGAAATTCACATCCACATGCCCTTTTAAGAAATTGTACAATCAACTATTTCAAGTCCAGTGCTAATATCAGGAATTATAACACATTTTTCATTTGATTTATATTATCTTGCAAGTAACAGAAAAAGTATGGCTCAAGCAAACAGGTGTTTGTGTTTGTCCATTTTGCTTTTTTTTGTTTGTTTATTCCCAGATAATAAAAGGTAGACATTTTCAGATATTGGGTTCAAAAATTCAGTGATGTCATCTGGGACCCAAACATGTCACTTCTGCCATGCCTTCTATGTTAGGTGTCACTCATGCCTGTCTCCTCATTGTCACACCCCCAATATCATGGTAATTTTCAAAGTAAGTAAAAGAGAAAAGATAGGTGCCCCCATGCCTGAACCTCTTTTTTTTTTTCCAAGAGATTTCCCAGGAAGCTCTAGTTCTCACTGACCATCTAATGGCACGCCTAACTATAGCATACCATTATAGGTATGGTAGGGATACTGATGCCAAGCATATTGCTGTAATAAATACAATCAGGATTATATTAGCAAGGAATCTGGGGGAAGGTTATGGGTTATGCAACTGACAGTGTTTCCAATTTACTAATGAAGAAATAAGAAAGGGAAAAAAGCCTTCTCTAATTGTTTCCTAGTACTTGTCATTAATCTTTCTTACTTGCAAGCCTAAAGTTTACTTGAACATTGCCAGGACAGGACAATAAAATGAGTAATTTAGTATGGTTGTGAGTCGATGATGGATTTTACATCTACTATTTTATAGTTTTCCCATTGCCTTCTCTGTTTATCAAACACTGATTGCTATCAGTGCCCTAAGCCTCCAATAAAAAAAAAAAAAAAAGAAAGAAAATTGTGGCTCTTTTCCTGTTTACTTTCTATTCATATTCCTCAAATTAAAATAAACTTCAGCCATAAGTAAAAGCCATATGCTGTCAGGGTTGGTGAGTTTTGATAATACTGGACAAATCCTAAATTAAGAATGTACAGTTGAGTGCTGATTGTGAAGCCCAATGGCATAGAAGCATAAATCCCTCTATAGTCATTCCCATATGTGAAAAGACGTAGTAGAGATGGTGGGGCTTGAGGACAGTTCTTTAGATGACTTATTTAATATCCTCTCATATTGATGAAGATATGCTAGCCAAACTGGCATCTATCACAAAAGTGCAAAGTACAGGCAAGTAGGAATAAAAGGAAAGAGACGGTGTGGCTTTGCAGAGAGCTCCTCTTCTTAAGCCATTTATCAGTGATGATGGATGTCAGCCCTAAAGTTAAAACTGATAAAGCACAAATCTTATACATGTTACTTCTTTGGAAGAAGGACAAAAAAGGCCAGTAAAATCTTCATCATACTCTGACTTACTCTGGCATTTATTTATCATCAAGAATGAGCTCACATTTGCCTGATAACACCACGGCCTTCCTCGGAAATGTACACAACCTAATCATGGTCTAATTATGCTATGCCACTTTTAATTTATTTGTTATTGCTTGGTTTCTATTAAGATTCAAGCCATGCCAAAGATATTCTCATGTGATTTTTTTAATATACATTTGTATTTATTTTTATGGTGTGGTGATATTTGTGCTGGAATACTGAGTTACATTCATTCACTAATTCTTTATTTCAACACCAAATATATATTTAATATTCATTTATATGCTTGCTGCTACACATAGGGTGGTTACCAAGACAAAAGGAACCTTCAGACCTTCTGAACTGATAGCAGCTGTTTGGGCAACACAGTTTAGCACCCTGTAGAATTTGTGAAACACAGGTTCTGTCCCTTCACACATATTTAGTACCGAATCTAACCTATTCTCCTACCAGTCTCTGTTCTACATTTAGAAGTATAAGGCAGAAGCCATATCTTCATTTGATTTAGAATAAAAGACGAAAGAAATCAGGAACATGTCCTTGCAAATATAACAGGATTTGAAGTCCCTCAGGCGCTGATAGTCATCCTCTAGATTTTTGTTGCCCCAGAACCTTCCTTGTAACTTCTGTTTCAGAATTGTATATCTTAGAGATCATCACGCCCGTAATCCCAGCACTTTGGGAGGCCTAGGCGGGCGGATCACCAGGCTAGGAGATGGAGATCATCCTGGCTAACACGGTGAAACTCTGTGTCTACTAAAAATACAAAAAATTATCCGGGTGTGGTGGCATGCACCTGTAGTCCCAGCTACTCGGGAGGCTGAGGCAGGAGAATCACTTGAACCTAGGAGGTGAAAGTTGCAGTGAGCCAAGATCACGCCACTGCACTCCAGCCTAGGTGACAGAGCGAGACTCTGTCTCAAAAAAAATAAATAAATAAATAAAAAATAAACAAAAAAAGAAAAAAAAGAGAAATCAAACTCATTCTGTAGGGCTTTGGAATTTGTTGCACTTTATGAATCTGTTTGCCTTTATCTTCCATTCTTTAGTCATTGTTTGACAAATATTTGCATTTCTACTGAGAACATGGAGAAATATTAATGCTTTTATCAGTTTCATCAGTTTTGCTATATATATCTTGCATTTTTTTGGTATACACACATTTAAGTTGCTATGGCTTTTTAGTGGATTGACTCTTCCATTATAAAATGTCTGTCTGCCTCTTTTAATTTATTTTTCTCTGAGGCTTACTTTATCTTATATTTATATAGCTACTATGTCTTTCATTTCGTTATAAATGCATAATCTATGTCTTCATTATTTTAAGAATGAATTCTTCATTATTTTAAGAATCTTTTGCCATACAGAATATTTTGTAGCTTTCAGCTATAATTATTAAAATAATCTAGAAGAAAGGACTCTCATTAGAATGATAGGTATGGAATACCGATAACCTGGGTTTGAAAGGATAGTAAAAGGATGTATCAGGTAGATCTCAGTCATTCAAGCAGCTATCCAAACACCAGTCCTCAGTGTTCTAATGAGTTTTGATATATGTACTTCTCATTCTTTCTCTTCACCTAACCTGAACTCGGTCCTGAAAGCTATTTTTACTGACCTATGTGCCTCAGTTTTTCCCTGAACAATGCCTTTTTCTGATTAGAATGCTCCAGCCTAATAAGCTCTGTCTGTCTCCTAAAAGATAAAAAGAAACACAAGCTCCTTTTGGTAGAGCTGCTGTCTTTATTTTTGACCTTATTCAAAACTCCATGATTTTACACATCGTGAAAACAGGCCTCCAACAACAGGCTTATGTTTCGTTTCAATGTAATCATTCTCAACCCTACACCTTCCTTAATATTTAATTGTCAATAAGAGGGATTTATTAAAGAAAACAGGCTTTCCAGAAGCTTTTACCAACTTGTCTCAGATGTCTCGTCATTTGATACTATCTTAAAGAATTTCAAGATTGTGTTAAATGCTTATAAAATATTTAGACAAGAGAACAAACTGGGCAGTTTTAAGGATGTTTACATCACAGTATAATTCTCTTATTTGAGAATGAAAGATATTTCAATATTGTCTTAAATAATGACTTCATGTTAATCCAATAATAATAATTGTTAAGAATTCATTTTTTTTCTATAGCTGAAGTGACATATGAGATTATCTAAATTAACTGCCGCCTTTAGGCAATAAATGATTATTACATTTGCAGAATTGCGATGGAGGCAGTAAAGGTTAAATGATTTGTTCAAGGCTGTACAGGGTCTTCCAGCAATTGAAGTTTCCTGGCCTCCTTTTTTTGTTTTTTTATGTCATTCTTTCTGGTACTGGAAAAACTTGATTTACTGCCTCAGACTACCTTTTACTGCCTCAGACTACCTTTTAGCATTATCTTTGATCTACCTCTCACCGCTATATAACTTTCAGCAATTTGCTTTTTAGCCTAAATGTTCTTGTTTCATAAAATGCATGTAACTCCTTTTGTTTCCTCTTTTTTTTTTTTTTTTTTTTTTGACAGGGTCTCTTTCTGTCACCCAGTCTGGAGTTCAGTGGCACAATCTCAGCTCACTACAACCTCCACCTCCTGGGCTTAAGAAATTCTCCCTCTGCAGCCCCCAAGTAGCTGGGACTAAAGGCATGCACTACCACAGCTGGCTAATTTTTTGCATTTTTGGTAGAGATGGGGTTTCCCCATGTTGCACAGGCTTGTCTCAAACTCTTGAGCTCAAGTGATCCACCTGCCTTGGCCTCCTAAACTGCTGGGATTACAGGTGCAAGCCACCATGCCTGGCCTCTATTTTGAACAGATGCTGTAAGGATCAGTATTAACATAAGTAAATCCTTTTGAACAAGATGTCCAGATAATGATTGTGATTTTCATGTCATTTAACAGAGTATTTATTGAGTGCTTACTCTATGAGATAATACCAGATGCCAGAGAAATGAGATGAATAAGACTGCCATGTAAAAGAAACTCATAGTCGCATGGGGAGAAAACATATAATTACTATATATTACAATGTGATACCTTCTTTAATAGGTGACATGAATCCTCCCGAGGTGCATGAACCTGGCTCTTAGCTTCTGTTTGGTAGCAACTGTGATACCTAAGCAGAAGAGCAGTAAGGTAACCCACTTTAAGAATTGTATGAGTTTCCATGTGGTGGTAATGGGATGACTCACCTCAACTTTTTGTTCAAAAACGTCAACCAGTTTTCAAGCGCTCTCACTTTTTATCTCACTACAGAGAAGTTTTGTTTAAGTATGAATGGGACCTACTTCTACTTCTTTTAGTTCAGCAACATAGCTGGTTAATGACTTGTGGCAAATAGTTATGTACATCCTCAGATTTTACCAAGGTCACTTAAACCAGGGCATTTACTTTTGAATAAGTCTTGCTAAGGAAGCTTGTCTTGCCACTGGTAAAGTATTTCCATAATCTCCTGACCTTAATCTCACAGGACATTCAGAGAGATTCAGGCAAAAAATTCACAAGTCGTCCAAATGCATGTTTGCCTTCCAGTACTGTGTTTCTTTGCCTGAGCGACAAGCAGCACTGACCTGTTCTTCTTTATCACCTGCAGGTTGCTCTGGCATTTCCGCTCCAGACCATCAAACTTTAAAGCATCATGAAGACCCCGAGCCAAGCCTGGAAAAGTGTGTCGTTTCTGGTCCAGCACCTGCCTGTGTGCTCAACTCCATAAACTGCTGACTTCTAAGAGCTACTCACAGAGTGTGTGAGTCATCCAATTATCAAAGCTTAGCCAGGAGGGTTTATCCCAAACAAAGCAATGCACATTGGCATTGGAATGAAAGTGGACAGACAAATGGGGGAAGCAAGTCAAAAACTTTGCAGTTACCAGAGCGGCATTGCAGAGTGACTGATTAAATTCTTTTTGTCTTTGCAATCAGAGCTTTCACAGAAAGAGTGAAGAGCATCTCTACTTGCTGCAAATCTGGGTGTCTTAACAGACAGATTTAATTTGGCCTCACTTTCTGCCTGGTATAGAGTGACATGCAGTAGGGGCTGGACAAGCATATCAGATGAATGAGATTGCATATGGGGCATTTTAGACAAGAATGGAGGTGTAAGGTACTACATCTGGGTCCCAAGAATGAAGGTGACACTTTCTTTCTGGAGGCAACTTCTGCAAACAGAGAATGGAATTGAATCGACAGATGTCATTATCGCTCCACTTTACCTGCAGGTTCTGAATTGGATTCTGCCATTTCCCAATAGTGCAACTTTAAGAAAGTAATTTCACACCTGATAGCCTCAGTTTTCTCATCCCTAAACTGGGAAAAACATGAGTTCATAACTCACGGGGTTGTGGTGAGCATTCATTTTTATCATGTTCTTAGTAAAATATCTGACACAGACTATGGATTTAATTAGTGTTAGTAATTAGCAAAATGTGTTCCAATTTAATAATAATAGTGTCAATAGTATGAGTTATTCTGTGGTTTTTAGATAAAAATTATTTAGGTGCTTGGCTGACACTATCCTAAGATTAAGTCTACCTAATGAAAACTATAACTTTGACCTTTGCAAAGCTACCAGTTTGTCATGCTTTATTTAACACAAATGAGATTAGCATTTTGCTGCAGCCTTTGTAGGGTCTTTAATTATTAGCCTGTGAGGAATTGGAGGTCTCTAGAAGCCAGGCATGTTGGCAGCAGCAGTATAAGAGTTTGAGATCTGAGTGGGGATCTGGCTGAGTGCAGGGGCAAATGGTCATTGACTGAAATGGCACCCCAGAAACAGAGGAGCAGTGAAGATACTATAGCTGATCCTTTCCCCCTACCAGGCCATTCCACGCACAGGGCCACTTGCTCTTTAAAAGCCACAAGGCGCAGCTTTAGGGGAAGGTTTATATGGTAGCAAAAAAGAGTACTATAACGTCTAGAAATCAATGTGAAATTCCAGCCATTATGTTCCTTTAAATCCAAAGATGCCAAACAACTTTGGGAAACAATGCATTTTTTCTGCCTCATTAAAATGACATAGTAAAGGATTCATGAATTGAGCAAACTGAATTCAAAACAATAGACATAAGACCTGCTATTTTATCCAAATATTTATATACGGAATGTGCTTTTTTATTATATATGTGTACGTGTAATTTGCACACCTCTACCTCCTCTGGCCTTCTAGAGTCATTATTTCCAATCACTTCTGCCTTCTGTGCATTCAGGACTTTCGGAGCTTTCTCAGGTGAGCTTGCATGTTCCTGGCTTCTGGCCCCATCAACTTTATGATCTTATTTGTATTGAAGGCTCTAGTGCTGTTCCCTCTCACCTTCCCATACTCTGTACTTACCTGTCTAGCCATGTTTCCCCACCTGTTTTTGCTCAATGTATCACTAACATATGGTTGATTCATGAAACAGAATTTTACTGAAAGAAACTTATAAACAACCCACCAAAAATAACCATCTCAAAAAATACCATCTTGAGGTACGTCAGTGTTTTCTAATATGGTAAAATTTGTATTGACCTTTGTTCTATTTAGCCTTCTACCTGCCAACAAGTTACTGGAGATTCTAGTTGTCTATTGAACCCTTCTCTTGTCTTTCTTTTTCACCTATTTTATTCCCCACCATCACCCTTATCTTTATCTCTCTAAGAAAGAATAAAAATCCTTGTTATTTCATTATAAAATGCATTTTAACTTACTAAAATGGAACTTCTACCATGCTCCAGAACTATTTTAAAAGTTGCTATAGTTCCTTGCAAACAGAAAGCTCATCTATCCTGGGTTTCAAATTGTCTTTTTTTTTCTTAAGTCATACTGTGCTCCGCATTTCTAAGAAAGTGTCCTTCCCATCAGTTCAAATCCCAGAGACAATATGTGGGTGTGGAAAGATTTCTTTCATTTACAAGAATCCAATATATGTGTGTATGCTAATAGTAACAACTCAACACTTATAGAGAGCTTGTAGCACACCAGGCATGGTGCCCAATGATTTACTTGCCTCAAATTGTAAATCCTTGCAAAAAGCTTTGGAGGGAAATGCTATTTTTTTTAATCTTACATTTGAGGAAATTGAGACTTGGGGAAGATAAGTAATTGACTGTGACAGTGATTAAGATGAGAATGAAGCCCAGCTGAGCTGGTCTGATTCTGGAGCTTTTATTGCTGTCACTGTGTGACTCTACTGTTAACCTGAACCACGGGAGAACTGCAGAGCCATATAAAGAGAACTTCTGCCCATTCGTAGTGGACTCAGCCTTGCATTGTATCCCAAAGTCCACCTAATTTAACTGCTACTTGTTTTCTGACTTTGGTACAATGAGAGTTTGGTAGAAAGAGAATCAGAGAGAGTCATAAGTGCAGTAGATATGACATTAGGAAAATCAGTTAACATAACTGGGTGTGATTTTTTTAAATCCAAAAACTGGAGAAACAATGCTTCTCAAACTCCCTTCTATATCAGGAAGCACCGAAGCTGAATTTTAAAAATACATGAAAGCAATTATTGAAATGTGAAAATTCTGTAGAAATGTTTGCTACAGGCTCATTGTACTATAATTATTCGGTTACATGGTTGCATAAATTTATGTGTGAATACATACAACCTACTTATCTTTCCTAGACTTTGTTATTACATTAAAAAACCATCATTCAAGTTATATTACATTTAGCAAAATGTAACAGATTTGCAAACTGAGTTCTGAAGGGAAAGCTTCATAGGCACTATCTTCCTAAATTCAATACCAGTTTTAATATCCCTCAGTAAAGGGCACAGTTTATATTACTCCCTGTGGAAAGACGGAGGAGATGCTGGCAGCATGGAAGTTTCTGGCTGTCCTTCACTCATATTTTTTGTAACTAGCTCAGGAAAACTTCAGTGTAAATGTAACTGTGCTAACAGGGTATGGGCTTATGTGAAACTATCCCCTACATAGTAGAGTCTTGGATTCCCCGTGCAGGCTTAACTTTCTGGGATGAATTTCAAAGCAGATTCATTATCAAACACCTGCCAGGGTCACTTTGAGTGTGATGTGGGAATGAGCATTAAGTCAGCATTGAAAAATCAAAGACAGATGCCTTCTTTTTTATTTTAAAAGAAAATGGATTTTTTATTTCCCTTAAAAAGTAAAGTTATGGCACTTAATTTTATTTCTCTTCTGCCAATCAATTTAACCCTTCCTACTGGTAGGAACCAGAGGAAATACCCAAAACTGAACCTCAGTAGACCAATTTCAAGAGTTTTTCTATCAAATCACTACCCCTGGTTTCCAGAGACTATACATCCTGACTGCAAATATACTCTTTCTTGATATCTCTGTGTCCTACAGAACCACAGGCTTAATAGATAGAAGAACCACAGTTCTAGATTTTGGAATGTCCACTATTGCTGTCAGTTGTCATATCTAGGACTGTAGAATGGCTCAGAGCAGACTTGAGCAGGATGACAATGGACCTTCACCAGCTGGTGACACAAAAGACCTAACTCATATCCCAGCACCAAACAAAAGGGCAACAAGGGAACAACTGAAGTTAACTTAGCACAGTTTTACCATCAGCGTGCACTACTGGGTACTGAGCAAAACCTCATTAAATAGTACATTTAGTAGAATAAATTTAATAGAATAAATGATTAAGGAAATAAACGAGTGAATGCAATGAAAAGGTTTCTAATCCCTAGTCCACGTTTTAATCTCAAGCTGATTATTTCCATCTATAATTTATTCTCCCTTTGTTTCCCTTCAAAAGAATCTTGCAGCTTATTTAAAGCAGAATAAGCAATGCATGCATGTGTGCATGTGCATGTGCACACACACACACACACACACACAATCTGAGATAATCAGGTGGACAAAGAGCATAATGGGATTTGTTCAATAACTGCCTTGATGCCCTTCAGAATGACCTCAGCTTTGCCCAAAAGCACTTGATTTGGCTACTGCCATCACCTTTGGGCCTACTGCCATCACCTTTGGGATCAACCAAGGTTGATCAGTAACTGTGGTGAATTTCAATTGTTGTTCTCAAAATCTCTACTTGCTAAAGGCAGGGATATGAGTTTAGCAAGAGCCCTGCTTTGTTACAGGAAATAAGAGGAATACTGAAGGTAAAGATTCTAACACAGAGGACTTGGCCCTTGCTCCTCTGGCTTACACGTATACCATCATAGTAAGAAATGCATACACAGGTCACTTTCTATATTACAATTTATTCTCAGCCAAAGGGCTATAAGAGGAGAAATTTTCTTTAATGGGATTTTGTAGAAGCACTCAAAGACATAGAAACCCGAGTTAGTAACTTGGTTCAGAAGACTGCAGAGTAGTTCACGATGGCAAGTATCTGCTCAAGGCTTTATGTGTATCTCCTTGGAAAGATCTTAAGATTTTTAATTATATTTTAAGTAGAAAAAAATTTGTATATTAGAATATGTACACAAATGTATACATATAATATATAATAGATTATATGTATGTATATTACATGCACACATAGCAACCTATGTACATGTATACATATCTAGTACATATATGTACACAATATATAGACAATTTTATGCATTTGCATGTCTATTTTTAATTACATATAAATATACAATTTATTCAGTACTTCAGCAAGTACTATCTTCTTTTGTGAGTTTTATAGCTGTGGACAAATTTGCCTCCCTATATTAATGCTGGTAACTATTCTTTTGGTCTAACCAGTATTTTCACTTGTTCTTTTCTCTTGAATAATACCACTACAATTTTCCATTTAATTTTCTCCCATTTCTTGCTTTTCAGTGGAGTATTCAGTCACGGTGCCCAACATCCCAGGGCATATCCCTGCCTTTAGCCACATGCGAGTAGAGATTTTGAGAACAATTGAAATTCGCCACAGTTACTGATCAACCTGGGTTGGCTTATATAAGCCTAAAGGTGATGGCAGTAGCCAAATCAAGTGCTTCTGGGCAAAGCCAGGGACTGGTCTCCTCACAATGGATCTGTTATCTAGGCCAACCAATCAGACTCCCTGATAGATTTTTTTTTTTCTTTTCAGTAAATTCTGGGATAACCTGGAGACTTGAATGGGCACCAACTTTTCTATCTGTGGCGAGATACTTTAGGAAGTATAAAGCTTCAGGAGAATAAAAAGACAAAAGTATGGTCATCTTTTTGTTGTTGTTTTTGTTGTTTGCTTTGTTTTGTTTTCCTGAATCTTCGCATGAAGTTTGTCCTGAAAAAAAGCTGCATTCTTACTTACAGGAGTCATAGTAACTCCTATTCTGAATTCCTTAACCAGTTCATTAACTAAGGAATTAAGAATAATATTCCCGGTAGTAGTTGAATAACAAGATGAAAAAGTTCTGTGTTCTTGGATGTAGGCATCAAAATTTATTTGTCTTTATTGGGAAAATAGCTTAATAAGCTTGGTAGTTCTGCTTGGGTAATTCAGCTTGAGTTGAGATTTCTCATCAGGGAGCAGTTATTCTGAAGAAGAGAGGAGACTATGCGGCAGCTGGGGGGTCTGGGAAGGAGAATATGAAGCGCAAACGGAGAATGTAGGAAGGAAAAAATTAGGAGAAGGCCTTTTGAGCCCAGTGGGGGTCACATAACACATGATTTGCCCTTCCCTGCCCTCCATCTTGGCGTCAGCAATGTCCCTAAAGTCACTGGAATTTGGGAGTATGTGTACTTTTGAATAAAATGATAAAAGATGTTGTTTTCATCACGGGGACGTGAACAACACCAAACATAGCACAGGTTGTTACTGGTTCTCAACCATATAATTATAAGCCTTAGGAGGGAAACCAAAACATTTTTGGGAAGAGATTTGGACTCTCCCACACTATGCAAGTAATTCCTATCTCATTATACACAGATTTCTAAGAGTTCAGTATATACCAGCTGATGCCTGCATCAGAGTCACAAACTGAGCAGGTAACACCGTGAACATTAGAAAATTTCTCATTTTGAGGAACAACATTTTCCACAGGCCTATTTCTAAGATGGTGCTACAGGTATTAGGTCTGTGGAATATGCTCATTAATAATGGTGTTGTAAAGCCTGATGATACTTGTGGCTTTTCTACTTTAATGCCTTTTAAGATGCTGCTGACAACAGATGATTAACTTTGTTGTGGACAGGAAATTCTGATGAGATAGGGCTTAACCAAAAGCCCACGTTTTGCCCAGTACCACTAGTGAAGTGCACACCTCCCACTCTCTCTTCTCAAATGCATATTGAATCAAAGCTAAAATGCTATCCCTTCCGGGAAGTTTTTTTGTTTTGTTTTGTTTTGTTTTGTTTCTTGAGACAGGGTCTCATGCTGTTGCCCAGGCTAGAGTGCAGTGGCACAATCTTGGTTCACTGCAGTCTCTATCTCCTAGGCTTAAGTGATCCTCCTGTCTCAGCCTCCAGAGTAGCTGTGACTATGGGCACCCACCACCACACCCAGCTATTTTTTTTTTTCATTCTTTGCAGAGATTGGGTTTCACCATGTTTCCCATGCTGGTCTCTAACTCTTGGGCTCAAGCGATCTACCCACCTTGGCTTGTCAAAGTGCTGAGATGACAGACATAAGCCACAGCACCCAGCTTCCTGCAGGCAGCTTTCTAACTAGCTCATCCATCTGCTATCTTATCAATCATATTTTCTCTCTGCTTTGTTATCCCCATCAGCATTTGAACATACTGTAATATTCCCTAACTTAGTTTCTGTGTCTCCTACTTGTTCTCTGCTGTTAATCTGTTCTCATTTAAAGTAGAACTCCATGAATGGTTTGTCTATACTAGCTGCTTCAATTGTCTCACCTATCATTCTTGTCTTGGTTCACTGTACTCAGGCTCTTAATCCCTCCTCATTACTATCAAAGCTATCTATGACCTCCAATCTGTGCCATCAGTTTGGTTCTTGTTTTTGTTTCTGTTTTTTTCTTGCTATACCTGTGTAGCAGGACAAGCTGCAGACAAAACCCCTCAGACACCCAGTTAAAGAAGGAAGGGCTTTATTCGGCCGGGAGCTTCTGCAAGACTCATGTCTCCTACAACTGAACTCTCTGAGTGAGCAATTCCTGTCCCTTTTAAAGGCTCACAGCTCTAAGGGGGTCTGCGTGAGAGGGTCATGATCAATTGAGCAAGCAGGGATATTGACTGGGGGCTGCATACACTGGTAATTAGAAAGGAAACAAACAGGACAGGGATATTCACAGTGCCTTTTTATGCAAATAACTGATTAGGTCAGGGGTCAATCATTAACTACCAGACCCAGGGTGTGGCTCCAGGCTGTCTGCTTGTGGATTTCATTTCTGCCTTTTAGTTTTTACTTCTTCTTTCTTTGGAGGCGGAAAGTGGGCATAAGACAGTATGAGGGGTGGTCTCCTCCCTTACCTGTCTATGCCATTGGACATAGTTGGAAAATCCACAACATATAATGAGTATTAACATGAATGCTATTCATACATCTAATAGTAGCTACTACCACAGGGTTGATAATCAAATGAGGCAACAAATGGAAAAATATCTGTAGAAAAATTAATCAGTATGTGCATTTATTGAGAGTGCTATACAAAACCCAGTTCACTACATTATTTTTAAAACTAGCAGAGCCGAAGAAACGTAGATGACCACATGCAATCCCTTAATCTTTACAATTTCTAATTTGTGGCATGAAATTTTGTTTTCTGTATTTACAAAGGAGCCCTAATTTTATAAAATCTGTTATTGTTTCTTTGTATCACTCCCTTTCTGGAAAGTAGGACTATTATGAAAATAATAGAAGATATAAAGATGCAAACAGATGCAGTCTGATTCTCGGTCTGTGTTAAATACACAGCTAAAATGTTATGTTCAGGCCTCTTTCCTATTACAATGGCCCCAGTATTAGATCTTTCAACTCTTACAATTTGAAAAATAAGAGAGAAGGTTCCAATTGAAAGGGCATTCAACAACAACAAAAAGCAATTGAAGGTCATTATTTTGTAGATACAGAGGCAGTTTCCCATAGCAAACTGCTAGTGAATTGGAACTATGACTCATGGATCTTGTCACTTGAGCCTGTTCTTCCTTTGCCATCTAGGTTGCCCTCCAAAGTGCCTAGATTTCAGAGGATTTGGGGTGTGATAAGTTACTGTGGCAGTACAGTCAATAGAAATAATTTTTTAAAGTGGATTCTGGACTAGAATCTTATGCTCTTCCTAAAGTAACTTTATTGCTCAAATCAAAGTGATCATTCCTTATACCAAATTATTTGTAAGAAGATCAAATACATATGTTTGGATGTTTTGGAGTAAAGAAGCAGGGGAGTAGGGAAAGGTTTCCTGTGTTGTCTTCTCCAATCTCCATTTCCAAGTGGGACACTCTCAAGATTCATGCATTTTCTCCTTTAAATTAACATGGCTGAGATTGAGTGTGATGTTAATGGTCTCTTTGGGTTGCGACTTTGTTGCACAAAGCCCTGTATTTGGTTGTTTTGCTTGTTATCATGAGAAAAATCATTAAGTTGGTTTCACATTATCCACTGAAAAATCCACCCCGACTGGTATCTGAATCCTGTTTGCTATCTTCTGCCTACTCCTGCATGCAAACCTGACTGACTCCTACAGATTTCTACTGAATCAGGGATGTGAGATGTGTTGATCATCAGCTCATCTGTGCCTAAGATCCAATTGAGGAGGTAAGTGTCTGTACATCATCCCCGACTCATCTGACTTTTCTTTTCTTGCTTTGGGAAATAGTGTTGGACTTATATTCAAACACAAAATGTTTTCCTGGTCAGATTGTGGTGACCGCTACAGAGCTCTCTTTGATGGATGATAAATTTGAAAGCAAACATACACAATATCTAGTCTTACCTTAACTAATGTGATATTTTCATCTGTTTTTGTCTGAGGAGCAAGTTGAAGATGATCAGGACATGCCACCCTAACATATGCTGCCTTGGTGTATGGATTACTTTGAGCGGAGGACACTTGATACACAGCAAATGCAGGAAGATGCTTTCTCAGAACTCCTCTTATCCATGTAAAGACAGATATTCCAAAAGAAATCGATTGTCATCAATCCTTTCCCTGGAAGTTTCATCAATCTGGGAGTTTTGTTTAAAAAATTCTTTTTCTTAAGATCAAATAAACATTTTAGACAAATTATAATTGTTTATAATTATGGGATACACATTGATGTTATTATGCACACACACACAGGCACGGTATGGACTCATTGAATGAAGCTAATTAACAAAGCCACCATATTGAATACTTAAAAGAATTCAATATGACCCTGTCTAATTGTAACTTTGCACCCTTTGACCAACATTTTCCCATTCCCTACACAAGATTAACTCTTATCACAGGAGAGGAGACTCTAGAAGTTGGCACCACACACAGACTTTGTCACAAACCTATCACCTCTTCTTCTAAGGGTGCATTTATCTTCCCCAAAATAATTTACTGTCCCCTAAGTTGTCTACATTTGCCCTCTCCTCTCTCCTCAGAGGAGGGCATATATTCTAAATTTCGCTTATTTTTTGTGTATTCACTCTTTTTCTAGTGATGCCCCCAAACATGTAGTAAATTTGTATACCTTTTGTCCTGCTGATCTGGCTGTTGTCACTATATTTCATAGACTATTAAAGAAACTTCAGAGGGTGAAAGGAAAGTTTTCCTTCCCCTACAAAGTTGTAACAATAGTCTTTAAGAAAATTCCCATTCACAGACAGATGCCTCATTGTTCTTTGCATTATTCTGCTGGCAGGATATTTAAGAAATCGCCACATTGTGACAGCTACTATTGTTGTTTGTAAGAGTTGTCAAAGAGAAACAAAGCTGGACACTAGTTAAAGGCAACAGAGACAGATTTTATTCAATGATAACTATTGCAATAGGGAAGAGAGTTCAGAGTAAACCGAGCTCAACTTTGCCAAACCAAAAGGCAGGAGAATTTTAAAATGCTGAGGTGGGCTGAAAGAAAGACACTGAGAGGTCATTAAGAGAGTTTGGTTCATGTGACTCACTTGGTTATTCAGGATTGCTAATTGGCACTTATCTGGAAGAGAAACAAAATTCTCATGTCTTTATGACAGGCATAGTTTTGCAAGTTGGAGCAAGAAGCCCCACTGAAGTTAGCCCCTTAGCCTCCCACAGGGAGTTGGAGTGAGAGTTATTTTCTTGAATCTTTACATTTCAAAGAACTATTTCCAAGTCCTTGAGGAGACAGTTCTGGGTGGTAGATTTCCATCTCAAAGGGGCAGAGAAAGGATTTATAATTGCAAACTTTCTAAAGTAACTGCTCTAAGAGGAGGTTTAGGGAGCTATCAGCCTCACTAGGTTTTAGCTGGAACAGATAGTAAGCTTTTCTAGCAGCATTGAACTTTCTCGGACAGACTTTTTAGGGGGAATTGGAGTCATAATAGGGGCACCACCTTAAGCTTCTAGAAGCCATGCTAGCATTTGATGAAGTCTGTTAGTGCAGGAGTTTGGAAAGGGTTGTATGCTGAGAATTTTTGCAGTTCTCAGGGCCTACTCTGGGTCAGATGCAAAGTTTGCTGGAACATTGCATATGATATTGAAAACCCTCCCAAAAATGCTGAGAGAGAATATTTTCAAACTTTTTCAACATCTGAAATAACTTAGGTTTATAGAAAGATCAGAGGATGATTAATTGGTAGGTCTAAGATTTGAATCCAGTTCTGTTTGCAAGTCGGAATCTTACTGATTCCCCAAATATAAAATCTGTAAACTTGGTAATTTTTTTCAGATTCTTGTTTGAAGAAAATTGTTTTAATCATGTACTTTTTAAACTTACTTCTAACTAATTTTTTGTGGATTTTAACATCCTTTGTACCACCTTTCTTTTAAATTAGATTAGGTTTGGGGGTACAATAAAATGAAGAAAAACGTGAAATCTTTTGCTTTCTAGTGTCCTCTATGCTATTTAACTTTTTCTCTATCCTTTCAGGGTTTTCTTTTTTTTTCTTTTCAGGGGAAAAAGTAGTGTATAACCAAAGAAAGGGGAAAAAAATGAGAACACAATTGTACAAATACAGTGAAATTAGAGCATTTTAATAACTATTCAAGAAGAGGCAAAATGCAGGGTTTCTCAATATCTGCACTAATGACTTTCTTTTTCTTTCTTTTCTTTTCTTTTTTTTTTTTTTTTTTGAGACGGAGTTTCCTTTTGTTGCCCAGGCTGGATTGCAGTTGTGTGATCTTGGCTCACTGCAACCTCTGCTTTCTGATTCAAGTGATTCTCTTGACTCAGCTTCCCAAGTAGCCGGGACTACAGGCACCCGGCACCTTGCTTGGCTAGTTTTTGTATTTTTAATAGAGACAGGGCTACACCATGTTGGCCAGGCTGCTCTCAAATTCCTGACCTCAAGAGAGTTGCCCCTCTCAGCCTCCCAAAGTGGTGGGATTACATGCGTGAGCCACCATGCCCAGCCCTATTGACATTTTTGAGTCAGGTGATTCTTGGTTGTGGGAGCAGTCCTGTGCATTGCAGTATATTAACCCTGGCCTTTCCCCACTAGATGATTTCCAAATGTCCCCTGGGAGGCAAAATCATCTTAGTTGAGAACCCCTGAATTAAAGGATCTAAAAAAGGTTTTAAAAATTGTAGTCACTCTTGTGTCCCTGCTGCTGCCCTGTTTCGGTTTGTAAAGCTTTCTGAAATCCACCATTGTGCTTTTGGATCCTGAACTGTTTCAAACTCTGGCTAACATGTTCAAGAGCAAGTTGGCATGACTCTTCTGTGACCTCATTGCTTGGCCCAGGCACCAGTTCATCGCCAAGTCCTTGCTTTGGTGGTTTGTCTCATGTTACGGTTATATTTGATTCAATTTCTTAAACATTGAAACACCAACATTTCCAGGTTGACTAAAGTACCATCCTGCCTCTCCAGCCTCCTTGAATGAGATCTTAATTTCATCTTCTTTGCTTTCTTAAGGGCTGGTTGCCCACCTGATGAGGCCTTTGCCACCTTCTCTGCAGCCAGAAACTCTTGATGCTATGCCCTGTCTTTATACCTAAGCCTCTCCTTTTTGTATGCCACTTAATAAAGAAAGCCCCACTCAGATGTGCTTCAAACATAAAAGTATAAGAGCTAAGATCAAAAAAGAGCTAATATTGGTAACACTGTAGGGACTGGCAAAAAATAACAGAATTGATTTATACAGGGAAATAGGACAAATTAGCCCTGGTAAGGAGACCATGCATTTCTGCAGAAAAAAAATTCAGTATACAACACAGGAACCAAAAGAGCAGAATTAAGGTAAACAACAACAATAACAACACTTCCCATTAGTAAATTTCTCTCTTCAGTCACTTGTCCCTTTTCATATGTTTGTTGAGGCCTTTTCAGTATTATTAATTGCTTTCCCAGTTTTATTAGGTGTATTTTATATGCTCTGTGGTAGTGGGTATGTATTAATTAGTGGGTTGATTGATTTCCTTTGATAGAGTTGTATTCGCAAAGTTGACTAAACAGCAGCTGAGTAGAGCCTTCAGTTTCAGTTTCCTGATAAACTGGGGTAAATCAAAGTCATCCTGATGGGTTTTGCCTGCTTTGGTTTTGAATTGGGAGGAAATAATAAATCTCTGTTTTAATTCAGAATATAAAGTAGGAAGAAATCCCACGGAATTAAATCAACAACCTCAGGAATTAAATCAATAAATAAGCAAATCTTCCACATGCAGCCACTTTATTTCAAAGCTTTCAGTTTCTAGCCACACTCACCTGGTCACCATTCTTTTACCCAGCAAGCACTTAGGGAAATTTGTTCCATTTAGTGGGAGCCACCTTCAACGAAAGTCTTTCATGATTTAAAGCTAGGCTGGAGTAATTAAATTTAACAGAAACTCCATCTTCGAAGGGCTGACAAATAATATATCATTTATTTTGCTCCTTTATCTGAAAAGTTCATGGAGATATTTGGAAATCTACCTGTTTATTTCACCTTTACCAGAAGGTCTTGTTCCATAATAAATTTAGAACAGAATAGTTTCTAGATACTTAATATATTGAGCTAAAATATATTTGCAGAGGATTCACAGAGGTTTGCAGTAATTGTGCCTTTTGAAAAAGAAAAATGTTTTAATGCTTTGGGAAAAGTCCTGTACCTATATCAGTAATAGGATCCAATTGCAAATTCTGGGAATCTGAAACTGGTGGTATATCTCCTTGTGACCTTTGATTGCCGGCTACACTAACAAATCTCTGTGAACACGGTCTTTAAATAATTTCCTGGAAGCCCAGAAAATTTTGGAATTACTTTTGGCATATGAAGTTAGTAACCCTGCCCTTCCCCTTGGCAGAGCAGGGAAGGAAGAGGGATTTATAGAACAGCTCAGTCAAAATAAATCTTTTGAAATCCTTTCTCAAGTTTTAAGTCCTATCACTTTTTATATCCTTGTTACCAGTGAGGGTATCAAAGGTTATCTGGCATTTCAACAATCATTCTAAATACTTTCAATTTTTTTTAGCATCTCCTTTGAAATATATCTGAACTATTTTGGTACTTTCCTACTCTGTATTCTTCTTCAACAACTGTACATGTTCTTTATAGTTTTAGAATTATATTACAAACTTCTCATTCTTACATGTTATTTCAGTTGCAAACATTTTTACATTCATCTTTTTTTTATGATCGTCAAGCCTATTAAATGTTCTGGCCATGTTTTTTCCCTACATGGACTCCAACTCTCTTAATCTTAATAAAAATAATATAATGTCATTACTGAAACAAGTCATTTCCCTTTAAAGTCTTTTATTTTACTCTTTCATCCATTAAAACACTATTGATCTTGCCCCAGTACTAAATCACTATGAATGAAGGAAAAGTTCATATAACTTATCTAGGCATGTTACAGAATTAATTACGATTTTGTTGAGGAAAGATAGATATAAATTAGGATGAATATACAAAATGAAATGGTACTGAAATGATAGATGCAGTCCGTTAAGTAATATTTAATCCTGCTGATATTCTAGGGATACTCGTTCTCTCACTATTTAAATTTCCTTCAATGACACGAGATGAAACACATTTTATCATCATGGAGAACTTTCATTACATGGCCATTATTTAAGTAAAAGAGTATAGATAACAATATTTCAGATCTTTTCAGTAGTGCATGCTGTTAAATTTAGCTGTTTTTGTTTAAAGTTTTCGAATAGTTTTGCAAATGAACATATGAGTAATGAAGATTCTCCCATTTTGTTCTGTTTTGCTTAGATGATGGAAAAAAAATGTTTTCCCTCCCTCCCTCCCTCCCTCCCTTCCTTCCTCCCTACCTCCCTCCCTTCCTTCCTCCCTCCCTTCCTCCCTTCCTTCCTTCCTTCCTTCCTCCCTTCCTTCCTTCCTTACTCCCTTCCTCCCTACCTCCCTCCCTTCCTTCCTCCCTCCCTTCCTCCCTTCCTTCCTTCCTTCCTCCCTTCCTCCCTACCTCCCTCCCTCCCTTCCTCCCTCCCTCCCTTCCTTCTTTCTTTCTTTTCTTCCTGTATTTGTTTAAAGAACAAAAGAAGTTGATGTATGGATCTATTTGCTTTAAATTATATTCATTAGACATATATATCACATCTACCTACACATCCGTTACAATCAAGTGTTCCCAGGCCATTTACTATAAAAAGTTAATTTTTGGAAGCCAAGGAGGAAACTAACATTTAAGTTCTCACATATCCCTCCATATCCTCCTTCTACATATAGAAACAACATAGCGAAAAATTTGTTTCAAAATGTTTAGTGTTTTTCAAGGAAAAAAAAGGTAATTGGGAAATGCTTTTAAGAGAAATTAGTTTCTCTTGTCAACTGTCATCAAGATGGATTACGCTCAGCTGCTTCGTGGAAGCAGAAATGAAATCTAACATATTTGTGGCTAAGACAATAGTGTGCATATTTTTAAATTGCATCAGGTAGGGCCTATTATTTAAGATTCCTTGCTACTGTCATTGTCGCAACATCGTACATTTTTCAAACCAAGCATCAATTCCATTAGTCAGTCTCTCCTTTGCTGTCAAAGATGCAAATACAGGCTTGTGTGGCTTAAAGTAAATGCATCATCTGAAGAGGAAATGTGTCAGAAATATTAAATGAGGTAAGGTTTAATTCAGAAATAAAATAAAATAAACAGATGAGTTCCTGTCTCGCCAATAAAAGGGAAATTTTCTTGTAAAAAAAAAGAAAACCTTTGAGATTGAGTTTTTTGTAATCAAGGAGAGCAAGATATTTATTTCTGCATTCTTAGTACCTACAAAATAGCTGGTACTCAATGACCTCACAGTATAGGTGCTGAACACATATTTTTACAATGAATGACTCAATGAATGAATGAGTAATCAAATGAAAATCAAAGAACTATTGTTTAACGTGTTGAATACACTAAAGAGATAATGTGGTCTATCAATATTTCCCCGAGTGTCCAAGAAAATATGCAATAAACATACATTATTTCAACTTCCCATACATTCCATAATGAGTCATATTTATGTCAATGTATATGGTTGAAGACATACTTCACTCTGTTGAACAAAAGTGAAATGCTGCCATAATTAACTATCTTTGAATATATTTTCTTACATGCCTGCTACTTGCATGTTTTCAGTAACACATATATCCAACAGTCCAAAACATGGGGGAAATTACATTTTTGTGATTGAGAAATATTAGGTCAAAACTCATTTAATAAAGTAAAGATGAAACTTACAACACTTTCCCCAGAGCTAAGCCTAAGGCTAGATATCAAATATGGATATTGGTCAAATGCTTTAAAAGACTTTTGGCTTTACCACCACAGAAGTGATTCTATTAAAACATCTAGACTATCAGTTAAATTTGTTCAGGTAAGTAAAATAGCCTACTTTGTTTTGTTTTTGAGATGGAGTCTCGCTCTGTCTCCCAGGGCGGAGTGCAATGGAGTGAACTTGGCTCACTGCAAACTCTGCCTCCTGGGTTCAAGCGTTTCTCCTGCCTCAGCCTCCCGAGTAGCTGGGATTACAGGCGCCCACCACCACACCTAATGTTTTTGTTGTTGTTGTTGTTTTTGTTTTTAGACGGAGCCTCACTCTGTCGCCCAGGCTGGAGTGCAGTGGTGCAATCTCCGCTCACTGCAAGCTCCACCTCCCGGGTTCACGCCATTCTCCTGTCTCTGCCTCCCGAGCAGCTGGGACTACAGGTGCCCGCCACCATGCCTGGCTGATTTTTTGTATTTTTAGTAGAGACGGGGTTTCACCATGTTGGTCAGGCTGGTCTCGAACTCCTGACTTCAGGTGATCCACCTGCCTTGGCCTCCCAAAGTGCTGCAATTACAGCATGAGCCACTGTGCCTGGCCCCTACTTTGTTTTAAAAAATTAAACAAATAATATAAATATTTTTATTTATTGGATTGATTTAAATATTTTTGTACCATAATGTTTATGTACTTAGACCACAGTTTAATTTACTACCAGTATTTATTATATGAATATTTTGCTAAGTATTTTAAAATTTCCATATAATGCCTCATGGAGTACATAATATGAGCTGAATTTAAAAAAAACCAGAACTTGTTTAAAATAATAACTGAAAATATTTATTATTTACTAAAGATCTATTATGGTATATGTGTTTTATATATGTGATTTTTATCCTCATTTCAATTAAATGAATTGGTATTATAATCCTTGTTTCATAATTGAAGTAGACATTCAAAAAGTTTGGGTAACTCAGCACTTTGGGAGGCTGAGGCAGGTGGATCACCCAAAGTCAGGGGTTCAAGACCAGCCCAACTAACATGGTGAAACCCCATCTCTACTAAATACAAAAATTAGCCAGGCGTGGTGGCAGACTCCTGTAATCCCAGCTACTTGGGAGGCTGATGCAGGAGAATCGCTTGAACCTGGGAGGCAGAGGTTGCAGTGAGCAGAGATTGCACCATTGCACTCCAGCCTGGGCAACAAGAGCAAAACTCCGTCTCAAAAAAAAATAAAATAAAGTTTGGGTAACTTGTTCATGCCTAGACATCTAGTCATTTATGTTTAAATTTGAACCTGTCTTTTCACTATGCCCAACTTTCATTATGATATAATGACTAAAAGACTCTCTCATACATGGACACCACTGCCATGCTAGTTCTCTATTGCATCCCTAACTATTCCATACTTTCTTATCAAGTTCTCTTCAA
The DNA here is from genome assembly GCF_028885625.2 of Pongo pygmaeus. Lineage (NCBI taxonomy): Eukaryota > Metazoa > Chordata > Mammalia > Primates > Hominidae > Pongo > Pongo pygmaeus. The sequence goes on from NC_072388.2 coordinate 81,759,253, forward strand.
TTTTTTTAAAAAAGCACAAGCAATCCGTGAACATATAGAATGTATATTAAAATATATGAAATATTAGCCTAGGCAACACAGTGAGTTTCTGTCTCTACAAAGAAATAAAAATAAAAATTAAAAAAAATTAGCTGGGTGCAGTTGTACACACCTGTAGTTTCAGCTACTCAGGAGGCTGAGGCAGGAGGATCGCTTGAACCCAGCAGTCAAAGGCTGTAGTGAGCCATGATCACTTCACTGCACTCCAGCTTGGTGACAGAGCACAACCCTATCTCTGAAAACAAAGAAAAGATGTGGGATATAATTTATAATGTATATAGAGAGTATTGTGGGAGTTGTGTATTCTCCGCTCTTATTAGTTTCATCCCTATAACAGAAGCTCAACAATGTGACATCCCTGCCCTCTCTTTGTCCCATTATTTATTCTGGCCCAAGGGAGGTGTTGTGACTTATCTGACAGATAAATTTGGAAGAGTGAATTTGGAGAAACAAAGTTTGGCTCAGCAACTTCTTCATTTCTCTTAGGAGCAAGCTACTTGCTGGGATTGGGTGCTTCAATGTTTTAAGTATCTTTAATGACTCATTCTTTAATAGCTTTAGTACTGCCTGGGAAGACCTCAACTGTTGCCAAATCTGTTTCAATCCAGTATTTTCACTAGGTATGCCCGCCTAACTTGAGGGTCTATATTATATCTTAGGACCATTTAGTTGTCATGCTAAGCTGTGTCTTCCATCTCAGCCTTTATGAGAAATGTGAAGTTTGGCTAGCATTTAGTAGTTCATCATCTTATTTCCTGATTTTCACACATTTTGGATTTAACTAATGCTATCTATTAGGCCTACGGAGAGCCTCCAACAAATACAACAATAACCACCATGTAAATTTACATACATATTCACACCTATACAAAACCACAACAAACAAAAACAAATCAGGAGAAAATATACTAAAACTATATCAATGGCTGTTTTTAGGTAGTACCTTTCTATAGGAAGTCCATGATAGTCCTAAGTTTACTGGTGTAGTTTTTTTTTTTTTTTTGAGACAGAGTTTCACTCTTGTTGCCTAGGCTGGAATGCAATGGCGCTATCTCCGCTCACTGCAAACTCTGCCTCCTGGGTTCAAGTGATTCTTCTGCCGCAGCCTCCCGAGTAGCTGGGATTACAGGCATGTGCCACCACATCCGGATAATTTTGTATTTTTAGTAGAGATGGGGTTTCTCCATGTTGGTCAGGCTGGTCTTGAACTCCCTACTTCAGGTGATCCACCTGTCTCAACCTCCCAAAGTGCCAGGATTACAGGCGTAAGCCACCCCATCCGGCTGCTGGTGTAGTTTTAATCACAATATCCAAACAACAAAAGGGAAAGCATGAGATAGTATGAGAAGTATGAGTGATAATTCCCTTTCACTTTTTGTATTTTCCATATTATATATAATGCACATGTGTGGTATTTTTATTAGAATCAAACTAAAAATACCTTTTCTAAAGAAAAAAGACTAATTTCATCATGTTTTATTTAAACAGCAACCTGCCTTGTTGTAAACCTGTGAAGTGAAAAATTGATGCATTTTATTTTTTCTTCATTGACCATATGGAAAAACATACATTTAACTACCCAAATTACATAAATATTGACACACAAGTGCCTAATTATATGTCTGAGCATGAAATATTTAATTTTAATGACCTAAATATTTTACATTAGCATCTGTTTTTGGAAGGGCATGCTTACAAATTATTCTGGCACTTTGACTGAAGTATCTTCTGGAATAGCAAATGTTATAAAATCCATAGGGAGTAAATGTATTATGTTTATATTAGTGATGTTCTTTATATTTTTCTTGGTATTTTGATAGGGCTGTCATATTTCAAATTAACTTTATGGTAATAATATAGCACCTTTAGGTTATTACAACAATACAGCTAGAATTACAGAACCAGAATAATTTATGCTAAAAAGTTATTACTGATTCAATTATTCAGTGAATTATCATCTAAAACAAAAGTGGGGATAAGAAAACAGAAACTTAATATAAGCAATCCTGATGGAACTCTTCTTACTCATCAAATATGACCTAGGTATGTTCTGTTTTACTTATCCAGTGTGTGTTTCTACCTTAACAGGTAGTATATAATACATAGAATAGAAAACAAGTCTTAGTAACCCTAATTTTTACATGCATGTTTTGGCACTTGAGCAATATACACTGTCTAAAAATAAATGTTTGGAGAGTAATATTAATGTGAATTTTCAGTAAAAATAAACATGAAATGAAAATAAATATTCATCCTTTCTAGATGATGTTATATGTCATAGTAGTATAGTGGAATTCTTGGGTAGCCAATAAAAGTACAAAAATTGTCTTTATCATAAAAATACATTACTTTTTATCCTTATGGTGTATTGAGACTAAGATCAATAAAAATAGACCTACCACAAGCTTCCTGTATAAAATCTATAGGGGGAAAAACAAAAACCCCAGGGTTTTACAAAGATACAGCATGTGGCTGTGCATAAAATTACAAGCACATGCAAACCAAAAGAAATATCTCTAACATGTAAATTCAATGAAAATGAATTAAGATATAATCAAAGGATTTAATTTTTTTTTTAAAGAATGCTTTTAAAATAAACCTTCTTTTTTAGAGTGGAGGGATTTTTACGTCAGCTCTTAAATGTTTATGGTAAGAGGTTATTGGTTTGGCCAAGATTCAGTAATGGTTACCAAAGCTAATCTCCCACTGTGAACTGCTGTAGATCTGGACACAATATACGCAGCAATTATTTTCAGGCACAGGGTAGCAGACTGTGCTGGGCAAAGGTTCCTAAAAGAGGGAAGATATGCAAGATGAGCTCCTTATTCATACTGGGATTCTGTCTGGAGGCATTTTATAAAAAGAGGCAATGGGACCCGAAAAGCGAGCACTGGTCTTGCTGGGCAAAGGAAACAGGAATAAGAGTTCCGGGATGCAGAAGAAAATAGAGGTGGAAGCGAGAAGGAGGTGAAAGAGGAGGAGGAGAAGAGAAAGAGGTGGCCGGGTGCGGTGCCTCACGTCTGTAATCCCAGCATTTTGGGAGGCTGAGGCAGGTGGAATACGTGAGGTCAGGAGTTGGAAACCAGCCTGGCCAACCTGGTGAAACCCCATCTGTACTAAAAAATAAAAAAGAAAGAAAAAAAAGAAAAATAAAAAAAAGCAGGGCTTGATGGTGCTCGCCTGTAGTCCTAGCTACTCTGGAGGCTGAGGCAGGAGAATTGCTTGAACCCGGGAGATGGAGGCTGCAGTGAGCCAAGATCTCGCCACTGCACTTCAGCCTGGGTGATAGAGCAAGACTCCATCTCACAGAGGGAGAGAGAGAGAGAGAGAGAGAGAGAGAAAGCAAATACGTGGCATCAAGTTTGGAAAAGAAGAAATAAAATTACTCATTTTAAAAAAAATGATGACATGAGCGTATACGTATAAAATAGTGAAGAACCTAACACGAAGAGAGCAGCATATTCAGTCACAATCAAATTAAATCACAGTGAAGTGCTTTTGAATAATTAAAACCCTGAATTTCTACTTACTATTAATAAGGACTACAGAAAATTTTGTTGATCTCTCTCTCCCAATTCTTTTTCTGACAGAAAATGTCTTGTCAGAACATTTAAAAGCCCTAAACACTATAAGATAGAAAAGGAGAGATAGAGGGAGACATAGAGAGATTTAGATTTCTAGATACACAGATAGAAATATATGGATATATATAATTAGATGTATAACTCAATACATGAAGGTAATTTTTCTACCATTGAAAACACAGATTAATAATTAAACATATTTCAGATTTGTAGGCTTCTTAAAAAATAAAATGAAAAATAACAAAGTTAATACTATGGTCTGAATATTTGTGTTCCCCCAAAATTCATATGTTGAAATCCTAAATCCCATGGTGATGGTATTAAGAGGTAGGACTTCTTGGTGGTAATTAGGTCATGAAGGTGGAACTTTCATCAATGATATTAGTGACCTCCTAAAATAGGCTCAAGGGAGCTCGTTTGCCCCTTCCTCCTCCATGTGAGCACCATGAGACGGTTTCATCTATGAGAAGGCATGTGTTCCTCAGGCACTGAATCTGCTGATGCCTTGGTCTTAGACTTCCCAGTCTCCAGAATTGTGAGAAATAAATTCCTTTTGTTTATAAGCCATGTCATTGATGGTATTTTTTATAGCAGCCTGAAAGGACTAAGACAGTAAGCATCATGAAAATAAACACTTGTCTTCTAAAAGTGACTATTTTGAAGGGGAAAGTATTCATTTAGATGTCATGTTTCTCCTCTGCCTGCAAAGACAATTCATTGTGCTTGTTATATATGCTGAAATAATAATTATCACAGAGAAGATGGCATGCATAAGATATAGTATATATTAAAGTCCTCTTCAATATGTTTGCAATGTATATTAGGTTATCAGTCATCAATTTTGAATATGTTTTGAATCATGTTTATTTTGAATTAAAATGTGCCTAATTCCAAGTATCTTCACTTATTAACTTTTGATGCCTTCCACAAGATGATGATGATGATGTGATGATGATGATTATTTATTGAGATGGAGTCTCACTAGGTCACCAAGGCTGGAGTTTAGTGGTGCGATCTCAGCTCACTGAAAACTCCACCTCCTGGATTCAAGCGATTCTCCTGCCTCAGCCTCCCGAGTACCTGGGATTACAGGCCAGCATGATACAAATTTTTTTAATGTTAATATGATGCAGTACAAAGATAATTTTTCAACATGATCAAGGAATTTAAAAGACTACACAAGCATTATTTTGCAATGTTTAGGAGCTCTGTATTGAGCCAAATTGCTTTGGTTCAAATACTGACCCTGCCACTTAGTTTTTATTGTTTGTTTGTTTCTTTTATCTTGATAAATTAATTTATCTATGCCTTAGTTTCTTCATTTGTAAAATGTAAGTGATTATAGTCCACTTATTTCAATGGATTATTGGGAAAAATAAATGAAGATATATAGAAAAATTTTAATATATGGAAAAATCATTCCTGACCCATTATAAAAAAACATTATATAAGGGATCCTGGTAATTGCATATCACCTCTTTCACAGATCCATTGTCCTACTTTCCCCTCTTCTAATTGTTCCTATCTTGAATAGTAGTTTGAATTACATCACTATTCCATTATAATTACTATCTTGGTTATGATCAGTTGATCACCTGATATGTACAGGCCATTGTGACAGACACTTTATTTTACTTTACTCCTCTGAAAAGTCTTATAAAATAGATATTATTCAAGTTTAACTGCTGGTACGAATGAAATTCAGAGAGTTTAATGAATACTACTTTCAATATTTTAGATTTAAACTCAGGTTTATCCAAATATAAAATCATTCTTCCTTTCCTTAAGGTTATTAATGAATTTATCACCTTTTCACTCTCTTGGCCTTCTATTCTTACATTTTCCTGGTTATGAAATAAGAAGTTACCGATAACTCCTATGAGTGAGCAAGAAAACAAGTAAAGTGTGTTTTTTTCTTGCTCTCCTGTCTCCACCGTATAATATGCTACCAATATTTTATAAAGACACCAGCTACTGCTAATTCAAATATCGGTAGCCGAAATAGGTCACTCTTATAGAAAAACAGATAAAGAGCAAAGTAAAGACAATATTGATTTTCCAATTAAAAGAAAGTCATTTATCTAAAAACATTGGAAGCATAATAGTATTTGAAAGCAAAATAAAACAAAACCAAACTAGTGATACTTTACTGAGGGATCTGTTGAAAGGTAGCATAACGAGTGTTATGCTACACAGCTCTCTGTCTGCACCGAGTGTCCTCTATAGCCCCTTGGAGCTCCCTGCTCTTTCCACAGATCCTCTCTCTGCTAATACAACGAGGAAGGGTGACCTTTCCATTTATCCTCCTATGGAAGTTCCAATTTTCCAGTCCTAATTAGTAACATTAAGCCATAAAGAAAAAGAAAGCATCTGGGTGACAAGGTTCCACACCAAGCCAGGAATGAATTATAGCCCAGCTTAACCTCGAGTAGTACTGACATTTTAAAAATTGAGCTTCTTAAGACACATGCATAAATCTCTAATGTTGGAATTTCAGAGGAAATGTTTTTGAGCAAAAGGTTCCTCCTGGAGCCAATAAAAGTGTTATATTTGGGTGAGAACAGTCATGATTCTTTTTAAAGATAGCCTTGTGCTTTCAGTGGACAGTTTTTTATGTAGAGTTGATGTTCTTCTACAGTACCATGACATGCCATTCAGCATCATCAAACTAGCCTTTTAAAACTCTTTTCTGCACTTCAGTCTTCTAACAGAAAGACAGAAACTATACTGTTCTTACTATTAGTTCAAAATTTTGTTCAGCTAACACATATTGAGTGTTTTCTCCCCAAAGGCAATGAGTGGATACTGCTACCTCTCTTTGAAATGCTATCTTCTCTTCCTACTTTCACAGCCTGGCTAACACCTTCCCATTCTTTCAGTCACAGATTGGATGCCTCCTACCGAAGAGACCTTTTCAACACTCAGTAAAGTAATTTTGCAATTCACTAATGTATTCAAAATGTATCCCCTTTAAAAATATATGGCCACTTTTGTAATTCCAACACAGAAAATTTGTGTAGAATGAATATATAAAAGGTACTATGAGGAATATGGGGAAGATTAACAGCCTATCAAGAGGCTTTTTACTTGAGTGAAGACTATACTACTCTTAATTTATTACAACAAGAAAGTAAAAAAATAACAATTAGCATCATGGGTCTGGTGCACATAACATGCTCTGAAAGTGCATATGTAACGCTTCATATTTTTAGTCACTAATCTGGAAGGTTAATGGAAATATATGCTTCCTCATCATGCAATTAATTACCATTTTATTTTTTTATAGGTGCCATCATAACCTTAAATTGTCTTTAGAAAAAAACAAATAGTAGTGTTTGCAACACTAAGTACTTCTATGCCAATTGCCATAGAATTTTCCTAGGAAATTGTCAGGTGTTTTTTGTTTTTTGTTTTGTTTTTTTTTTGTTTTGTTTTGTTTGGTTTATCATCCATTGCTTGAACAAACAGGTTTGGCTGGGCTTGTCAATGGCTAACGTAAAGTTTGTGAGTCAGAAACTGGATACTACTTATTGAAAAAGAATGTATAACTGATGGTACACTAATGTAAGTGAGGAATTAAGATAATTGCCTACTCTATAATCTGGGCCATCACCTCAGGAATGTTATGTTCTGATTTACACTCCTGATCTGGAATTCTAGAACATACCTTTAAGTGAACAATCAGAAATCACCAGCATCATTGTAGACTAGGGGTGATGAGGAATTATATATCCTCACTTTCTCATATCAAAAATATACTCTCAGCATCTATGTGTAAATTGTTAAAAATATGTGGATCTATTTATGTAAAATAGAAAAGACATCATGGTTCTATTTGTTTTATGATGTGGTAAACATTACCAAATTTGAAGAGAAAATAAAATGTCAAATAAAAACTACAAGTGCTAAGAAGAACTAGACAGATTCACCGAATTTCCAGATTTCAAGAAATATTTCAGCCTCTATGATGTTTGCCTTGGTTTGCTGGCAATGACATAGTTCCAAATGAAAGTACAAGGATACACTCTCCATCATTGCAGGCGAAGGATCAGTACACATGTGGCAGAGAAAAGGACATGGGAATTTTGTTCATCCCATGGATTATGAAGGCCTGCATCTATCCATCTTGTCAGATCCTAAGAGGTACAACAATTTTATCAGAGAGTTTCAGAAGATGTAAAGGCAATAGCATCAACTGGCATGTGTGTCTTGTTACTGCAGTCTGCTTTTGCAGGAGAGCCCTGGAGACCTCTATTTTGTGAAGCTAATTGGGAATAATCGTGGCATTTATTAAGTGCAGTCAGGTATTCAAAGGCAGGCTGCCTATGGCCAGGCAAATGTCAATCATTTTAAAATGTACCTCTAGGGTCAATTCCTCTCCTTCATTTTAGACATAGCACGGAGTTGAAATTCACGCTACTTCATTAATAAAAAATTCAATCACTCTCTTTTTAATTTAGAGTTTCAGATTTCAATTGATTTGGGGGATAATCAGGTGACATCCTAGAAACAGGCTTATTAGATAGCGGCACTTCATGGGGAAGTCCAGAACCCAATAGCAAATTATCTTTTGAATCCATATCACTGCAAAGACCTGGAATCCTTGGCAATGGTATATGCATAAGCCTCCCAGCACCTATGCTTCTCTTTCTCCCTGCCCACATACACACGCTTCTTAAGTCTGGCTATAACTAAACTGGAATTCAAGTCGTATTAAGAACAGACCTTATACAAATGTAATAATAATAGTCAACACATATTGAGTTTTTAGTATGTTCAAGCACTGTTTTATTCATTTTTCCTAACTTTTTATTTTAGAATAGTTTTAGGTTTACATGAAAGTTGCAAAGATAGTACAAAGAATTTCCTTATACACTGCACCTAGTTACTCTTATTTTAAAAATCATATATTGATATGGTACAGTTGTCACAACTAATGAATGAATCAATATTGAAACATTATTATTAACTGAACTCTACATATCTTTGTATTTCTTAGCATTTATCTAATATTCTTTTTTTTTTTGTCCCAGGATCCTATCCAGGATACTATATTACATTTATACATCATATCTCTGGCTTCTCTGTGACAGCTTCTTGGACTTGACTTGATTTTGATGATTTTGATATCTTTAAAGAGTACTGATCAGGTTGTGCTGTAAAGTGTCCCTCAATCAGGATTTGTTTGATGTTTTTATGTGCAATTAGACTGGGATTATGAGTTTTTAGGAATTAGTCTACAAAAGTAAAGTGCTATTCTCACCACATCATATCAAGGATACACATTGTCAACATTACTTGTCACTGTTGTTAACTTTGATCGCATGGCTGAGGTAGCGTATGTTAGATTTTTCTCCACTGTAAAGTTAGATAATTTTCTTTCTTTATTGTATTCTCTGGGAGAAAGTCACTAGGATCAACTTGTATTTCAGAGTTGGGGAGTTATGTGTCACCTCCCTGAGGGATGGTTGTATGCATTGCTTACAAATTTACACATTTTCAAGATAAACACTATGAGATAGGTAGTATTACTATTCCATTTCATAGATGACAAAACTGAGGCATAGACAAGATTAAATTTTAAAAAGTGCCCATAGTTGCATTTGCATACATAAAGGTGGCTGAATAATGTGAACTTGGGCAGCCTAGTTCCAGATCCTGACTCAAAGTCAATGTGCTTGTAATTCATTTACACAAGTGAAGTTGAAGTGGTGACCTGATCATTAAAGTCAAGTGGCTGAAATCCTCTCATGTAAAAAAAGCTATATTTGTCCTGGGTACTCTGGAAATAAAGCAGAGCTGAGATCAATGGATGGAGTTTAAAAACAGAAATGCTTTAACCCATAATAAAGAGACGATATTCTGAAAAATGTTAAGCAATAAAATTGGAATGAATAGGCTACCTGAGACTAGCAGTACTTGGATGACAGTGTTATTTCACAAGCAATAAAGTAATACAAACAAAAGCTTTTATAACACTTACAATGGTTCTCCCATTGTTCTAAGTGTGTTAAATGCATAATAATCCCAATAATCACAACGGCACTATAAGGTAGTCAATATTATTATCCACCTTTTACAAAGATAAAATTGAGATAGTTAGAGTCTAACTAACATGTCCAAGTCAATACACCTAGTAGATGGCAGAGTTGGCATTCAGACTTGAGCAATCTGATCTCCATGGTGCTTGGTTTTCTAAACGCAGAAAGCCTTCTGCATGGTTTCAGAGCTGGAGTAGACCTCACTTGGAAGCACTTCCTCACTGCAAGATGCCGTAGTGTGTTCGGTTTTCTTTAACTTTACCTAGAGAAGTGCTTTGCTTTGTCATTATAAAATATACAACCTTTTCTCACTGCATGTTAATTCTTAACAATTTTGAATTAAAATTTCATTGTGTAAATGTAAAGGCAGACCACCTCCTTCAGATTTACCTTCAGGAAATTAATCATGAAGTTAGAGGCAATTTAGAAAAATGAATATATATTTGTGTTTATATATATATATTCAACATATGTCATTATATTCAACATATATATTTATTTATATATTTATTTTTCTACATATATATACATATATACATGTATTTATATATACATGTATACATTTATATATACATATTTATATATACATATATACATTTATATATACATATATACATGTATTCATTCATATGTAGAAAGAAAGGCAAGAACAGGGGTTTAATGTTGGTTAAATATGATTAGCCAAACATCATCTACCCATTCCTGTCTGACTCTCCCAAGCGGTTTGTCACATTAACCATGTGTGTTACCACAGCAACTGAGCATATCAATTATATTATAATTATCTTTTTGCAAATAGACTGCTAACAGCAGACTGTGTGCTTTCTAAAATCTATATCCCCATTGCTATTACAGGAGCTTTTCAAAACAGAGGAAAGAGAAAGACTCACTAAGAATGCAGTCAAAGAATGTATGAATGATGAAAAAGATAGTGTTAAGAAGAATGCATATGCATTCATATAAATCACAGGTCCTCAAACATTTTAGTTTCAGAATTTCTTTATGCGATTACAAAGTATTAACTACACAAAGAGCTTCAGCTTATATGGAGTACATTTATTAATATTTGCCTAACATTTTAAAAATACTTATTAATTCATTTCCTAAAACCACAATAAATCCGTTGTATGGTAAAATAAATGCCATATTTTTATGAAAAATATCTGATTTCCACAAGAAGACCAATTCATGGAAAGATTAGCATTATTTTTATATGTTTGCCAGTCTCCAAAAATTTGGCTTAATAGAAAACAACTGGATTTTCATATTGGCCTCTGAGATCACTCTGTTGTAGTATCAAATGTCACATGTAGCCTCTGGAATACTCTGCTGTATCCTCTTGAGAGAATGAGAGTAAAAAAGGTAAATCACTCTTTAGGACCCTTGATTGTCCCAGGAGTACATTTTGAAAAACCTTTACAAATGGTTTTGAAACTCTACTCAAAGCTTCAGTGATCACTAATTTCCAATGAAATATTGTTTGGAGAAAGATGAGCTATTTATGACACTGATTGTGAGTTGTAAAATCTTGCTAAGGTGGGTCTTCACATTTAACCCATCCACTTACCTCCTCAATTTCTGCAAATTTCATGCTGAAAAAGGATTTTGAATAAAAACAATGCCAGCCGTCTTCAACCCCCTTATCCAGTGATTTTCCTGTCAGTATCACCTTTTTGCCTAAAGAATGCCATTTATAGCATCTTGTCTCTCCAGAAAACTTTGGGCTGATCCTAAAATTTCAGAGAAATGAGAAAGTTGTTCCTTTTCTCCAAAGAGTTGGAAAGTACATAAAGATACAATGCTAATATAGAAGACTAAGTATAAGTAAATGTTACTAAAATAAATACGTGGATGCCTGCAGATTGCACCTGTCAATCTGGGCTCTTTGATACTGTTTAAATCTAGTTTCAATTAAATAAGAATGTGATTTCCAATACCCTTAATAGTGGAATCATATGGCCTCTTATAGCCAAGTAGTGCTTAAAAGGGAAAGAGCAAATCAGAAACTCCTACCCACCCAAGGACACGGAAGCTAACCCTATTGAACTGACTATCAATAATTAAGGCCTTTGATGTCTCAAATCATTTAGATAATAAGATTGCTTCGAAGTAAATAAATATCAAATTAGGATTTGTGGCAGTCACAGGTGTTTGGCAGGGCTGGCCTATAATCAAAGAGAAAATGAATGCATTTTATTGAGCATAATTAGAAAAAGAAATGAAGTTTATATGCAAATCATAAGCTACTTTAGTCAAAGATAACCGGTCAGACTGCTTTTGGTAATTTAAACTTTCATTTAGATGAGAATTCGCATCTAATTCAATGTAATTTGAGTGCAGCTGGTTGCACTCTCTCAGTCATCTAAGAGAGAAATTTAAATATCCCTGATAACCCTCCTATTTTGCTTTGGTGCTGACAGAACAAAATATGCATTCTTTACACTTGACTTTTTCCCCTGTTTCCTATATAGGGAGTCAGAAGGTCATATGGGATTTTTCAGCATCCAGCACTGACCTTAAAAGAAACTTGTGTGTTTGGGGGATAAGGGGAAGGGAGGAAAACCCCTTTAGATTAAAAAGAAATTAAAAGATTAAAAAGATAAATATTAAAAAGATAAAGATTAAAAAGAAATATGCCTGGATGCATGTAAAATTTAAATGTTTTAGGAACAAATTGGGAATGTAAACATTGTTCCTGATTATTTCCCTCAAAAAAACTACATGCCACTGAAACTGTCTTAACTCTCTTCTTATATTTTGCCATTTTGGAACGTTTATCTACTTGTCTTACCTTCTTCCTGTTAGACTTTAATATGCTTAAGTCCAGGAATTTGTGCTATTCACCTCAGTGTTACCTGAGTAGCTTGGACTGCTACCTATCCTATGTGAAATTAAATTAAATTTAATCGGTCTGGGTGCGGTGGCTCATGCCTGTAATCCCAGCACTTTGGGAGGCCTAGGCGGGTGGATCACGAGGTCAAGAGATTGAGATCATCCTGGTCAACATGGTGAAACCCCATCTCTACTAAAAATACAAAAATTAGCCAGGTGTGGTGGCGGGTGCCTGTAGTCCCAGCTACTAGGAGGCTAAGGCAGGAGAATCACTTGAACCCGGGAGGCGGAGGTTGCAGTGAGCCAAGATTGTGCCACTGCCCTCAGCCTGGCGACAAAGTGAGACTCCGTCTCAGAAAAAAAAAACAATTAAATGGAATCGTTAGCCTAAGGACACTGAATCGAATCATGGCTAAGAACAAAGAGTAATGTTCAAGGAGAAAAAGTAGACCGTTTTGCAAGGGGGTAATGTAATATTTCAAAAGTAACAAATGATTTTAGTATAAGCTGTAGTTGTTTCAGTTGTTTTCTTTTTGCTTTTTTTAAACCTGAATTGTTGCTAGTTGCATGCAATCTGCTGGCTCTGAATTCCTATGGTCCCTGTCTGTTTCTCTTATTCTCCTTGTCACAGTGATCCGCAACTAATCCTTTGCTTGTTTGACTGAACACACTAATACTAAATCAGTGCACCCATCTTAATGCTCTTTGCAAATGCTGAGTAAGTGTTCATAAATAAACATCTGAACTAATCATATTTACTTCTAAAAAGGCATGTTGCATATCAATGCCTTAAACCTATGGTGTAGTATGGTAATCTTCAAAATTAAATGGTCATTATAATCATCTATAGAGATTTTTTTAGAAATATGGACATCTGGGCTCTGTAGAAGACCAAGTAAATCAGAATCTTGGAAAAATTAACTGGACCTTGAAAACATAGTGAAAATTAAGAGGAATTAATATACAGAAATTAGTTAGCATGATGCCTCATACAGCAAATAGTTTTACATATTATCTAGTGCTATGATTAGATATTCAACAAATTTGTAAGTGAAAGCAATGGATACATGAATGAACACTAAAGCAGTGATTCCCAACTTTTTTGGCACCAGGGGCCAGTTTCCTTTGTGGAAGACAATGTTTCCATGGATGGGGTGGGGGTATGTGTGTGATGGTTTTGGGATGAAACTGTTCCACCTCAGATCACTAGGTATTAGAGTCTCATAAAGTGCTTGCAACCTAGATTCCTCGCATGTACAGTTCACAATAGGGTTCGTGCTCCTATGAAAATCTAATGTCACTGCTGATCAGACAGTAATCCTCGCTCAGCCACCACTCACCTCCTGCTGTGTGGCCTGGTTCCTAATCAGCCTCAGACTGGAGATTGGGGGCCTCTGTGCTAAACAGATAGGTACATATAAGGAGAAAAATGCCAGAGAAGATAGACCCAGATGGCTCCTGCTAAATCCTTGGATGGAGATGTTGTCTCCGTCTTCTTTCTGTTCCTTTCCCTCTGCTGATCGCAAACACAGCCTTATTTGTAACACGGTGGGTGTAAAACAAGCCTGTGATATTAATCATATAATGTACATGAAGAGGTTGGAACTCTTTGGTGGCATGCTTTCAAAAGAGGATGGCCTTAATACGACAGTGCTCAATCAGTTAGATGCCAGGTAGCTGAGAGCCATACCTATTCTTTTTTGTAATTGTGAAACTTGACTCTTTCACAGATAAGCAACCACCTAGTATCCAGAAAATTGTTAAGAACTGGAGAGCTCTTGATTCTCTTCCCATTGTTGTTCCCTACTTATGCCTTCGCTCCTTAATCTTAGCTTGGATAAACAGCATATAGTTAAGAGCATAAACCTATGATGGTAGAACACTGTGTCAACTGAGACAGGAAGATGTTTGCTGTTGATGTTATTGTTAGGTATGTGTATTCCCTACTGCTGCATAACAAGTTGCCCCAAAAATGTAGCAGCTTCAAGCAGTAAACATTTTGTTTATCTCATAGTACATGTGGGTCAGGAATCAAATGTGGCTTAGCTAGGTTTTCTGACTTCAGGTCTCCAACAAGTCTTCAAGATGTTAGCTGGGGATGTCATTATCTTAAGGTTCTGTGTGGTAGAACCACTTCCAAGCTTACTTACAGGAGTGATAAACTGAGGCCTTTATTTCTTCACTGTCTGTTAGCCATAGGCTTCCCTCTCTTCCCTGCCACATGGACCTCTCTATAGGGAAGTTAACAACATACATTTGGTTTCAGAGCTAGTAAATGAAAGGGTAAGAGAAAGGGTATTAGCAAGTCTGAAGTCTTAGTATTTTATTTTATTATTTTATTTTATATTTTATTTTATTTTATTATTTTATTTTATTTTATTTTATTGTTTTGTTTGAGATGGAGTCTCACTCTGTCGCCCAGGCTAGAGTGCAGTGGCATGATCTCGGCTCACTGCAAGCTCCGTCTCCCGGGTTCACGCCATTCTCCTGCCTCAGCTTCCTGAGCAGCTGGGACTACAGGCGCCCGCCACCACGTCCGGCTAATTTTTTGTATTTTTAGTGGAGACGGGGTATCACCATGTTAGCCAGGATGGTCTTGATCTCCTGACCTCATTATCCACCCACCTTGGCCTCCCAAAGTGCTGGTTTTACAGGTGTGAGCCACCGCACCCAGCCTGAAGTCATAGTATTTTATAATCTATTCTTGGGAGTGTCATCCATTACTTTCACAATATTCTATTCATTAGAAGCAAGCCACTAAATTCAGTTAATACTCAGGGGGAGGAATTATACAGAGGTGAAAACACCAGTAGGCGGGGGTCACTGGGAGCCATCTCAAAAATGTCCTAACACTTTAGGGGACCCTACTATTATATCTAGCAGTATTCCATAGATATTACCTGCCTATTTAATCAGCCCTCAAAATATCAGTAGAATATCTTCTAAAATTCAGAAGCCTAGAATCTCCTAATAAGGAAGCCTTAGTATGTGAGGCTAACAAGAAGACATACTTTTGGATGTCAAGGTACTTTTACAATTTCCCATTGATAACTCCATACAATACAGGGTGAAATTCAAGGACTTTCACAGAATTACATATACCTCTCTTTGAACTGGCCTGGCTACCTTTCCACCTACATTCTGTGTCTTTCCTTCACTAGAATTTTACAGTCTAACAGTATAATATTGTTTGCAGTTTCCTAGGTAGTTAGGTATATATGCCTGTTGTCTCTAATACCTGGAATGTCCCCATGCACATCTCAGCCATCTGACTATCTCTTACTTAAATTTTAAGAATTAACCTCAGCATCGCCTCCTCTAAAAAGTCTTTCCCAACCTTCTCACTGGGCTACATGCCCATCATCTCAATTTCTATAATACCACTTGCCTACTGCTTAGTGTATTTTCTGTGTGTTTTCTTCAAGAATATATGGAATTTTTAATAGTCAAGACTGTTAATATATCCGGCTTTGCATTCTCAACACCTAGAATGACTTGGGCTACAATTTATTTTACTAAATGTTTGTTGAATTACAATGAAGATGGAGGAGGAGGGTAGGAAGGAAGGAAGGAAAGAAGGTAGGAAGGAAGGAAGGGAGGGAGGAAGAGAGGGAGGGATGGTGGGAGGAAGAGAGGGAAGGAAAGGAGGGAGGAAGAAAATTAAAGTACTATTTTCCAAGTAAACTGAAGAACAAAGTTCTTACACCCATTGCAAATAAATACCATGAGAAGATATTTAAAAAATGATAATCCAATTAAATTACCATCTAATTGATTGATATTTTCCCTTGTAGGCATAAACTTTAAAAAGTCTATAAAGAAGTGAGGAAGATTAAAGTAGAGTCTACCCTGCTATGTTTTAAAAATCATGCTACATGAACAATGTTTGCAATGGTTAAAAGAAACTATGGCGTTTCAGATTCATTGTAGCAAAACAACACTGCCTGCAGGAATTGTGTTAATAAAGTATATTTTTAGTTTAAGCATATTCTTTGTTAGAATATATTCACATTTTTCTCAAGAGGGAGGCTTTTTTAAATAGCAGAGGTACAGTGGTTCTTGCTTATTCTCCTCCTTTCATCGTTCCTCCTTATACTAAACAAAGCACAGATTGCTCAAGCTAAATAGCTGTGCTGTTTAATTCACCAGCTGTTACTGGAAGTGACCACTTTCTTTCCTCCAGTAAGGAGTGTTGTTTCTGATGGGGATTCCATTATCACAAGTAATATAAATCACATTCTCTAATTAATTGCTCAATTATAGTCCATTGGCTTTAACAGAAAATCATACTGTTAAATTAAAAAATCTAACAGTTGCAATATTCTTGATATATATTGCTAATTATAATCTGAACAAATTAAACAATGTGATATATGGTATACTAAAATAACACCTCCTTCTTCCCTTTTTTGTGTATTGTTTTGTTTCACAATCTGGAAATTCACTATATTCTATATCAAAATTTTTCTTTTGTATTCATGTTTTGCTTTTATTTGTGTGCATTTTGTCTTTTATTTTTATTTTTACAAAATCTATACGTAGGAAGCACAGCTCATTGAATCCTTAACTCGATGTCAT
Organism: Pongo pygmaeus; assembly: GCF_028885625.2. Taxonomy (NCBI): domain Eukaryota; kingdom Metazoa; phylum Chordata; class Mammalia; order Primates; family Hominidae; genus Pongo; species Pongo pygmaeus. The sequence goes on from NC_072388.2 coordinate 81,776,327, forward strand.
TGGGTTTCTAAACCATCATCTCTTTCAACTGGAAAGTATGGGTTAGTCAGAAAATGTTGGCTGGCTGAACAGCATTTGGAGAGTGGCATGCATAGCAGGTGGAGTAGGAGGTTCAGAATTGGTTAAGAATGGCTCTGGTCAGAAATCACGCTGGAAGCAGCTACTCTGAGGAAAGTAGTGTTCAGTAAAATCCTTTCAAAGTGTTGTCCTGTAAAATCATTATTTCTTCTTTTAATCTAACTCTGATGGGGTTTTGCTACTCTATACAGCTTGTAGAGGAGTAAAACCCTCTATTCCCCTACTATTCTGCCCAGAATTCATTTTTCTGACAAGCACTGAAATACATTGCCTTCATAGATTCTTTTTTTTTGCTGTTTCCCAACCAATTATGCCAAATCCAGAATCTTCCATAATTAATTTTTCAGCACAATTTTTCCTATCCAATAAACTTGCTTGTTAAATTATACTTATAGCCTAAGCTGTAGCTTTTGCTTAATTAATACATGCAAATATAAAAAGCAGAATAATTAAAGGATTATTTATAATATAAAAAGAAAAGTGATTCAGTAACTGAAGAATTTCTTTTATTAAATATTATTTGCAAATTACCTCTGCTTTCAGGCCCCCTGTGTAATATCTAAGTTGTCAAGGTGTTTATTGGAGAAGCCAAATGTGGTTGTGTGTTTAACACCTTTGAATTTTGGAGTTTTAAAGCTATTCTAAAATCCTTGGAACTGCGCTCTGGCTGCCAATGTGTTTTTCATTAAGATCACATGATGGGGACTTCACAATCAAAAGCTACCAAGCACCTATATTTCAAAGATATAGGAGTGGATAATTTAAATGGCTCAATAAAAATAATAGCTTATTTAATAGAGTGCTTGGCATGTGTTAGCTCTATGCTAAACGCTTTGTGTTATCTATCAAATATTATTCTTACAACAACTGTAAGGGGCAGATACTTTTACAGTCTCAGTTTAGCTCAGGAAATATTGAGAAAATATTTAAATAATTCAAGGTAAGGACAGCTGACTTAAGACTCCATAAAGATGCAGTAGGTATTCTGACCACTGTGTTTTCTTTGTTTGTTTTTAATTTGGGCACAATATTACCCTTAATTTCCACTAGAAACTGGGTATGGTTTTAACAGGCTGAGACCGTCTTCCACACCAAATTTCTTCTTATTGTGTTAATTGACCGCCAAATTTCTAGTTTATGCTTGGGTTAAGATTGTTTTAGCTGTACTGCCTTAGATAATAAACTCAAGTGGCATACCTTAAACTCAAGAAGGTTTACTTCTTGAGTTTATTATTTTCACTCACTTGAGTTTATTATTTTCTTCTTACTAAGACTAAAGAATCTGAGAAAGTGTGAGGTGATTATAGTTAAACAATGAATTGCAATTCTCTGAGTTAAATATTCATCCCAAGGAAAAATACAAAACTTCAGCAAAAGGCAATATACACATTATTTTTAGATATTTACATTTTAAGGCGATCTTGTAAAAAATAGGAAATGATTCAACAATGCATTGATAATACGGAAAAAAATAGCCTAAATCAATGCAAAACTTGGCATTGTTAGGTGGGCTACCGCTGGGTGCTTTTCATTCCCACTTTGCTTAACCTAGCGTTGACCCATGAGAGATCCACATTTAATTTCTCAAAAATGTGTTGATGACTTTTTTTCTGCACTCTTGCAATTTAGAAGCTATTGAATTTCGGTTGAAAGTGAAACTCATCATTATTTTTCTTCTCTTATCTTCTGAGTAGTGCTGCATGCTGTTGAAAAGTTGGATGCGTGTTTTTCTGTTATAACGTGATTTTATTTACTTGAATTTATATCTTAATATACTTATTTACTTACGCTTATTTTTAACTGCCTAATTTGGCTTATAATCTATATAGCTAGATAGTCACAACTGCTTAATTATTTTGAAATAATTCATATTAAACCATAAATGTTTGTGATTCTAATACAGCAACATCACTTTGACAATTCCATAGCTTCGATCATTCTCAGCATTAAGAAGCTATTATGTTTTATGACTGCCAGCAATATTATGTTTAGGTCATCTATTTGGCAGAAAAACAAATGTCAAATTTAATATCTTGGGAAATGTATTGTAAACGTTAACTGATATTGAGCACTTTGTACTTACCAGTTTTTTTTGTTGTTGTTGTGGTTGATTTGTTCCATTTTTTTTTACATCATAATTGGGTCTCAGAAAAAGGTACCAGAAAATGTTTTCTGGGAAAATATATGTACATTAAGGGAGGTGAACTCAACCATAGAAAGACATTTTTATTATCTTTTGTTTCATAATGTATTGTTAAGGAGATCATCAATTTGATTCTAGCAGTTTTCCCTCCGGATCTTCAGCATCAAACATAACATAGGAGAGAGAGCAGGAGCAGTAGATCATACAGTGACATCAAAGTATCCTCATACTGCATGATGAAATCAATTAGAAACTTGACAAATCAACTCCAGCTATTAATGGAAAGGTACATTGTACATATATATTTGTGTGCGTGTGTATATACACACACATACACACATACATGTGTATCTATACATATATAATACATATTGATATATGTATAGACATATATAATACATATTGATATATGTATAGACATATATAATACATATTGATATATGTGTAGACACATATAATACATATTGATATATGTGTAGACACATATAATACATATTGATATATGTGTAGACACATATAATACATATTGATATATGTGTAGACACATATAATACATATTGATATATGTGTAGACACATATAATACATATTGATATATGTGTAGACACATATAATACATATTGATATATGTGTAGACACATATAATACATATTGATATATGTGTAGACACATATAATACATATTGATATATGTGTAGACACATATAATACATATTGATATATGTGTAGACACATATAATACATATTGATATATGTGTAGACACATATAATACATATTGATATATGTGTAGACACATATAATACATATTGATATATGTGTAGACACATATAATACATATTGATATATGTGTAGACACATATAATACATATTGATATATGTGTAGACACATATAATACATATTGATATATGTGTAGACATATATAATACATATTGATATATGTGTAGACATATATAATACATATTGATATATGTGTAGACATATATAATACATATTGATATATGTGTAGACATATATACAGAGAGAAATCTATCCTATATATACTATCATATATATATATACACACACACACACACACACACACACACATATGGAGAGAGAAAGAGAGAAACAGATTTGATGGACTTTGGCATGGAATTCAGCCACACTGTCTTCATCGAGTAGCTTTGATGGCATGGGCTAAGAATTCTCACAAATGCCATCAATTCTGAGAAAGCGAACTGAGTTGTTTTCCTAACTTCCCTGCTTCTGTCTGGGCATGGTAGGAAAATCATCTTTGAGTTTCTACTACAATTTTGGTGTGAGGGACATTTTAAGAATACTGACACTATGATGGAAGAGAAGACTCCAGGATCTGAACTGGGAAAATAATCTGAAGTTTTAGCACAGGATAAGCAAAATTCACTCTACTTCAAATCAATTAGAACCCTGGTTCATGACTTTTGTATCACCCCACAAGGGAGAGAAGAAACCAAATATTCCTTCAAATATTTTATACAACTTCAGTTGATAATCTCCTCTTCCAAGTCCTCAGCCTACTCAAATAATGTCAAAATATAAAATACCCAGAGAGGAGAAACAACAGGTTCCTAGTATTTTGAAGAGAGACAAAGATAAATCACTCACACCATATTGGAACCAAGAGAAAGCACACACAAAGACGTACAAGCTGAAGTAAGATGCAAAACAAACCACATTATGACCATGAACACATACACTTTCTTCCCCATAATTAAAAAATAGTTGAAAGAATGAAACTCCCATAGATAATAAAAGGAAAAAAAGGAAGAAAGAAAAACAGCATGAGAATTGGAAGGAAACCCAATTTGAAAGAAAATGTAATGCAAGAATTAAGGCAGAAATTTTTCAGGAATTTTCTATGCTACAGAAAAACTCAATAAAAGCAAAGGTTCAATAGGTACATAACTTTTAAAGATTATAAAACAACCAAATGAGATGGTAATGAATTATCTCTTGCTCCCAAAACAATGTCCATCCAGAACCTCAGAATTAATGTAAGCTTATTTGGAATAAGGGTCTTTGCAGAAATAATTAAGTAAGGATCTCAGATGAGATTGCTCTGGATTCGGGTGAGTCTAAATCTAATGATGCATGTCCACATCAGAGACAAAAAAAAAAAAAAAAAGAGAAAATGCAGAGACATAAGAGAGATGTAGACGCCAGATAAACAGGAGAGAAGCCATGTGCAAAGGCAGAGGTTGGAGTCATGCAGCTACAAGCCAGGAGACCTTAAGCCTTACCAGCAGCAAGAAAAAGCTAGAAGAAAAACATGAAACAGCTCTCCCTCAGAGCCTCCAGAAGCAACCAACTCTGACGACTGATTTGAGACTTCCATCTTTTGGAACTGTGAGAGTACATTTCTGTTGTTTCAAATCACCAAGTTTGTGGTAAGTGGTTACAAAAGCCCCAGGAAATTAAAACGGAGATGAAATGTGAGATTGCATAGCTACGGAAGCAAATCAAGGACCAAACAAGATTATTACAAAAAATAATTAAATTAGAAGCAGTGAGGATAGAGAAGCTGAAAATTGAATTAATGATAGAAAGTGTAGCAAAGCCTCTTACTTTTTCCCCCCCCAACTGCCTCTATACCCTTTTTCTTGAAAAGAGAAACCTCTCAAAACACATTTTCTGGTGTCCCTTGTGATTGGACGTTGGGTGCTACTTCCGTTCTGACCACAGTGTCTAAGGCAGAAGCACAGGTGTAATCCTAGAAAGTATCTTTAAAGAAAGAATGCATGTCTTAATTTTTCCACTTCCCTGCTGGCTGACATGCAAGGAGTATGAACAGAAATAGAGACTTAGAGATGGTCCACGCTCAGCCTAACAGAACAACAAAATGAAAGCCAACTGGGCTGAAAAGTGTGGGGCTTCCATACCATCCGTGAGAGGCTTATGCTGGACTTGTTGGATGAAAGAAAAATGAACTGCTCTCTTGTTTAGACCACTCACACATTTCAGCTTTTGTTACAGAACCCAGAACTTTTATTTTAAATAGTGTATCCTAATATGCATAGAGATATATCTGAAATTATATTCAAAATATATTCATGATGTGTAGGTATCTGCTTAACTTTTTATAACACATACTTTTATATATGTCAAAGAAAGAGAAGAGGCTTTGAAGTTAGTCTGGGGTTCAAATTATTATGCTATCACTTGCCATTGATCTTAAGTGAATCAATTCATGTATTTGAAACCTAATCCTTCATTTAAGCAACAGAGATAGAACTGCCTTTAACCTCAGTTTTCTAAAGTATAAAATGGGAGTACTGTACTATTCCCTCTTTCAAAGGTCTATTTTTAGATTTATTTAAAGTGCTTAGAATGATGCCTGGAACAAATTAAGCATTATATGATGTTTAGCTATTCTCATCATCCTTATCCTTCCTATTATTATTAACTAATAAGATATGGGAATAAAAAATGATAGAGAATATGTAATGTTTAGCTTAATGCCTGACAAGTCACAAATGCTGACTAAATGTTAGTCATATTATTTCACCTCTTATTTAGTAAGCACATTAAAACATGTTTTCCAATTTGTCCCCTCCTGTCATGCTAATTGAGGAGACTGATTGTAGAGTAGTCTTAGTTTTCTATTCAATATTCTGATATTCTAACCTCTAGTATCTCCTGCCACATTAATTCATTCCAGTTATTTCTGCCAAATTAATTCTTTTAAAGCATGGCTTGGTAAAATCACTATCCTACTCATCATGGTTTAAAGAACTAAAATAAAATTCCTCATTTTGTCTTACAGATCTTTTTGTAATATAATTCAAATGTTCCTTCCAGTTTCACCCCTTTGACTTTATTATACATTGTGCTCTACATTCAAGTGAAATAGTCAAGTCATATTTGCCTAAATATTTCTCAGAAATTTTTATCTCATCTTTGCTTATGCTGCTGCTCCCATTACTTGGGTGGGGGGGGTCTTCTTTTTTTTCTTTCTACATATATGAATATTTAAGGATTTTCTAAGTGTTCATTCCTTTACCAATCTCTCTGGGCATTTTTGATGGAGTGTAGTTTTTCTCTCTTCTGGTTTTGAAGCCCTTTATAATAATAATGCTAACTATGATGCATGTGATAAGGATTGTTATCCAAATCTGCCTACTCACTTCCTTCCCCTTGGGCACCATGAAAAATTAGCTATATACACGCAGAAGACAATAGCTAAATGGGAAATAAAGTACCTCCCCCACCATCTCCCTGTTGTGTGGTTAATATAACAAATAAGAAAGCCAAGTAATTCTTCTTCCTTTAAACCTAGCCCCCAATTCCTAGATCTGCAGTGACCTCTTTGAATCTACTTACTCAGCCAACTTTGTGAAAAAGATATACCAAATTGACTTCCATCTAGTTTCAGACAAATAAATATAGAAAGACTGAGGAATAAAAATGATAAGGCCTGACAGCTTTTTTCAAAGTTGAATGTACATATTCATCACTTAGGGATCTTGATAAATCACAAATTTCAATCAGCAAATCTGGGAGTAGTCCCCAAATTCTTCATTTCTAGTAATTTTCCAGGTATGAAAATGTTGCTTGTCTGTGGACCATTCTGAGTGGCATTTCAACTTAATAAAGATAGGCATTTAAAATGAGCTTGCTCTCCAGGAATTGGGGAGTCAATGAGGAAGCAAGAGCTGTCATGTTGCTTATTTGCGCAGTCGTGTTGTTTACTATGAATGTCTAAATATGACCAATTAGTTGAAGCAATTATTTTTTCCATGAAATGCAGCTAAAACAAGATAGACAGTGGAGACCATGCAATTTTTTTCTGCATTCTTCTGAGTAGAGTGAAGAATGGTTTCTAGAAGATTCATCTCTGCAGTAGACAAAGACAGAAATGATGTTGGAGAATCAAATATAGTTTCCCCCTCACTGATGTATGCCATTCTTCTTCTCTTTATTAGATTTGACTTCACATAGTTATTTATACATTTAGCCACATTACACTGTTTACATTAGTTCTGTAGCTTTGCTCAGAATAGGGATGCTATTTTGTTATTATGCTTGTATCATAGTAAGGTATAGGTATATGGTAGCGCTTTAAAAGTGTTGTTGAATTAAATCAAGTTTTTGTTTTGAGAATTGCTCTGGTAGCTCATGACATTTACATTAAAGCTGTTAATAAAAAGAGAGAATCTCTTTGTGGACTCAGGAAACCAAAACACAGGTATTCCACAAGCACGAAGCCCCTGTAATTGTAGGCAACTTTCAAGGTACTGTGGTATCACAGAATGAATGGGGAGTTCTGACTAATAAAGATTCAGATGTCAACTGGGATGCTTACTTAGTATTTAAATTACAAGTAATATTAATAATATTATTTTTGTTGAAGTATAAAATAAAGTATATTACATAATATAATACCTGAAACATAATAGATGCTCAATAAATGTTGAGTAGCCCCCACCTTTATCCCAAGAATGTCCTTGGTAATGAGAACAAGTCCAGTTTAGAATTGAGTAGATTGTCTTGCTTGCATTCAAATACTGCTTTTGGTTCTGCCCCTATGGGAATAATTTAGTGGAAACATCTAGTTGCCAACTGTATTGTATATTGGATAAATAAACCTTAGAGGCCTTTCCTGAAACTCTAGCAGGTACCAGTAGCTAGGCACAAATATTTCAGAAACGGAAATGGCTTGTTGCTCCTCACTTTTTGAATATAAAAGAAAAATATCTGCAACTTTGTACCTACTGAATCAAATAGTTATTTCTGTATGCATATATTGCTACAGTTTGAATGTTTGTACCCTCCAAAACTCATATGGAAAATCTCCAATATGGCAGTATTGAGAGGTGGGGCCTTTAAGAGGTGATTTGTGTCATGAGGGCTCTGCCATCACGAATGGATTAATTCATTAATGGATTAACAGGTTAATAAGTTAATGAGTTATCATGGGAAAGAAATTGATGGCTTTTTAAGAAGACAAAGAGGGACCTGAGCTAGTTTGCTCAGTCTCCTCATCATGTGATGTCCTGTGTCATCTTGAGACTCTGTAGAGAATCCTGCCCTCAGCAAGAAGGCCCTCCCCAGACACAGCCCCTCAAACTCTCAAACTTCTAAAACTTCTCAAACTCTCAAACTTCTCAGCCTCCAGAACTACTGTAAGAATCAATTTGTTTTTTAAATTACCCTGTCTCAAGCACTATGTTATAAGCAACAGAAAACAGACTAAGACATGTATGCTTGTGTGTGTGTGTATGTGTGTATACATGTAGAATGAAAGAGAACAAAAGAGAGAAGAGATAACCAGTTTAATTTGTTAGACCAACAAAACTTCTTTTTAGTTTATGGGTTTGAAAGGGCTAAACTACATAAATTTTGAAAATTTTTAAAGACTAAATTTTTATTTCTTTATGTATTCAAAAGTATTATTCAAGAAAGAAAAAAATGACTCTCCATTTAACAGGATTAATTCAATAAAGCCACCAGGCAAGGCCATGTACTCATAGGATGATCAAGACAGAATCCAAGTCTCTCCAGCTGCCTGTCTCCTGTCCCTCTTGTTGTCTCTTTCCCTGTTTCATCACAGTTTACAGCTTCCTCAAACTTCATGCACCCCCCACCAATATCATACGTAATCCATTTTTCTTGTTAATTTCATACTTTAAAAAAACTGAACATAAAACATAAAAAACCTAACAACAACAATAACAGCAATGCTCTTAGCATTGTCTTTTATTATCTATTGGGCCAACCCAAGATCCTCCTAATGCTTTAAACCACATTGCCCCATTCATGTCTCTTCTCTTTGCCTCTCTACCTTTTGCTCTTTTCCCTCCTGAAAGGGATATTTTGTGTGTATATCTTGAGGAAGGTGTGGTTACTTATCTGTCCCTTTAGAATAACAACTGATGAATAAAATCATTATAATATATAAATGGTAGGTAGTTGCTTAACATGTAACTACTGCCTGACAGATTTGCATTTTAACTCTTCTTATTCCACTTGAAGATATTCCAAATGCTGGATGCATCTTTTTCTGTTTAATGGAGAGATCATCTAAAAATCACACTGTGTTCATGAGCTCCTATGAATTAAGACTGTTCCTGTTGCAAAATCTTTTCCTAGATCCAATTTTAATGTTTAAGTTAGGCAGCTCCCTTAGAAATATATTAGTGAATACAGTCCTTCTGCTTCCACTTATAAGGTAATTTAACACAAAACATGATCTAAGTCTTAACATGAAGTAAACCTTCAATTACAAGTGGGCAGGAGTTGGGGGGACTAATTTATTTTGTCCTTTTTGGTACCTTAGTTTGAAAATCATATTTCTCTTCAAAAATACTTTCTAGAAAGAATGAAGTTATGCAGAGGACAAAAGACACTGTTTTTTTTTCTCTAGTTTTTAAATTCATTGTTATCATCAATGTCTTTTGCCATGTCACTCAAGTTTACTGTAACTACTGTAATTAGTCCTCTCTGATGCATCTCTGTGTACCTACAAAAATTTTATTATCTTTTTTTTTCCCCAAAACGAGGAAGACATTGTTTGGGCTTTAACGCTTGAAAGAAGCAATGTTGCAATTTTCTTAGCAAGAGAATCTGGTATCTTGGAACATCCACAGAGTCTTGGTATTTTCATTCAGACGGATCTGGGAGCTCACTTTTTGTGCTTCTTAGTTCTGTGTCATTCATTTCAGGGGGGAAAGAAGACAGAGGCTGGGAGGAGTAACAGAACTGAAATAAGGCTGCTGCTCAGATTTAGTCATTGAAAATTTCACCCATGCCTGTAACTTCAATGACATTTTAACATCTTTTGATAGTTTAATTCAACTAAACATGTATTCAGTACAATAGCTGGAAAATAAAACTACCCCTACCTTGAAGAACATAAGAAGCCTTGGTTTGGTATATTTAAAAACATACTCTTCAAGAAAGTGAGAACATGCTATCAGATTGCTGGTCTGTAAGCTCTTGTAAGCTGAAGCAGGAATCTTTCCTGATTTGGGTATAGCATCTGGCTAATAAGAGCTGGTTGCAGAGTCTCAGACCTGCCACTAACACTTAAACCTCAAATGTCCCAGTTTCATTGTCTGCAAATGAAACAGTGACACTAAATTGACTCTATGATCTTTTCCTCCCTTACATTCCATGATTCTTGAAATAAGAATCATACCAGACAGCAAGCCACAGAGTGCCAAATCAAATATAATACAGACCATCACAGGTGTGACAGCCAATGTTATGTGTGATGAAGACATGGAGAAAAAGGCAATTGCAATAATTGGAAAGGCCTGATGGAAGAGCCAAAAACTACAGTCTAGAAGTTAGGCAGGAAGCAGATGGCCTAGAAGAGAGAAAAGAACAGATTTAGCATATTCCATCAAATGTATGATGCCTTCAATTATAAGATACACTATAATTGTGTGCATTACTAAAAGGGAAAACGTTACCAATTAAACTAGAATCTTGGGCTTTGTTATCTCTTGATTTTTTAAGATATTTATTTAAAAAGCTCCTTTATACTCATTTGAATGTAAAAAGACAGGACAACATGAACAGCGGTGATCAAGTTGATTCAAATATGGTTCACGAAAACTGCACCCTAAATGCTCCTCGGTCAACAAAAAGGGTAAATACTATGGATTGTAAGACAGACAATTTACAGAAATATTAAAATATAGCAGTATAAATGTATATCTTAACAATGAGTAAGACAGGCTAGCAGGCATTTTATGGGTAAAAATCACAGCATGTTGAGTGAACAGGACGGTAAATGGTGTGTGTACACCATGAGGTGATGAAGCACAGGGTCTTGGTGGATGCACAAACAGTGCTCTGAAAAAAAATCACAAGGCCTAGGGCAGAAAAAGCTGGGCACAGGATGCATAACAGAAGGTTTAACACTTAACTGTGGCAGAGCCAAATAAGTTTTGTTAAAATGCATATGCCTTCAAATCCAAAATGTCTAGATGACTCTCTCTAATCAGTATCCTGTTCCTTGATTAGCTAGAACTTGCCAAAGGGAAACTGGATTCTGAAAGACTCATTATAAACTAAGCAACACTTCCACTTAATACTTAAATATCAAATGGCCCATACTTACACAAAAGAAGCATTTAATTACATGTATATGCTTTCATCTTAGTCCTCAGGGAAAGAAATAAAGGACTTTATTCTTGAAAATATCTTCTGGCTCACACAGTACAGAAAAACAGTGGACATTTTCACCTGTTTTGTCACTGAAACAGCTATGTGTCATTTCAAATCCCATTCAAATCTTCCAGTGAAGATAATTCTCCTATAAAATCTCCTCCAGAAAACAGCCAAAGGCCTGCAAGCAAACTAGAAGAGAGCCTATCAAAAAGAGCGTGATTCTTCCAGTTCCGAACAGTATTTAAGAATCTTATTTTCTACCGTCTTTGCCAAACAGATTACTCTCGGCATTGGTGACTAGGGAGTGGATTTCATTATTAAACCCAAGGTCACAGGTGGTTTCACACTGAAGCATAATTAAATTGTGTAGAATGAATTAAAATTGTTTAGCAAATAAGGTCTCCTTGTTTGGGCTGAATAGGACAGATAGAATGCAGCGCCATGTTCAGGCTGAAGCCAGGCAGCACTTGGGCCCAGGAAGATTAATCTGGAGTGCAATCACTTGATGATCCCTGACTGTGAATGCTTAGTTTAAATTATTTCTCGGCCACCCTGGAATGGGAAAAGCAATCACTCATAATTAGCAGGTCACTTTTTTGGTAGGACTATTTATGCAAGGCACGGAGAGGATGGCATAAGAGAAAAGCCCTCTTGTTTAGAGAAAAATTGATATGTGTGTTTGGGATGAACATGATGATCAAAAACTATTAAAGAGGAAAATAAGTTATTAAGGATGAAGGAGTTCACTTAATTTTGTATTTCCATATGTGCACTTTGATGGGCTGAAAGATACCACCCAGGAAATAGGTAGGAGACTGGTGAGAGTAGCTTTTCTCATTTTGGGAGAAATCAGTTCTCTTCGGCTAGGTTTTTAGAAAAGACACAAACACAATAAGTCCCTTGGAAAATAACTCATGCCCTTTCCCCAAAGAAGTGATGGACTTTGTGGCTTCAGGAGTTAAAACTAAAGTGAGAACTATATAATCTCACTTTTTAAATGACTGCAAATATATTCTCAGTTTAGACATGATGTGTCATTTGAATAATTTCTATTCTATCTCAGTTAGATATTTGTCCAGTCAATAAATCAAAATATTCAAATTACTACTTAAAGTAGATCTTTTTGTTTGTTTGTTTTTGAACAATGCCTTCAGAATATGTTATGCAATACTGACTTACAACAAATATCTATATGCATTGTGTACACATGTGAAGTGTGTGTGTGTTGATATATGTATAGTAGTTTAATAGTCAAATAAATCCATGAGCAAGGGGAAGAGACCAGAAGAACCAGCTATTGACTTACTAGATAGAAAACACAATATTTTTTTAGTAGTATACCAGAAATATTTGTATGCCATAATTTCTAAAATAATTCACTAAGCAAATTAAAACTTTAGGTAACAATTAATGATGAATTAACCAGATTTACAGGTTCTAAATTTGTTAGTGAATATACAAATCAGACATCAGCTCTATTGCCAGTTAGAAACAAAGCCAAAGCATCCAGTTTTTTTTTTTCCTTTAATGCATGTTTTTCTGGTATAGTAGAAAGGATTCAGGGTATTTGAATTTGAAACCAAATTTGTAGTATTCTTGCACTGCCTCCTACCTGATTCAAGCATCTTTTTTAAGTTCCTCATCCAGCAGGTGACATAAGGTAGACTTTAAGAGCAACACAATCAGATTAAATTAATACACACTCAGAAGAATGGCTGGTAGTAATTTACTTATGCAAGAATATTCCAAATGTTAAAATATACAAGTAAAATTTAAGATGGAATCAGATTAATCTAAACGAAAGCTCACATACTTATGTTAGCAAAATTAATAACTATAGGTAGTTTGAAAATATTTAAAAGGCTCAGGGATATATTGTAAATAACAACTGTCTTTAAGGAAGTAAATTCTCTTCTGCTTGGACAGCTTCCTTAAGCTATTACTGGTTTTCCCAGTATCTCTTCTTTCTCCATATACATTTTTCTGTTCAGTATTTTTGTTTGTTTCTTTATTATAAAAGTACTACACCTGTTTGTATATTCCATCTAAATTGCGAGTGGAAATAAATTAGTGATGATTGAGGACATACCTTCCAAGACTGAATCTCAGACTGCTGTACCCAGTATAGTCAGGATTCCATATGAATAGAATAAAGATACATCTGTATTTGCCGGAGACAGTCCCGGCTCATGTATGTTGCCTCAGTTTTCTAGTCCAGTTTAGCATTTGCCCCTGATTTTTCTTTATTTTTAAGTTAGTTAGTAGTAGTAGTAACTGCACTTCAATAAGTCATGATGAGTTTTGCGGATCTTATTTGCAGTTTTCATTTAGTACTATATGAAACGTATGTGCAGGAAACAAAATTCCCACTTTAGCACATGATAAAACATTAAAGATAAAGAGAGATAACATACATCTCTTTCTCTCAACACTTTCCAGTCACATATACGTGCATAGTATTAGACAATCTCACCTCTCTTTCAGGGACAATATTCAGGGCACATGTTGATGAAACCAAATACCCTTAGAATGAGTACCTAGTGACATCTAACTCCTTCAAGTCAGGGATGATGGTTGTAGAAGAATTTGATGCTCCTGTCCTTACTTGACACTTGGTGTAATAGCCAAATTTGCCTTAGACTGTGTGCACCATGAGCTGCAAGCAGGCCAGCCATTAGTTTATCAATGAGCAATGTTTGTGGGTACTGAGAAATTACAGAACAGCTTTACACTAAATACATATGGGAAGTACAGGTTGAACAGTTGTATCATAGTTTGTAAAGAGAATGGTCAGAATGATCTTGATAACTGGTTTTGTCATTGATTTTAAGGTGCAAAACTGTAAGTATTTATATTATTCTTCATTAACCTATTTTTAAATTTTTCTATAAATCCTTTTAATGGCAATGACTTTTCCAAAATGTATATTTGGTAATATTCTATGTACTATATTTCATTTTTCAATAAAGTTTATGTGAATGTATAAACTGCACAAAATGTCTATTGACATTTATTATCCACCATGGAGGATGTAGTGAAATCACAGATTACATAAAAACTAGAAGACACAAATCAGCGGGAGAAGCATCAGCAATTTCATTAAAATATGGTCAGATTTAACTTGTATTACTACAAAAAGCATATTTAAAATTATTCTATAAAACTTGATTTTTCATCTAGATTAAAGGATTATTCTTTTCAGTTTATTCCACGCACTTGCAATTTATTTCAGAGCAGTTTTTGCTCTGAAAGTGAATTATGTCAATTTAATATCATTAGCATTAGATGCATCAAAGACAAAATCGATGATGTTAGTGCCAATAACAGGGATATTTTTTTCATTCAATTTATTAAATCAAAGAAAAGGTTTTGAATGTTCCTACTGTTGAAGGTAAAACATCTGACATGAACATTACTTCTTTTTTAAATCCAGCTAAAGAGTCCGACACATAAGTTGTATTTATTTGCTTTTATATTAATAATACAAATAGAATTTGGGTAAAGTACAGCATTATAGTTCGGCATTGTTTGTATTAAATTAATAAGCTTGTATAAACCTGGAATTGGTTGTTGTACAAACATACTTTATAATTGTGTTCAAGTAAGTTACATAATTCTGCTGTCTAAGTAGAATTTATAATTGTCAAAGTCTACAAATTTGACGATTAACTAGATTAATAGATGGATAGAGAAAGAGAGAGCATTGTAACAGAAAAGTTGTGACACCTTTTCTCACCCATCATAAAGGTCATGGCCAGCACTTCTATTACAGAAGACAAGTTAATAAGAAAGTCACATAACAAACTTATTTAACCATGCAAAGTTTTATGTGACTTGGGAGTTTTCAGAAATTAAGACATAAATGGAAAACAATCCCATTTACAATAGCTACCTAAAAAAAAGGCACCTAGAAATGAATTTAACCAAGGAGTTAAAAAATCTTTATACTGAAAATGATAAAACTTTGAGAAAAGAAATTGAAGAGGACACACAAAAAATTGAATGATAGTTCATCCTCACAAATTAGAAAGAATATTGTTAAAATGTCCACATTACCAAAGGGATATACAGATGCAATACACTCCCTCTCAAAATACCAATGACATTCTTCATAGAAATTGAAAAAATGATCATAACATTCATATGGAACCACAAGAGACAAGGAATACCAAAATTAATCTTAAGAAAAAAATCACAATGCTAGAGGCATCACACAACGTGACTTCAAAATATACTACAAAACTATAATAACCCAAACAGCATAGTATTGGCATAAAAACTTACATATCAATCAATGGAACAGAATAGATAGCCCAGACATAAGTTCATCTATTTAGAGTCCACTAATTTTGACAAAGAATTCAAAAACACATTAGGAAAAGAATAGTCTCTTTAATAAATGTTACTGGGAAAATTGGATAGCTACATGCACAAGAAGAAAACTGAATCCCTACTTTTCTCTAATATACAGCAATCAACTCAAGATTAACCAAAGGCTCAAATGTAGTACCTCAAACTATGAAACTACTAGAATTAAAAATAAAGGAAACACTTCATGACATTGGACTGGACAGGAATTTTTTGGAGAAGACCTCAAAGACACAGGCAACCAAAGTAAAAATAGACCAATGGAATTGCAACAAACTAAAAAGATTCTGCACAGTAAAGGAAAGCAACAACAGAATGAAGAGACAACCTACAGAATCAGAGAAAATACTTGCAAACTATACATCTCACAAAGGGTAAGAATTCAAAATATATAAGGAACTCAAAAGACTCAACAGCAAACAAACAAACAATTCAATTTAAAAGTGGGCCAAAGACCTCAATAGACGATTTTCAAAACAGGATATACAAATGTCCAGCAAGTATATAAAAAATGTTCAACCTCACTAATCATCAGCAATATGCAAATCAAAACCTCAATATCATCTCACTCCAGTTAGAATGGCTATTACGAAAAATACAAAATGTAACAAGTGTTGGTGATGATGCAGAGAAAAGAGAACACTTACAGACTATTGGCAAAAATGTAAATTAGTACAACAATTATAGCAAACAATATAAAAGTTCCTCAAAAAACTGAAAATAGAACTACCATATGATCCAGCAATCCCAGTACTGGATATATATCCAAAGAGAATGAAGTCAGTATATCAAAGAGATATCTGTACTCCCATGTCTATTGCAACACCATTCACAATGGTCATGATGTGGAATCAACCTAAATGTCCAACAATTGATGAAGGAATAACGAAAATGTGGCATATCCACAATAGAATACTAATCAGCCATTAAAAAAATAAAATCCTGGTACTCACAACAATGTGAATGAATCTGGAGGTCATTACGTTCAGTAAAATAAACCAGACACCGAAAGACAAATATCACATGTTCTCACTCATACGTGGAATCCAAAATGGTTGAATCCAAAATATGTGGATTCCATATGTGGAATCCAAAATAGTTGTGTATAGTTCAAAATAAGTTTGGATCTCATAGAAGAAGTGAGTTGAACAGTGGTTACAGAGGAAAGAGGGGTTGGGAGAGGATCATCAATGGGTACAAAGTTACAATTAGAAAGGAACAATAAGTGCTTGTGTCCCATTCCACAATAAGGTAATTATAGTCAGCAATAAGATATTGTGTATCTCAAAATTGCTAGAAGAAAGGACTTTGTGTGTTCCCACTACAAAGGAATGTTTGAGCTGATGGATATTCTAATTACCCTGATTTGATTATTACACAATGTATGCATGTATTGAAACATTGCATTTTACCCCATACATATGTACAATGATTATGTATCAATTAAAAATAAAAATATATTGAAAAGATAGAATATAAAACATAAATTTAAAATAAAAGAAATAAGGATTCAAAGACTCAGGGAAAATTGTCTATTTCTATGCATAGATTCGATGAAGAATGGACAGCCCTGAAGAAATGTGATTGCACAAAAAAGTATGATTTAATGTTAATAGACTGAGTGGGAAAACCCAGCAAGACCTTTCCAGATTGCTTTTGGCCTCTGTTTAACATTCCTTCTTGATATGATTTGGCTGTGTTCCCACCCAAATCTCATCTTGAATTGTAGCTCCCATCATTCCCTCCTGTTGTGAAAGGGACCCAGTGGGATATAAATGAATCATGGGGGCAGTTTTCCCCATACTGTTCTCGTGGTAGTGAATGAGTCTCACGAGATCTGATGGTTTCATAAGGGGAAACACCTTTCACTTGCCTCTTATTCTCTTCTCTTGTCTGCTACCATGTGAGACGTGCCTTTTGCCTTCTGACATGATTATGAGGCCTCCCCAGCCATGTGGAACTGTGAATCCATTAAACCTCTTTTTCTTTATAAATTACCCAGTCTCTGGTATGTTTTTAGTAGCAGCATGAATATGGACTAACACACTTCTTCCCGGGTATGACCCAGAAACTCTGGGATGAGTGTCTTATGACCTATGATCAGACAAGGTAGGTAGGAGAATTTCCTACAGCTAAAACACAAAAAGGCAGGAGAAATTTAGAGTAATATTTCTAGGTGTTGTTTTTAGAGATGGAGTCTCACTCTGTCTCCTAGGCTGGAGTGCAATTGCAGGATCATGGCCAACGGCAGCCTCCAACACCTGGGCTCAAGTGATCCTCCCACTTCAGCCTTCTGAGTAGCTGGGACTACAGACATGCACTACGAAGACTGGTTATTTTTAGCTGTTATGGCTGGTTTTGGGGGAGAGACGTTCTAGTTTCTGTGACTTTCTTTGGGGAAGGAAAAACCTGGTTTGTGTGACTTGTGTCAGGGATGAAAGACTGGTGGGAGACAGAAGAACAGGAAGTCAGAGACAGACCTTGCTTCTGAGGCTGCTTCTGAGGCTTTCCAGTCTCCTTTATTTCAGAGTACTCAGCATGCCAAAGTTCTGCATTTTGGATATGATTTTCTGAGATCTAACAATAGACAGATAAGTATATGGATAGATAGATAGATACATAGATAGATATATAGATACACAGATAAATAGATGAGAGGGAGAGATGATGATAGATAGATAGATAGATTAGAAAAATAGCATGGTAAATGAATGGTTTGTGATGAAGCTAGCATTCAATACAAAATTTGGTGAACATGGCAGTTTATAATTTTTCTCATTGCTGCCCATCCTCAACCAGAATTTAGAAATGTCTGAGGCTGTGAAAGACTTTTAAAAATCAATGAAAACATCCCTCGATGGTACAGAATTATTTTTAAATAAGCTTTTACAATTATAGTTGTGTATAGTTCAAAATAAGTTTGGAGATTTTTAATCAAAATAATAAACTAATGCATTGTAAAAATCTTCAGATCTTCAAGCTTTTAGTAAATTACAATTATTGGGGAAAAAAGCATACAAATAGGAAGTCACTGAAAAGTATCCCCGCAAAGCAGGTGAGTAGCTAAATAAATAAAGAGGGCAGTTTGAGTGTATAAGATGTAATATTAAAATTCTGTGGAGACTGTGGACTATCTCCACCTAGGGACAAACTTTTAGTTTAAGCTCTTTTTAAAATTAGATAAGTTTCATTATCTAATATAACATATAAAAGTATAATATATTTTATATTATATTATTGTATAATTTATAATATATAAATATACACTATATAAACTATTGTATACTATATTATATTTTATGTAATATATAAAACTATTCTGCTTTTTTAGTGTTTACATAGTAAAGATATTTTTAAATTTTGCTTTCATATACTCAATTATATTATTTTTGTTTTTAGTTATAATTTTATCCTTTAAAATAGTATTTAAATAGAACTGTACAAAATATATGTAATATAATTGATATATCATAATTAGAATATAACAAATATAAATTAAAAAGGAAATAAATTTCTAATCAATAAATCATTTGCAAATTAGTAATTTTTATTTTTAACATCCCTGTTCTACTCAAAGGCTTGTCCAAATTTAGGTGATAATGTAGTATTCTCCACATATAAACATCACACTGATAACAATCAGGACTACTAATCAAATAAAGAGTCTTATGAGGATAAAAGTAAGCCCAGTTATACCCATTTATTGAATTCTTTCTTGTCAGTTGTATCTTTATATAAACACTTTTTGGCACATTCTTGGAGGATGCAGGACAAACTTGCCTCCAAACGCTCTGGGTTCCTAGTAGCTTAATCTTGGGAGCCAGGTTAATAGGTCAATGTTCTTGCCAAACACATACATGACTTATTCTATTCACATTAACTGAATGTGCACATATTAATTGCATGTTAGTCATTTCTTAAGTACCAATTATATTTATTTTGCTTTCTAACTTTACCAAGATAAATATACACAATTCATTCCCAATTAAGGATTTTACTTAACGGCACCTTTAGAGTCAGTGAACAGACCCTGGATATGTCAATCAGAAATGGCAAAGTGGAAATTCAGTAACAAAATTGGAAAAATATATTAGCCATACTCTTGCCTTTCTATACAACCCATTTGCTTCTTCATGTGTCAGAAACAGTTATTTTTAATCTATGCTTTAGGATACATTAAGTTTGTGGTTTAAGAAGAAAATTATTGTTTTTTTTTTTCTCTTTTCTATTGAAAGCTTCTTAGCTGACTTCCTCCACCCTCTTTAGAGTTTAGCTAGCAAGTCATTTTAGAACAAAAGTTTTGGTGAGCAAGTCTTATTCCAGCTCTTTTAGTTGGCAGAATGCTTACACCGCTGAAGGCATCTCAGCCTCTGCTAACTACTGATTTTAATGGATTTTGTTGGCCATTCCCAGTCCATCTGTCTGCAATAAAACAAAGATTCCTTCAACCCCTATTGGAATTTCAGAGCTACGCAAAGTCAGAAAATACCAACTGGGAGATTACTTTACCTCCTTTTAGGGGATTAAAGATTAAAGTGTTCTTCTGGGATTAATTTATGTTCATCTAACATTTTGAATAGCTACTTTCCTCAAAACTCTGAAAAAAAAATCTCATTTCCAGTGAAATATCTCCCTCACAAACACAAAGACATTAGAAAATAATAATGACAAACATGGCCTAATGATCCCGTAAAGAGAAATACCGTAATAAGACCCAATCCAGTCTTGAAAAGCTCTGAGATAACATCCTTGCTTCTCTTCTTCACTTGTTTTAAAGATACATATTCCGTTTTAACTGTGCACTTATTTAACTGTCCTCCAGTAAGAATGCAGTTATTATTTTCCTTCTGCATATTATTTTACCAGGAAACCAAAAGAGAACAGAAGGGTGTTAACTCTATGAATTCTTAGGCCAAATTCAAGTTATGTTTCTCATTCGCTAACCAATATTATAATTCTGCAATATTTCTGCTCTCAATTCCTGATAGAAGGAATGTGGGAGAAATATTTTATTCTAAATTATCATGGAATTTTCAAAAATCTGTAAGTGGATTGTCCGAAGGCAGAGACACTGAGATCCTGGATGTTTAGAAAAAGTGTAAGTAGATTTCAATTCGTCTATTGCAACTGAGATTTTGAAAACAATTCCGGACTCCCTCTGACTTCCTTGATCCTTAACCTCTTCTCCGTACCCACTGGGGGCAAAGTAGGCTCCCAGCTCCAGAGCTGTGAGCCTTTAGTTTCTGGAACACTTGCACATTTAAGCTTAAGGAAAACAAATGCCAAGATGTTGTAGCTCCCATGATTTATTTCCTTATTCATTATTGTTAATATTTTTCTTCTCCATCATAAATGCCTAGAAACTGCCATATGAAATCTAAGGAATGTTATTACTCAAACAACAAAGGGAATAGAACAACTTAATGTATTTTGTCATTTTACAGGAGGCAAACTAAACTGAATAAGTACCATGCATCATAAAAAGAACCATATTTTTAAAAGCAAAATAGAGAGATGCTAATAAAAATGAAGGCTTTTCTATTTCACTCAATCCCCTGCAGAGAAAGAAAAAGGAAGCAATGAAGCTGAGGGGCTCTGCATTCTGAGCCAGGGATCCCGCACAGATGTCTAGGTATTGCTTTTCAGTTTTCCCTTCCAAGGTCAAGGGGGAAACATGCCTATATGGGACAGTTGAGACCTTCCTAAAGGTTTGGTGGATTATGTGAACCTATATCAAAGGATGAGGAGAAGGGGTGCTTGGGGCCAAGAATGTTCATTGCCAAAAGTCTGGTGCTCCTGCTGGGAGAGCCTGTCCCCAGTCTGGTAATCTCTCAGTTGACTTTTCCAAAGCAGCCCAGTGTCTTTGACTGTTGCCATTAGAAACACCGAGAAACTCCCGGCAGGGATTACCTTGCTAGCTGCTGATGAGTGATTAGGCACAAGTAGTTCCCTGACAGCAGCTGCAAAAAAGGCACTGGCTTCCTTCTGGAGAGAATTTCCAATGGCACTAATGTTATGACACACAGGAGATGCACTGCCCTCCATATGGAATGAAGCCAAGCCATCAAACTCATCTGATTTAGGACTGTGAACCTGAATTCCTATGGAGATCTCAAAAGAACAAGGTCAAGACTTCTAGTTTGAAGTAATTCAGCATGCCTTTTTCTACAGCTGCGGATTTCCTTCGGAATGGTCTTTAATGTTAGGACATCTCTGGGGTTCTGCTCATAAAAGAAAAAGACACAGATGTTTCTTTTAATGCCCTGACTACAGAGTTGATGGGTCAACTCGCCATATTCTGCATATTTAAAAACATGATGTGGATATTCTTTTAGGAAAAAAAAATTCCAGGGTTTGTCACTTAGTATTTTATATTAATGGTTTTCATTGGAGAATTACCTGATTAAATAGTGAAATAGACACACATGTGTTGCTGCTGATCTGCAAGCCACCAGGGACACAGAAGACAGTGGACAGTTGAAAAGAGCCAAGGACAAGGAAATATATCTGAGGATGGGACACACAAAGTGCAGCCAAGTCTGTGACGATGCCAGAAGGAGTTAATTTGAATTTCATATTGAAAAGGTTTTCTTTTATCTTTTCCTGAAAGAGTAGAACAGATTTTTACCGATATAAAAGACGGAACCAAGTGTTGAATGGGAGTGTGCATATATGTGTGTGTTGAAGGCACTGAGACATAAAACGTGTATTTATAAACAAAATTTGAGTAAGTCTCCCTCACTGGAAGAAATAATCAATTTTGGAGACAGAAAAATGGATGTGCTGCTAATAGATGAGCTTGATTTTCGGCTTTACAAATGTCATTTCATATTTGGCCAGCAGGAGGTACACTTTGCAAAGGGCTCAATTATAAACTAGCCCTGTGCAGTGGACCTATAAATCAGTTTTGGTAGTAGTTTGAATTATGTTCTTAATCATGTAAGGATACTTTTGCTAGAAACTATTCTTTCTCATATTTCTGGCAGTCTCTTTTATTTATGGGCATGCTGGAATCTGGCCAAAGCTTTTCTCCTAGGTAAAATGACAACATCTTAATTAGGAATGTTTGGTCTGTGGCTTTAGTTGCCAAAGAGCAGCCCCATTGTTCTAACACACAGACATCCATCATCAGTTCGCTCCCAATGCCTGTAGCCTAGTGGTAGAAGCACACGGCTGAAAGGCATCTGAGTCATTTTTTGGATTCTAGCCCTCATCTAGTTGTATGGAAAATGGCAATCACACTCTCTCTGAAGCTTAGCTGTGTCATCTTTCAAGTGGCTACCCCAGTTCCTAGCAGTTTTCTTGTCAATGTTAAATAACTTTAAATCAAAGAAATCATTTTTTTAAAAGGACATGGAATTAAAAAATGATGGTATTAATATTATTATTATTATTTGAGATAATATATCAAAATTCTCAGGTAAGTAATAAAGATGCTGTATTTTTATTCCAAATATTAATTCCTTAGAAGTGTATAGGGAATCTGAATTTCTTGTGGGATAGGGTGGGGCTATGGTCTACTCATCTTTGAAGCTGCAGAGAAAGCATACTATGGGCTCAAGAAATATTTGTAAATGCAGAAGAGAAGGCCACAGCAAAACAAAAGCAAGCAAAGAAGGTAACTAGAAAACTGCACTCGGAGAAAGCTATAAAATTCCCATTTTTAGAGATGCATGTAGATGAAAAAGTTTTTTACTGTTTTGGCTTCCAAACACAGCAATTGTAGCTTAAAATAAGAAAATGAGCAAAGATCTAAGAAATGTCTGAATACATTTTTCAAACATTTCAAATATAAAGAAACAGACAATTGTTTCTCATTTTTATATATCCTCTCATCTAAGAATTTCTTAGGATGGTAAAAGAAACGTAAAATGAGTGTGTACGTGTGTGTGAGTGTATCTCTGTTGTGTGTGTGTGCTGTTGTAAATGTGAGACTGCTGTGTACGTCATTGGAAGTAGGAAGAGCTCACAATTCAGGATAAATGTGAGAAAGTATTGGTCTGTCTCATATTTTAGTGATTTCAGAAATAAGGAAAAATCGGCCTGGCATGGTGGCTCACGCCTGTAATCCCAGCACTCTGAGAGGCCGAGGTGGGTGGATCACGAGGTCAGGAAATCGAGACCATCCTGGCTAACACGGTGAAACCCCGTCTCTACTAAAAATACAAAAAAAAAAAAATTGGCCGGGCGTGGTGGCGGGCGCCTGTAGTCCCAGCTGCTGGGGAGGCTGATGCAGTGGAATGGCGTGAACCCAGGAAGCGGAGCTTGCAGTGAGCTGAGATCACGCTACTGCACTCCAGCCTGGATAACATAGAAAGATTCCATCTCAAAAAAAAAAAAAAAAAAAAAAAAAGAAAAAGAAAAGACATAAGGAAAAATCCAACACTCTGAAGTACACACCAAGCTACACGATTTATGACAAAATCTTTTGATACTATGAAGATTGGCAGTTTAACTTCAAACTTTATTCAGAAGTACTTAAGTCATCAAGCCTGCTACCTTTGTCAAATTTCTTAGAAGTGTAAAGCAAGTGCTCTTAAGAAAGACCGGGGCAAATATAAATACCTAATCTGCTGCCACTAGGTAAAAATGCTGAATTCTGGAAGAGCTCCTAAATGATGCCCTAAGCCACAATAAAAAATGATGCAAAGATGAAAAACATTGAAATATGCTTTAGATTAAGAAGAACAACTCCTTATTAGTAGTGTTGTCAAATCTGGTACCACTTACCAGGATAGCAATAGCTAGTGAAATATAAGTACTACTTTCTCGAATCTAAAACATTTAGAAAGATAAAAAACTAAAGGAAAGATGTCACTTCTGCTGTTCTTCACCCATTTCTGTTGATCATGTTTTCAACAATTAAATGCCTGGCCACCTTTACCTTTTTCTGGAAATTAAAACAAAATATAATTGATAGCCAAACTGTTCTCTGTTTTTTAAAAACTTCTTATTTTAAAGTAAGTCAACTCTTAAGAAGTTACACAAATAGTATAGCAAGTTCCCGTGTAGAGTTCACCCCACTCTCCCCAGTGATCACATCTTATGTAATCATAATGCATTGTCAAAACCAAGAAATTGATATTGGTACAATTCTGTTAACTCAAGTATGGGCCTTCTTCCGATTTCACTAGTTTTTACATGTGCTCTTTTTCTCCCTCTTTTGGGAATCTTCGAGTTGCCTAAATCTCTGACTGGTTATCAGTAATAAATATCATGTGATACAGAAACAAATCATTGACCAGCAGTGACATTAAAATGAGCAATGCTAACGCATACACCCCATCTGTTTCCACTTCACAGGGTTTCTGACTTCAGTCTACTTAATCATTCCTACCCGCTACTCTCTTCAAACCTCCCCCACCAGCACCAGTATTCAGATAGCAACTGCCTAAAACAAGGTTTGACATTTTTGAGTGTTTTATCTTTGATAAGCTCAAGGGGCCATTTCTACAAATTCTAGAGGTCCTTTCTGACACTAATGTTGACAAACTAAAGAAATGAACAATTTATAAATCTAAGAACAATATTTTCTTCTAACTTGTGGATATTTCTTCTAACAATGACTATTTCTCCTCGGAGAACACCTGGGTTCAACTTGCTAAGGAACAATGAATGTCATTGTTTGGAATAGAAAAAGTAGTCTAAAGAGACTCTCCTATCACTGATTGAGCACCAGACAGTACTTTGGGAATGACCCTTGAGGAAGATATCCTTTAATTGTGTCATATTTTAAAGAGAGAGAGACAGAGAGAGAGAGAGATTACGATCATTTGTAGACATTTAATACATCAATACATCATAGGTGTTCTTGTGATTGAATTCTTAATAATCATTGCAATTAATCATATCATTAGAAGGATTTTAAAAGGCTTAATAAAGGGATCATAGCCCATATAGAAGATGGTGGACAGGTTAAAAAATGGAGGAAAAATAGACATAATCACTAAAATAATGTGATCTAGATTGATGATTTATCAAATTGGAGATGGACATCTCTTGGCCCATTTCTCTAAACTTCTTCAGCAGGAAAGAGAACAAGGCCACTTTTCATAAGCTACCAGCTGGTGATATAAAAGACAAAAACTAGGACGTTTTAAAGATAAATGCCCGAATATTTTTTAAACTCCTGGAACACTAGAGCACCTTTTGGGAGACATATGATCTCCTTTAACTACCTATATATCTAACAAAGACAGAATTATTAGAAGAGATTGCAATAAGTCATTCTACCTTCTTAACCCTACTTTCCCCAAGCCTAGACCAGCCTAGTTAATAGCATCTATTTTCACTTCATTCCTTCTTCTATAAATGAAGCCAATATTATTGGACTCTGGCAAGTCTAGGTGGATAGTTGTTGCTGGAAGAGAGGCAACATCAAGTTAGAGGACCTACAAGGTTAGATTTATGACTGTGCAACATTTAAGTTGTTTTGACAACATATATTGCGAGGAGCCTACAAATAACAAAAGAGAATAAATAGCTTTGTAGAGAGATTTTGACCTGTAATATACAGAAATACTGAAGAGTACTTCTGATGAGGTAGCATGAAAACATTCATGCCAATCATAGGCACAAAAGACATTGAAACAGAAGAATAATTTGGCATCTTAACAGTGAAAGGAAATTTGTAGAGCACTGTTAGTCAACTGGGCCTTTTTCCTTTGAGGGAACTTTGGAATCTACAAATACAGAAGCTTTGGGCTTCCATCATCTTATACTTGCTGCCGTAGAAATTTGGCCAGCTAGTTTCATTGGACTGTAGATGGTAGGTGATAAATTACTGGGCTCAAGATGCCTTGCATTTCAGGCTACAGAATTCAATTTTGAAACGGAAGGCTTTGTTGGATATTATCTAAAATCTAAAGAGCAGCTACAGGCAATCAGAATTTCTGGGTCGGCCAGTCATGATAACCTTTAGCCTTTGCATTTGTTAGAATTAGCATATGTAGGTTTATTTTATGAGGATTCATTTATTATTTGTTAGTCATTAAATCAATGATAACATACCATCTACTATGTGATAAAAAACAAATCAGATATGAAAAAAAAAAGAAACAACCCTTTATTTGCCAGGGTTTGCAGTCTGGGTTTAAGTAGGCAAGCACGCATTTGTCATGGAGAGTTCAGAGTACCGTGACAACATGGATGCCGTGGAAACACAGCCAGGTTAGCTAACTGTGGAGGGAGAGAAGGCGATGCAAGGGCCACCCAAGACTCTGACACTCTGAGATTCATTGCATACAGCATGAAAAATGAAACTTTTTCAATGCTTTGTTCATAATTATCTCTTTTCTCTGTCCCAAGAGCAGTTGTTATCTATATCTTTCATGAAACATTTGCATTATATCATCTTTTAATTGATATTATTCCATCGTCCCTGTTACATGGGGAGCCCTATGAAGGCACAAACCTGCTTCCCCAGGTCTCTCCAGTTGTGAGTTCAGATGGGTCACATTGGCAACACATGTCACGAGTTTCTGCATCACCTGTGTATGCACGTTGGTGGTTGGTGCATAACTCAAATTCACAAATAGTGATTTCTGAGTGTGCTCAGAGATTATGTTTTCTAAGCTCACATGTAGTTGTTCCACATAATATCCTGCACCCCACCTTCTGTAATTGCACTCTGCCACTTGCTGCACCTGCTGTATGAAGCATCTCTCCACCACTGCTGGTTCCTTCCTGCCAATGATGACACGAATGCCAAGTGTACTGTTTCTCAGCATTCTCCAAGCTACGTGACTCCTGCTCTCAGGTCCCACTTTGATCCTTGAGCAGTGATGCTGCTGCCTGGTTGTGGCCTTTGGTCATTCGGTATCAAATGAAGGAGCTCCACTTCTTTGACTGCACATACTGTCTTCATATGTGTGTGCAACCCTTGAGGCAGGGCTTGGAGACTTGTGCCGTGCTTTCCTCTCCATTCCTCACCTGTTCCCCAAAATCATAACCACTTCTGAGTCTACCAACTTTTTCTCTTTTGTAAATCAGTTCTTACAAACTGACACCTGAGGGGGCCACTCTATGCACTATTTTATTAGGCATTGTCCTTAGGCTCAGCCCAGATGCCTGCTACATTTGCATTACTACTATGTCCTGCATGATGGCCTTTATATAGTCTCTTTTCAATCAATAGAAATGTTTACTAATTAATTCATAACCACATTCAATATGAAATAGCACCACCTAATATCATGCAGTTGGAAAAAAAAGGGACTTTGTCCTATACTCAGAAATCAAAGCAAATAAATGTGAATAAATAGCATGAAGAAAAACTGCAAGCCAGCGTGCCACAAGAATAACAATATGGCAGTAATATGTGTCTGCCAAACTGCCATCTCCACGAATTAATCTTTCATTTCATCTCTGGATTTACTGTCACACTTTGGCTGGGAGTACAGTTATGAGTGAATTGAGATTCTTTTATATTCATTTCTCGTGCTATAATATAATAAACATTTTTATCGCCAAAGTTTTCTCGATGAATATGTTATCAGAAATCACAGAATTCATCTCATAGTTGACTGTATGGAATCAAAAAGAAGCAACATTCTTTAAAGTATGGGGTACATGACAGAGGTTTATGTAAAATCCATGTGAATATATTAAATACCATCTAACACACACACACACACACGTGAGTCAGTCCCTAGTGCTTTATAAGTGAAAATAACTTCATTCAATGTTTTAGATTCTATCTTAAATTTTTCCTTAAACAACTGATTTATCCCTCATTAAAAAAGGTCTCATTAGCTGTTAATCCTGATTGATATGAGGAGCAGAATATTGGTTTCCTTTTACTGAGAAATTGGTATTGTACATAAATGTGGTGAATATATCATGCTATAAGGATAATGCTTAATTGTAGTATTACTACTACATACTACTACATTACTACTACATAGTAGTAATGGCCAACATGGAATGATGTTGTGGCCAAACCCAGAATCAAGTGATGGAGAAATGTACTCTCCCCATGATGATGTCTTGTCAAATATATGGAAGAAAAGACTGAAGAATTGATCCAGTATATCCATCTACCACTTCATAATTTCATGTCACGTTTCTAACTCTAGTCTGCTTTTCTGATGAAGAAACGTGATTTGAAAGACTCAGTGTTTTATCCAAAGTCATAATCAAGAATAAAAAAAATACATGTTCACTGTAATAATTCCCTAAGTATAAGATAAGGCACACTGGCAGACTCCATTGAATCATCTTGAAAGGCTGAAAACACATCCACAATTTCAAGTATTTTCTTTCAAGATTTTACAGAAGACTGATAACAACTCTATAATGTCTTAGTTTTGAATAACATTAAGAGGGCACATATTGATAAGCCACCAAGCAGTTACTGAAGTACTGAAAGCAGGTCTTGCAAAACAATGTGCACATGGTTCAAGTTGACTGGAGATTTTAAGTTCAGTACTATAAGAAGTCTGAGTGTCATACCACATTAGACAGCTTTGTGAAGATTCTAACACATTGCAAAGAAAGGGAAAATAAGATACCTTAAATTCTGGGCAAAGACTCTTTGATGGTCAGTATTGTTTTGAACTAAAAATGCTTTGGAATAGCCGTTTTACTTGCTTTTCAACAGTTACAAATAACTGTTCATTTATCTTCATCATCATTAATTTTCTTTGTTGTGTGCTTACTGATAACGTTTACACTGTTAGTAAACATTTTTGCAGCAATAGCATTTTAGGAATAATTTTTTTGTTTGTTTGTTTTTTTGAGACGGAGTCTCTCCCTGTCGCCCAGGCTGGAATGCAATGGCGCGATCTCGGCTCACTGCAACTTCGCCTCCCGGGTTCAAGCGATTCTCCTACCTTAGCCTCCCGAGTAGCTGGGGTTACATGCACGCGCCTCCACACCCAGCTAATTTTTATATTTTTGTAGAGACGGGGTTTCACCATGTTGGTCAGGCTGGTCTCAAACTCCTGACCTCATGATCCACCCACCTTGGCCTCCCAAGTGCTGGGACTACAAGGCCTGAGCCACTGCCCCTGGCCCAGGAATAATTTTTTAATAAAACTATTTTGAGGCACAGTGATTTTGTTTTTCAGAAAATAATCACTTACAGTTCTGTTTCTGTTGCATACATGTACATAGTTTTCTCTCTTTCACACACACACAGACACATACACACACATATACATACATACACACATACAGATGCACTCACACATACACACACCAGAAAGGAGGGTGCAAAATGGCAATTTGCAGAAGAGAGCTATTTTTCTTTTAAAAAGTAGGAAAGTAGGGGTGGACTGATTAGAACAGGGTGGCATAGAGTTGTGTTTAGCCCAATGGGATGTAGTTTGAGAGCTGCTATTATAGATCAATGTAGACACTGTGATTAGGTTAGATCAGGGAAGGTTGTAAATGAAGCCCTACAGCTGAAACTATTTTCAGTGCTCTCAACAAAGTGGCCCTAATTTTACCTCTCTGTTTCATTTTACTGTAGGCAACATCTCTGATTACATATTTAATTTTCTGGCAACCTGGCAATGTAGTAAGAAGCCAATAATTTGGTCAGTTGTCCAGATGTTTCTAATCACATACATGCTTCTAAACACATAGATGTTTGATATCAGTGATTGAATTTTTCACTTTTGATCCAGATGTTTTTGTGTTAATTAGTTGCACTGATTATTATGAATTTGACTTTTCCAACCATGTGGTATATAGAGTAAAAAAATTCATCAGTTTTATTTCTTTTCCATCTCTTATCTCAAAGTTAGAAAATGGCTACAGAAAGCCCAAAAAAGATTTAACAGGATAAACTGGGATTTATGAAGTTTCTTCACAAAAGCAAAAGAATGATGCTCACAGTATATAATAGATTGAATAGTTATTCACCTTTGTATCTTATCATTGGATGCTATATAATATTCTTTGAACTGACTTGGTAGAGAATTATATAAGGTTTCTACATGTTAAGTGAAGTCTTTTAAAACTTGTATGACTCTTAACCCACAAGCATAAGATTTGTTATATTGACGTCTTCAAACATTAAATCGTGTTAGAATAGAGAGTAAAGTGATAAAAATCCCTAGGTTTTGGAAGCCCAGGAGACATGCTTCAAATATCATTTTAAGAATTGTGTAGTGTGGGCAAGTTCCAAGCTTTGGTAAAATTTAGTTTTCTAACAAGTGACATAGGAATGAATCTTACTTTGTAAGATGTTTATGATCATTAATGGTGGTATATGAACAATGATTTTTATTAAACTCTCTCAATAAACAATAGCTTAAAATTGATTACTTTCACTTCCCCAAATTGGGAAATCAAATGTTTCATAGGAAGTCACCACATAAATTGGGAAATTAAATGTTTTATAGGAAGTCACTACATTAGTTTCAGGAATAAGAGAATGAATGAATTTATTAAAATGGCTATTCCTTCATGTTTACCCACCTTTAACTTTCACATCTCAATCTTGTGGCAATCAGTCCAGAAAATGTTATGATGGGACAGCTGGATTATACAAAAGAGAAGGAAAAGATCATGGGAAAGAGAATGAAATAGGGTATGTAAGTAATTAGAATCATGGTTAAAAGGGAAAATGTTGAGGTCGTAACTAGTAGAATCCATATCCTAACTGCTACTCTCTTTTATTCCCAGAAAAGCAAAGGCTAATTCTTAGCCTTTTATAGATGGGAACTCAATAACAAAAGGGCTGATTCCTCACATAATGTCTGAATTAACAGTAACGACTCGCTTACAACTGGAGGGAGTTTAAAGAAAAAACTAGCACCAAACTCCATCTTTTTGCAATCAAACTATATACAAATTCTATTTATGTGGTAAAAATATGAACTGATGTTCTTGATGTTCATTTTCAACTTTTTTATGTATTCCAAAGTGGAAAAATACTGTATAATGTCAGTGTTTTTGAATTTTGTTTCACACAATTTCACAAAAGCTGAAACTAAAAGTAAAAATAATTCCATCATTATTTTAAAAGGGTGTACTGAGATACTGTAGTCATGGATACCAGGTCATTGTAATTGATGAAAGCACATGACTCAACTGGTGGGTTACCAACTGGTACAAAAGAATTAAAGAAGTTAATTGGGTTTAGATACACTATTTATGTTCTTAATATTTTTATAATTACACACATACACTCTCATATATGGATATATACAAATGCATACATACATGTAAATAGACACTTGTGAAATATAAATACATATATTTATATGTTTCTTTTTCTTCAATAATTTATTTCTTCAGTTGATTTACCTAGTAGGTGTGACTTATTTCATATTATTCTGCTTTTTTTACAGTATAATTCTTGTTTCAGTCATTTACTGAGGTATAACAATGTACTCCAAAACTTACTGGCTTAAACAACAACGATTTCACTTTTTTATGAATCCTCAATCTGAGCTAGGTTTCTACTGATCTTGCAGAGGGTCACTGATGTGGATATGTTTTTCAAGTCAGCCTGAGGCTGGGCTCAGTGTCTGTCTTTGCAAGTAGTCTCAGGTACTGTCCCTCTATATGGCCTCTCCATGTGGCATTTCTACCAAGATAGCAGGACTTCTTACATGAAGGCTCAGGATTCCCAAGAGCACCAAAAATGGAAGCTGTGAGGTTGTTTTAAGGCTTAAGCTAGAAACTGATCAGCATCACTTACAGCATATCCTCCTGGTTAAAGCAATTTATAAGACCAGCTCAGATTCAGGGGAGGAGAGGTAGCGTTATATTAGGTATGAATTTTAAGAGTTGTAAATGCTGGGAGGCACAATTTATTTGGGTCCACCATCATTCCCTCTGTTCCCTAATTATTCATATTTCTCCCACATTCAAAATTCATCAACTCCTTCTCAAAATACCCAAATATCTTATCCCATTGATGCACCAAGCTTGTTCTTAAGGTCTTAAATAACATCATGTAAATTATATCTAGGTAAAAATGACGCTCTTGAGTACAATTCTTTCTCTATCAGAAGACCTTTGGTTAAAGAGACATGTAGTCTTTCTAACACCCACCCAGCATACAAGGGTGAGACAGGGATACAATAGACACATCTACCTAAATGTGTGTGCAGGAGTGGGAGAGATGGGAGATGGCAGGCGGAGTCTCCAGTAGTTCATAGTAATTCTGAAATCCACATAATGTCACATCACTTACCAAAACATGAGAGGTTCAGTGCAGGTCCTGCTGATCACCACACAGAATACCAATCACCAAGACAACAAATGTTGCTAGGGAAAAAGGTTTTCATTGGGTGCTGCAGCTAAGGAGATGGGAGATTAGTCTCAAATCCATCTCCCTGACTAAAATTAGGGGTTTATATAGCAGAAATATAATGACATGCAGGAAAATAGGAATTAAGAAAAAGAGGAGTTGGTCAACAGGAAGCAGGTGGTCAGTTAGACAGTCATGGTGGTTGAAGGGTCTGACATCTTATTGTCATTGTAAATTTCAGCTCCTTGATACTATCTGAGAGGACTGATGCTTGGTTTTCTAAGAAAGAAACTCAGATAAGACAAATGTAACTTTCTTAAGTTTTAAGACTGTGGAGATCAATTTCTATGTTTATTCAAAAGAAACCTGATATATGTTGGTTCTATGGGACAACTGGGCTGGATTCATTACCATCCTTCTCCCCTACTCTGGGGTGGACAATGTAAGATGGTTAAGACTAATTTCTGTTCCATTTCACCTAGAAGTGATTCTCCTTGTTATTTGATTTTGTAATCTGGGCCCTTGACTCTTATCCAGTATGTTGTCCATCTGCTTCCTTACATTAGAAGTTGAGGGGCCCAGAGCCTTATTTGCATCTTGAATTGCCTCTGCCTTTTGAGACTAAACTATTATAATTCCCTTAAAAACTTTGAGGGCCTTAAAATTTGAATTACAATCCACTCCATTAGACAAAAACTACGCCCACAAATTTCTCCAAGATAGGCCCAGCTTCACTTGAACCTAGAGTCATGAAGTCATGGAACAACATATTTAATATGTCCAGAATTCCTTTTTCTAGAAGAGAATGCCTATAAGGCCTTTTGTTAATAGCATTAGGAGTTCCATATTTGTCTAAGAGGATCTGAAAGGCTCTGCCTAAAGTCCTTATGAAGGCTTTACAAACAGTTTTAAAGACACACCTTTTACTTGATTTTAATCCTAACTTTACATTTGATTTTTACCCTAGATGAAGATGCTGTGAAAGATAAATTTTTATTTTCCAACATAGAAAGTCCAGATCAGAAATGTTTCCTGTAGATTTTGATCGAGAACAAAATAGTTGCTTCTTTTGTTCATCACTATCTTATAACTTCTCAGACACTAAAATGAAGTCAGTGAGCATTTGAAGCATTCTGCCTGGAAATCCTTGCACAATTCAAAAGCTAATTATAAACACCTTCTATTGTCTGTATCACCATAGATGACCACTTCTGTAGTTATTTTGTCAGTAAATAAAATGGTGAGTGTCCTTTCTGAACCTCCAGTGACATATGTTGATTTCTCTGCCTGCAGTAATAGTCTCCTTACAGTTTTTTAAATGAATTTATTTATATTTTTAATTGGCAAATTAAGTCTAATTCAGTGCAACAAATAGAAAAATATTTCCTAAATAATCTGGGTGACAGAATGCCCTAATTCATAATTTCTTTTAGAAATCTTAAAAGAAGATTGTATTTTAGTGAAATAATCCTGAAACAGCTGACACTCAGTACTCAACTTCATTGGAAAATTAATAAATATAATTAATTAATTTATTTATTATATTATTTATATAATAAATATAATATAAAAAATCTAATTCATTCCTTATTTTCTGTTTTTAAACTAGTAACTTACAACCAGATTATTAACAATTGAAACATACCACACATAGATAAAATACCACAGATGTTAGAATAAGTGCAAGAAGAATTTATGTCATCTTGCCAGGTTAAAAAAAAAACTTACTAATATTTTCAAAACTCCCAATAATAAAAATACCCGCCAACAAGTCATTTTGAGCAGAATCATTAGTACAGACACAATTTACCAAATAAATTACCATTATTTATCACTAAGAAGTGGATCTATGTCAGTCAAAATTAGTATAACTAATTTTGAAAAAACTCAATTTAAACAATAAAAATCTATTATAGTGGCAATTTTTTGTTTTTGAGAAGCTGTAATTTGCTAAGCTCTGTGCAAGGAGGAGGATGCCTTTTATTTCTCCACTTACAGATGGGATTTTTTAAAATATAAGAAACTAGACAAAAAACAGACTGCAAGGTCCAAATCCCAAATCCAATGGCTGTGCACTTAACTCCCAATCTTGCTATCTTCAGGATTATGGGAAGGAAGGAATGAAGACATATTTTTAAAAAGGGATATCTATTTCATGAGGAATTTAAAGCACTTGTTTCAGAATATAGATTCCATGGGAGAAAGAATCTCAGTGTGTTTATTTTTGCTTTCTCAGGGCACATTTCGTTACATCATTTATAAACAGAATGGCTGATAAATGTTTGCAGATTAGACAGCCACTTTGGTTTTATTTCAAAAATTGCATTACAGCACAACTTTTCAAAAATTCACATAAGCAATGAGCCATATTTAAAAAATATATATATTTTTTCACAATTCAGAGAATTGGTAATGCCATTCTAAAACAGTATTAAGTTATTAACCTATTGTACTTATTTTACAGGTATTATGTGGGGATCATTGTTCCAATGTCTTCCTTCTCAATCTTCATTAACCTGGGTGAGAATTTATATCTGAGGGAATTGACAATTCCCTTGAATTTCTGGATGTTTTTCTGCGTCAGCTTTTAAGGTTTATAACACCTCTTTGTGTTAATTTTTTATCTCATATCTAGAATTACAAATTATGCAAGGGCTAAATACTGTCAATATGTGAGTTGGAATAACTTCTGACAATTCCTAGACTAGATTTAGAGAGTTGGTCTTTATCCATAACTTTACCTTCTCATCCCACATTCTGAAAGACTCCTCTTACTACTTGGTCTGATAGATATTGATGGATGCTAATGTCCTGACTGCTTCAATAAACTGGTCCCAACGATCAAGGCTGCATCTAGCTCTGCACTTTTCAATCAACTTCCACACATTTTTCTTTGTTACAATACATAATTCCTCTCCTCAATCCCTTAGGTTGTCCTTCCTTCTAAGCAAAATCTGTATCTCCAAATGCAGCAATGAGATCATGTGATTGTGTCTATGGCAGAGACTGCTAAGTGTGCACCAAAATAATGTAACCTTCCGGGTTTAGCACTTGAAACAACTAGATTGCATTTCCCAGAATTCCTCTTGGTAGGGGTGGCCATATGCAGAATTCCATGTAATGGAAAGTAACAGAAAATGATGTATGCCAATTCTAGGCCTGGTCTATAAATATCTCCATATGTGATTTTTGCTCTTTCCTCAGAGTCTGTCTGAGAGGCAATTTCTAGGGAAACCTAGAAAGTACATGAAGAAGATGGTGGAGCTACTCTCAGCTTTGGGAACTGAATGACAGCAACTTCATGCAACAGGAGAATATCATACTCCTGAATGGATTGAACATGAGTGCTAAATATGGCATTTTTAAATTAGGAAGTTAAAATGAACTATTACTTTACTTTAGTCTCTTCAGAATCTTAAGTCAGATCCTGCCAAGCGAAGATTTTTTTCAATATCAGTTTAGAGACATATTAATTGGTGAACACTAATTGCTAAATTAATTGAATATACATATGAATAAATAATTAGGCCTGTGCTGATTTATGTTGCTTTTCAATCTGGCTAATTATTGAAGCATATAATAATTATAAAATTTGTAGAGAGAAATAATAGATTCAGTGTTTACAATTTAAGATTAGAAAATATATAGACCTATATATGAATAAATAAATATTATTTTATTACTATGAATGTGAAAATAACTACAAATAATATAAATGTGAACAAATATATAATATGTATTTATATTTATTTATAAATGTGAAGTTATATACAAATAATATATAATTTATCATTTATAAATAATAAATGTATTATGGTCTTTTCACTACTATATTGAACTTCTGTGGTAGGTCCTGTCCTAATTAAGGTTTTTATGTTAAGTTATTGTAAACCACAGAGGTAACCAAACTTTTTTGTCAATTGTGTTTCTACCTGTAACTATCCTGGACATTTTCCTATTCACAGACAATTGTTGTCTTGTTTTAATCCTTTTCAAATACGGTTTATAATAAGCTATAGAGCTGTGACAAGTGCTCTCAAATACAGATTTTTGATAACTTTAGAATTGTGACATTGAAAAAAAGAAAAATGTACAGGACTAATGAAGAGCTGAAATGGCATATCAAGAGTTAACTAAGTGGACTGAACTTAGAAAGCTGAAGAAACCCTTTTAACCCTTGCTTGGAATATTGCTGTTGCTTGTTTTGTTTTTCAGAGTCAAGGAAACTTATTTTGAACTATTCACAGCCTTTAATAAGTAAGTAAGTTATACTCCTGGGATCAAGATTTGGAGCATGTTTGTTTCTCTCTGCCTGGTTCCTCTAGAATTTGGAAACTATCTGTGAGTATTCCTAACTTATGGCAGTATAGTTGTTTGCAAGAGTGCAATAATAATCCATTTTTCTTTTGCAACAGCACACAATTGGAAAAACTGGTTAGTTTACCAAGGCTTTCACTGGGAGAGTATGCTTCCCTTTAAGGGGTCAGTCTCCACTTGCAGAGCCAATAAAAGCCCCATGGGGAGACTGGCCTTATACCCTCACCTACACAGTACCTGTCAGGGTTTCTGACTGGTGGTCAGTAAAGAATGTCACTTTCTAACACGTCTAGGAGCTCCAAGTTTATCTTGGGACCTTAAGAGGAGAGAGTCACCCAATTCATAGGTGTTTGAGGATACAAACTCATGGCTGAGCTTGGCTTAAAGGTCTTATCTGAGACTCCTCATGGAATAAACTTCCATCAAAGCCAATCCAAAAAGCCTATGTAGAAATAATTATTCTGGCTACATTTTATGCAAGTAGTCAGGCCAAGTATAAAACTAAAGTCTATTTTGCAAACCATTCAGTCCTATGATGATTTTTTAACAAACATAGGGACTGGAGAGAGAGAGAAATGTTTCAAAACTTATCATACATTTGTCATTAAATTCTAAACTCATTAGTTGTTTTTAAGTTTTTGTCTATGTTTTAGACTATCCCTGCTTGCTCCTGTGAGCCAACCAGAAATCCTTGGCTGCAGCTTAGAAAGAGCAAGAGTAATGGGTAATGTAGAAATCCAGATCAATATTATAGTTCTGCAAAATTATCCTGCAAATCCTGCCAGGTGATGGAATAAATAGCGTGCCCATCACCTGGCGGTTTCCTTTTTGGGAAAGTGAGACCAAGGGAACTAACCAAAGCCAAGCACCATGCACCCAAATCCTAGCAAGCATAACTATAGCTACCAGTTATCTGTGTGTCACATCCTTTTCTCTCCTTTGTTGGAGGAGGACTCAATTCAACAGTTTCACCTTAGCACTTGGCTTATAATAAGGAGTCCATGCAATGCCCCTTGAGACACGTTTTTGTCCCAGACTCAATTTCAAGCTTTGGGTCAAAGCCCTAGGAAAGAAAACTGGATCTGGAAGATCCAGAGGCAAATGACAACGGAGGTTGTCACAGCACAGGTGAGCATGGCTGATTCTTGCTAATTAAGCCAACCTGAAGCTTCCTGTTTCAAGGATAAAGGTCACATTAGTATCCATGACATACATGTAGTCTAGGGAACTCCAAGGCTACTGACAGCAAAAGAGATAGGGTGTATGTGGGTAAGAGCAGATGATTCTCAGCCCCTAGGCCCCCCTGCTTCATGGGTGCAAACTGCTTTGGCACCCATGGTGGCACCTGACAAGGTCACTGGAACTCAGGGATGCAAGGATGGAAGAGAAAAAGAGGTTGCTCTTCCTTCTCTCCCTCATGTACCCTGGGTATCTGCTGGGAAGAGAAGGGAGCCAGCGATTCCCGCTTCCCTCTTTCTAGATGGGTAGCCATTCTTCTTTAGTTTGCACTCTTTTCAAAAGCATTCTGAACCCTCAGGACTCCTTTAAAAAATATCTTCGTATTTTGCCTTTCTTTTCCTTGGTTCTCTCTTCACTAAGAGGTAATTGTGTCTCCGTACTGTGAGACACTCCCCTCAGATGCATCCTCCAGACTGGAAAGAATTAATTTCCCAAACCTTAAACTGGTTGGCTTGGGATTGGGCTCAGAGGAAGGAAACCCAGAAGCCCAATATGCTGGCAAAAGGATACAGTTTCTTTGACAGTCAGGCTTTTGGCCTCCCTCTCCCTGTGCAAATTGATAAAAGGCCCTGGAATTTTTGAGCTGTCCTTGCACCTCTCTTTGTTTCGTTTTGATACGTGTTTTCTAATAACCCGGTTTGTCTGTTCTTGCCTTCAGGACATCATACTGCAAACAGTCATACAACTAGAGCCTCTGATGATG
Source organism: Pongo pygmaeus (assembly GCF_028885625.2). Taxonomy (NCBI): domain Eukaryota; kingdom Metazoa; phylum Chordata; class Mammalia; order Primates; family Hominidae; genus Pongo; species Pongo pygmaeus. Next base: position 81,815,519 of record NC_072388.2, read on the forward strand.
GCCCCTTCTGCTGGGAACGCTTAGATAGGCCTCTGAGGGAGCTCTGACTGCAGTTTCCCCCTAAACAGCGCCCCCTGTCTGCAGGAAGCAGTTAAGATCAGTCTTCGTTCTTATCCTTAATCTAAGGGCAGTTAGATACACTTCTTTAGAGGGGTGAATGAGACAGCTAGGTGAGTGGGGGTCCCTGGAAAAACTCCAACTGGGGTGGAACCTTGGGAAGTTCACGTGCCATTTGCAGCAGAAAGGAGCCTGGCTCCTTCTCTTCTTGTGTGGGACCAGGGATTCAAACTGCTGGGCGGGATGCAATCTAGCAGAGGGACTCTGGCCTTGCGAAAGTCCCCGTGTCACCTTTTCTTCGTTTTCATCGAAAAAAACCCTGTCTTACTCACTATTCAAATTGTCTGCAAGCCTGAATTTTCGCGGTCATGGGACAAAGAACCCCTTAGCTGAACTGAGGAAAAGTCCTACAACATTAACTTTGTTGAAATAAATAATTTTCACAGATAAATTTTAAATAAAATCCTCATAAATTGTATGGATAAGAGAATATAGAGCTATATGGTGAGTCAAATGATAAAGAAGGAATTGAACAGTTTTCTGTACCTGCCAGTCTTTCCATATAATAGATATTTGTAATTTTATCAATAACAGTATATTCTAAATAAGTATCAATGAAATGACCTGCACAATTGTCACTGTCTCTTCCCTGAAATCTAATATCAGCTACAAGCCCCAATATAAAACTCAGCTCTCCTCTATGAAGTTTTTCTTAATGATCTCTCTCCTTTGAATTTTTGTAAGTATTATCTACTGCTCTCATTGCTTAAACATCAATATTTGTTTTCATTTCCAATTATTGCAAACAGTCATAGATTGCTTATCTTGTCATATTTCATCCTTAAGGCAAAATAATTTAAACTTAAATATTTGGCAGTCATTGAGTGTACAGATATGTGCTTCATATTTGCAAACACACTAATGAACAGAATAAAGGTTCATTAGTTCATTAAAGTAATTTTAAAGGTGTTTATAGATCTCGTGAAGAACATAAGTTAGAATTACCAGTGTGAGATTATCAGTACTTCAGGAGAAAGTACAATAAATAACATGCAGCCCACTAGGAGACACAAGACATTCTTACTATGAGAACTTAATTCTTTTTTTTTTTTTTTTGAGACAGAGTCTTGCTCTGTTGCCCAGGCTATAGTGCAGTGGTGTGATCTCAGCTCACTGTAAACTCCGCCTTCCGGGTTCAAGCAAATCTCCTGTCTCAGACTCCCGAGTAGCTGGGATTACAGGCGCCCACCACCACGCCTGGCTTATTTTTGTATTTTTAGTAGAGATGAGGTTTCACCATATTGGCCAGGCTGGTCTCTTACTCCTGACCTCGTGATCCACCTGCCTCGGCCTTCCAAAGTGCTGGGATTACAGGCCTGAGCCACTGCGCCTGGCCTTATAAGAACTTAATTCTTAAGCAAAGAAAAGCTGAAGTTAAACGAATAAACTCTCATTACACTGATCAGATTTCTCAATCTTTCTTAACTAACTTCAGGGTAAGTAAGTGACTCTACTTGTTTTTCTACCCAGTGTGGCTTTTTCTTCAATTGATCAGAGCCCATGTATATTTGCGCATGTCTCAGTGTACAGATCATAGAGTTTATATCATTTCCCAGCTTAAAGAGGAAACATTTCTGAGAATGTGCAAGTAGATTTTTATAAGCCTCGTTCTTTATTTTGTTCCAAGTTCTGTAGTTCCTTATTACACAAATGAATCTATTCTCTTCTTTCATATAAATGCAAGTGCTAGTCTTCTGAAATATATTGGCATTATTCAGTCTCAATTCCAGCATTTCACCTATCCACAAAATCCTCCCAGTGAGATAACCTAGATAGCTAGTTGTCTTTGTGTGGTTTATATATTGCTCTCATAAAGAACTGTGGTTTACCACATTCTTTAAAACGTGTAGTTTGAAATATTCCAGTCATGAAAATGTATGCTTATGCGCATAGTTTAAGAAATACATTATAAATAGAGTTGTGTCCTTATGTACTCCCTCCCCAAACATATCCTCTTTCCATACTCTCACGATGCCTACCCTCTTGGTTTTGAGATTTCTCCTTTCCACATATTTCTTCATATTTTTATTTCATAAGCATATTTCCTCAGCATCGTATGGCTTACAAGGCGTGCATTTGAATTTTATATAAGTTGTTTTATATCAGTCATATCATTTTTTACTTGTTCTTCCTTCACTCAATTTTATGTTTGTAAGAGTCTTGCATATCAATACATATGACAAAAACTATTTTTTTTTAAATTTATTTAGAAAGTCTGTTTTCTTGGGATAGAAGCCACATAGCTGAACTCTATTCCCTAGCCTTCTTCATGGATAAGTGTAGCCATGTAATCAAATGTTAGATAATGATACGTGAATGGAAATGATGAACTATTTCTGGGGCAAGTGTTTAAACTAACAATATGCTCTCTGGTATCATTTCATTTCAATGTGCGGGGTAAAGTTTTGATAAGGTCCTAGAATATGGTGAGACCAGAAAATAAAAAACCTTGGTCACTAAATGACTTATTGGAGAAAAGTTGACAGTTAATGAGAAATACCAACTTTTTCATTAGCTTTGTGAGTAAATTAATACATTTCTATGTTATCTGAACTGTTGTAAATAGCAGCTAGTATATTCCTGACTAACACAATACTTATAGTTCTAGAGCATTTGTTTATAGTGCTCTATTTCAAGTACAAATATACAAAATTATTTAATGTATTCCTTCTGTTAGTACATATTTTGGTAAAATTTTTCCTAATTTATAATACTTATGAACAATGCTATAATAAGTAGTATCATACATATCTCCTTGGACAGAGCATTGAAGTTTTTCAAGGGTACATATGTTTGAATGGAATATTGGTTGAAGCTAAACTTTATGGCATCTTCAACTTTACTAGATTTTGTCATCAATGATCTCTATGGTGTTTTCACCTTATATCCTACTGGATGTTTTTGTAAGAATGCGTAGGAATTTGAAAAAATCTGAATTTATCTTTTGATGTATAGAGCTCAATTTGTATATCATGTTATCATTAATGATTCATTAATTGTGGAGTGGCATAAATAGAAAACAATGTTAACTGATAAATAATTATTCACTAGTCATTTATCTTTTTATATCATCTAATAATCTTATCAGCTCTGGGAGGTAATCAGGAGGACATAAAATATTTATCTCAAAAATAAGGAAAGTGATTTAATATAATAGGTTAGTCATTATACATGCAATAATGAATAATGAAAGTCATACACATATCGATGTAGATATTCACTGAATAAATAATGCTCACATGTAATTTATATAAATAAAAAACAATAGAGAGCCATAATCTCAATCAACTCAAGCTGGAAGGTGTGCATTGGCCTTTTATTATTCAAAAGTTTTTATTTTTAATATTTTGAGAGGAAAGGTAATGACATAAAAATAATTTAATTAATATAAAGATATGTATAGTATTCATTGAAAGAATAAGACCAAAGGTATAACTTCAAACCTATAAAAATCAATTTAGTGGGTCACTCTTAGCCTCTTAGCATATTTAAAGAAATAAATAAGAAGAAAAAATTAGAGTGTAAAACACATACATGATAAGTGTTGTTTTATAAAATACTTGTTTGAGACTTTCTATAGAGGCAAAGGTTTTCAGATTTGATTATATTTAATTTAAAGATTTCTCCAGAGGAAGAGAGACCCAAAACTAAGTTAAAGCACAAATCAGAAAACTAGAAAAAAATGTATTTAAACATTTGTAAGAGATAATTTATTAATTCTAGTAATATACTCGTAGTATGTTGCTATTATACTACATATCTATGTAAAATATGTATACACAGAAGTGGTTTCCATAAATCGATAGGAAAATAATAAATTTTTAATAAAAATGGGCAAGAAATATAAGCATATGGTTCATAGAAAAAAGAGTAAATTGTAGTTGAATGAAAATATCCTAATGACACTAAGAGCTTTTTTTAAATGAAAAATGCTAAATAACTATATTTATTTCACTCAAATTATAAAATTTTTAAGGTACATATATATTCAGGGAAACTTCTTAGGAAATAGTGTATCTCATGAGTTGTTTGAAGTTATACAGAAGTCTTCGTAGGTGGCATGGACTTCTTTTCTTAAAATAAACACCTATATTTAATTTGCTCTTTGTTCTATGTATTATTTTAACTAGGTACAAATATAAAATTTTGGATTTTGAGTTTTTGATTCTTAAATTTTTATTTAGTTAATAGTAAAAAATGAAGTGTGTTCCTTTACTATTGTTACATAACAAGTTAACACAACCTTATTGGTGCAAAGCAAGACACATTTATTATTTAAAAGTTTTTGTAAATTAGATGTCCTGGGATAGCTTCCTGGATCCTTTCCTCTCAAGGTGTTAGTTTGGCTGTATTCACATCTGGAAGTTCAACTGGGGAAAATCCATTTCTGAGTTCACTTGGGTTGTTGGCAGAATTAATTTCCTTAAAGTGATAGGACTGAGAGCGCCTGCTTCTTGCTGGCTTGGGGGCTGGATGCCAGCCACTCCAAGCTCCTTGAGACCATTCATATTTCCTTGACACTTTGGTTTCTTCTACATGGTTGCTTACTTTATAAAGCCACAAAGGAGGCTCTCTAGATTACATCTGAGAGTTTTTAGATTACTAAAATGAAACTTTTATATGATGTGAGGTCATTACAGGAATGACTTTCTGTCACCTTTGCCATATTTCATTGGTTAGAAGCGAGTCATAGATATAATCCATATTCAATGGGAGGGGAATAACACAAAGAATAATAATACCAAGAAGTGGGCTTCATGGGAGGCCTAGAGTCAATCTACCACGTGAAGGGAACAGGATCACTAACCTAAAACAAATCATAACTGCCGTGGTTTGAATATGTCCCCTGAAGTTCATGTGTTTGAAACATAACCCCAATGCAACAGTATTGGGAGGTACAGCCTGATAAGAGGTGATTAGGGCATGAATGGAATTAATGCTATTACCACAGTAGTGAGTTTGTTATTGCAAGAGTGCTTTTGCTGTGAAAGCTGGTTGAACACCCCTTTGCTGTCTTTCTCTTGCTCCCGCTGTCTTGCCCTTCCACCAGGGGAAGAGTCAGCAAGAAGGCTCTGGCCAGATACGGATCCCTTGATCTTGAATTTTCCAGTCTCTATAGGAAATACATTTCTGATCTTTATAAATTACCTGGTCTCTGGTATTCTGTTATAGCAGCACAAAATGAACTAAAAAAAAAAAAAAAATTGGTACTAAGAGTTGGGAGTGTTGCCATAACTAATACCTAAAAATGTGGAAGCAGCTTTGGAACCATGTAACGGGTAAAGATTGGAAGAATTTGGAGGCACAGGCTAGAGAATGCTTAAATTACCAAGAATGATGCATTAAAGACAACTTTGGTGAGGGCTCAGAAAAAGACAGGAGCTGTAGAGAGAGACTAAAACTATTTAGGAATTACTTAAGTAGTCAAGATCAGAATGTTGGTTAAAATAGGGACAGTAAAAGCCACTCTGATGTGGTCTCAGATGGAAATGAAGAACATGGCACTGGAAACTGGGGTAAAGGCTATCCTTTCAACACAGTTGGAAAGAGATTGTCAGAACTGTGTCTATGTCCTAGGTCTTTCTGGAAGACAGAACTTAACAGTGATGAACTAGAGTATCAGACAGAAGAAATACCTAGGTAGCAAAGCATTCAAAGTACCTCATGGCTTCTTTTGACCACGTTCAATAATGTAAGAAAAGATACATCAATTTATAGGTGGAATTTATAATTAAAAGGGAAGCAGAACAAAAAGATTTGGAAAACTCTCAGCCTGGCCACATAAAGAATAAAAACGGGTGTTCAGGAGAAAATACTAAGGGTGTGGCCAGCAACCATTTGCTAAAGGGATTAAAATACATAGAAGGCAGCCAGGTTTAATTCATCAAGGCAGTGAAATAATAATCTTTAAAGTATTTCAGATCTTTTTGAGGCCAGCTAGGACTCCGAGGGCATGGTTTCTAGAGAGGTGCGAGAGGAAACTTCATATTTGCCACCCAGAGCTGCCTTGAGACTTTAATCCCTGCATCCTGAGATAGTGTTCCTCATCCACCCCACCCACGGCTCAAGTAGCCCAAGTGTAACCGGACCCATTGCTCTGATAAGTCCTGGTGACATCCACATTGTGCTGACTCTGTAGGCATGCAGAGTGTGTGGGCTGTGAGGCCATGGTGGTCTCTACCTAGATTTCAAAGGATGTTGAGGATGGCTTGGGGACCCAGGCAAGAACATACCACAGAGGCAAAGCCACTGCAGAGAATTCACACTCAGGAAACTCCTAGTGGAGCTGTGAGAGTGAGGTTACCACTGAGACCCTAGAACTGTAGAGCTACTAGCACGCAATACCTTCTGGGAGAGCTGCAGGAATAAGACCCCAACCCACAAGAGCTGTGCAGGCTTAGCCCAGCAAAACAAAGGGGTGGGGCTCCCTGAAACCTTAAAGACCCTCCCTCCAAGGAGTCAAAGGGGATTATTCTTCAGCTTAAATTTCATGTTTTTTGCCCTGTTTGGTTTTGGATTTACTTGGCGCCAGTTATCCCTTTCTTTTTGTGTATTTCTTCCCATTGGAACTTGAATGTCTGTCCTATGCCTGTCTTGCAGTTGTATTTTGAAAGTAGATAAGTTGTTTAGATTTAACAAGCTTACAGGTGAAGAGAATTGTATATTAACTCTCACACATATCCTGATTTAGATGAGACTTTGTACATTGGACTTTTGATTTAATGCAGGAAAGATTTAAGACTTTTGGAGCTACTGAGATGGAATGAATGTATTTTGCACTCTGAGAAGACATGAATTTTGGTGGCTGGGGGTACAATCCTACGGTTTGAATGTGTTCCCCAAAGTTCATGTGTTGAAAACTTAATCCCCAATGCAACATGTTGGTACAGGGCACCTAATAAAAAGTGATTAGGACATGGGTAGATTAATGTTGCTATATCACTAGTAAGTTAGTTTCTCAAGATTGGGCTTGTTATAAAAGTGAGTTTGGCCTCCTCTTGCGTCTCTCTTGCTTGTGCCGTCTTGATCATCTGCCTTCCACCATGGGGTGACACAACAAGAAGGATCTCACCAGATGCCAGCATCTTAACCTTGAACTTATCAGCCTCCAGAAATGTTAGAAAAACATCTTTGTCCTTTATAAATTACCTGGTCTCAGATATTCTGTTATAATAACACAAATTGACAAAACAATAACTAAATTATAATTTTAAAATCAAAGAGTATCTTAGGGTTTCTTATAGGTAGACTCTTACACATAGTAATACAAATTGCATGTATTGCATGCTTTGAATGAGTTATTTCTTTTCAAGGTTGTCTAAAATTTTATTATTTACAAAACAGAGTGAAATTCTTAAATACAATTAAATATTTTAAGACTACATATCATATATTCATGAAAAATTGAATAAATTTCCAGTTGCTTTCTTTCTAATTATCCACATAACTTTCAAATGCAAAGGAAAAACAATTTAGTTTTATTAAATTTAAGTTATGCTGAGATAAATTTCAAGTCAGCAGTAGCTATAACTTAGAGAGGTTATGTAAATAATTAACCTTTGAAAATAATACTTGCAATGTGAATGTACATATCAATAAAAATAATTACCAGATTCTATTCACCTTTAATCAAAGGGTGCAGTGGGTAATTTAGAAAACATTGAAAATATTTGCATATCATTCAGAGTATTACATTTTCTCAGGTTCTCGCTATTAATAGGCCAAGACAAAAAAGCTTCTATATCAGTGTGTAAAAAGAGGCACAGTGATTATTTAATTGACAAGCAGTAACAACCTCTTCATTACAAAAACAATACTAAGCTTTATTTGTTGATTTTGTTGCTTAGGACAATAAGCTGATTTCATAAGTTGTCAGTGTTAGAACTTAAATTGTAAAAGGAATTTTCCAACAAAAATCAGACAAGGAAGAAGAGGTATTGCTATAAAAATAGAAGGTTTTTAATGAGTTTGTTTATCTGTTCATCTATATGTGGTCTTTACAAAAGAGTAAAACATAGGCATATAAAAACAACTTATTTTGGGTGTGAAACATTTAAACAGCTATTTAATTATTCAGTTTCTGTTTATGCACCATTGAAATTCTGTTTGCTCTTTGATTCTTTCTAGCAGATTTAAAATACTGAGATCTTCATCCTCTTGTATATATGATAAATGAGATTAGGATACTTCCATTGTTAAGAGTAACCTTTAATTGCCATGATTAAAGAAAATCACATTCTTATATTGGAAGAAGGTACCCACCACAGGTTCCTTTGCCTTTCTTTGGAGATTCTGATAGTCACTCTTACGTCCAAAGATTTTTTTTTTCTGATCTCTTTTTTTCATATTGTATTGAGGTATTTAGGAGGAAATTAGGTTTATTCTAGTTTCACAGTTTATTGACACTCGGTGTAAATGGTACACTGACGTGACTCCTAGGTGTTGTAAGTGTGGGATTTTCTCCTATGTCCATCCCCAGTTCAACCCCTTCCCTCTCACTTTCCAGGCTCACAATCTGCTACCCTTCCTTCAGGAATGAGTGCTGTAAAATATTTTAATTATGTGGATAAGTCACCTTTGAGAGGAATATTGCACATCTTGTGTAGAATATGGAGTTGGGTGCAGTACACCTGGGTCTTGGAATGGATACGAGGAATAGCAGGGATCACCAACAAAATACTAATGGGAGGACTTCTTGAAATGTCCAAACTTGTAAAGTCACTTCCCAGAAATTAGCTGATTTGTCAAAAAAATAAAAATGGGAAATAGTTTTGTCATTTAAAAAGTGGGCAAGGATACACAACACATAATTTGAGAAATTTTTTAAATATTATGTACAAAGAAGTGGATTAAAGTAACAAGAAGCCTGTTCACACTTCTAATAAAATAAAAACGGTAAACCGTTGTACAAAGTCAGTGAATAACACTCAGGACTCATCTCTAAATTAGAAGAAGAGATAAGTAAAGCCAATTCCAAGAGAGATACAGACCACTCTGCCTGCAGAGTTTTCAACTTCCAGCCTGTATCATGCAGCATTTGAGAACTCCTGCTATGGGCCTCCATTATAAAATTCAGTATAATTTTGTAAAGTACAAAATTTAGTAACCAGTCTTCTATCAGCTTTTTATTTATTGATTTTGGTCATTGTACTTTGCTGATGTAAGATGTTAATAGTTGAAAAGCCTAGGGAAATGATACATACAAACTCTGTATTATTTCATCAAATTGTAAATAGAAATTATTTAAATATTAAATGCTTATATATATTTCTGTAAATAAGAAAAGTCTATTTTCTAAGCAACAAAATCCCCTATAGAAAGAGAAGTGTTTTCTTTGGTAATTACCAAAGTTTATTAGCTAATTTAGATGAGAGGTAAGTTTCCTAAGAAATTTTTTTAATAATGCAAGATAGTGAGCTAGTTTATAAATTAAAGTGGGGGGACAGCTATCTTCTTGGATGTCTTTACACAATGGAGTATACAAGGGGTGGAGCAGAACTGCTGGGAACATTAGAAACAATTAGAAGTTTTGTAGAGACAAAGGCAGAACAGGCGAGATGGCTGGCAGCCAGAGCAGGCCTTTGAATGAACAGCAGTGATGTCTAAATGAGGATTTATTTTAAGTATATTCTGTGAAGTGTGGTATGACTTCTCTTGCCTATACATCTATGACATTCTCAATAACATCTACTTCTCTTGCTAACATATTGAGAAAAAGGATGCTTTATTTATTTATCTATTTATTTATTTATTTATTTACTTAGGCATAGAACTGAAGTACTGAGTATGTCCCCAGTGCTGTTTCAGGAAAGCCCTCCAACATTTGTGCAAAACTTTGGAGATATTCTTTTCCTCTCTCAATTACTACTGAGAGAGAAAGGACAAGTGTATTCAAAGACAAGATCCAGCCCACATTAGAGGTAGGAGTAGCATCTGTATGTCTTGGTGAATTGCACTGCCTGGCAAGAGTGGGTAGATGCACGGATAAATATTCAAATGTGTATGCACACCATGACTATTTTTGAGGAAGCCAGACACAGAAATCCTAAAGTCATATGTATCTAGGAACCGAAGCATATCTCTCCTAATCTAGACTCTTTCCTAGTACATTTTATAGGTGCATCTGAATGTAATAGATTTGTCAAAATCTTTCTTTCACTCTTCACAGGTCTTAAGAGAAGCCAGAAACTGTATTTGATCCTCAACCCCTCAGTAACAAGGACACTCTTAAAATTAATCAGGATTTAATTCTAAACAATATATAGTTAATACATACCTACTATGTTCTGAAAACATTAAGATGATTTATGGCATACAGTGGACATACAGGTGTCTCCTCTTTTATTGTGGTGTACTTGTTCTGCATATTTCCCTGTTTTGGGTCATGGTTTTTTTTTCCAGGATTTGTTTATCGGTTTCTCTGACTTTCTGATTTCTAGTTATCTTAAATTTTAATTATTTGCTTCTCCTTTAGTCACCTAGATTTCTTGCTTGTCTTTATCAAGGGTGTGTCATTCTTTTGATTCCTGTATGTTTACACAACTCAAGTCCATTCTTGTCCTACTGTTCTTATCACCATAGTTCTCCATTTTCCTGGTACTAGCTCATTTCTTGGCCCTAACATAATGCTCAATACTCTGCTTCATTTAATCAATATTTACTGACTGAGGAGGTCTGGGAAGGAAGACTATTCTTATTGTTTTTTTCCTGTGAGTTCTTAGACAAGTATGCTTCCCTGTGAATTCTCCCTCTGTCCTCTCCTTCTGAACTCAGTCCAAGATGCAGGAAAACAGAACAGTCTGCATTCCCCTACTAATCCTTTTGGCAAGTGTGGTTGATGGTACATAAAAGAAAACATTAGCTTGAACAAGTCAATAACAGCATGTAACATGAGCCTCGATTTTTCTTTCTTATTTTAAGGTAATGAGAGTAAATTTAGCCCAAATGTGTTCCTGCTGTCTAGTTTATTTTAGGGCAATTTAAGAAATAATTCTCCACTGTACGGTTCATGTTCAACTTTGAAATCATCAGGTTAGCAATAGTGAGCTGTTATCTGCAAGTTAATTCAGATTCAATTTCAGTGGATAAAGATACAAAGTAACTCAAATTGCCATCTTCTGGTTCAGAAATAATTCTTTGGAAATTGGAGCCTAGGTGACGGGAGAACATTTTCTGTAAAGTTAATTTAAATTAACAGATTCAATTTCATATGTGTTATGAGCCACCTGAATTTCCAGATGGGTACTGTAACATTTAAACAGAAATTCCACTTAGAACTCATTCCCTACACTGGCATACAGTCCTGGTAAAATCATCTCTCAGAAACACGTCAACACAGGTCCAATGGAAGATAATCATCATAATTTTCCACAAAAGTGACTTTGTTAAGAATGCAGAGAGAAGACAGGAATTACTAAAGATTTCAGAGGTATCATAATTTAAGCAGACTTATTTCAAATGAGAGCAATATTTGCTAATATTGCTTTTAGAAGAAATCAAATAAATACATTATTAAACAAAGCTAAAACCAGAATTCCAATGCAAAATAATGCCCAAAATCCCTAAAGTATTTATAAGCAGTGCTTAAATTATATCTTCTGAAGAGTTTTCTTTTTTTGCTTTTCAAATTATTTTATTGTTTTAAAATAGCACTTTTTTAATGTTAGAATTGAGGAATTCTAGATATGAAGATATTTGATTATCTTTGTGAAAATTGAGAGAAAATTTAGATGACAGTAATTAAGAAGGAAAGAAAATCCTTTATGTAAAATACAAACAATAAATTGAGGATTATATGTAAGTTTAGTTACATAAATCCACTTGCAAATATGATTATGGTTGTCTATATCTTAAATTACAACATAATTTAGTCTTTAAGGCAAATTACATAATAATTTGATAATCAAACTAAAGTGTTGGAAAAATTAAAAACAGGGTGATTGTCATTTGTACACTCATTCTGTGCCAATTTTACCTACATTTTCAAATCAAATTCTAAACTGATGGTCATTGACATCTTTGAATCCACAAATCATAATATTTAATGATTGTCCTTAATCTTACTAATAATCTAGAATTTACTTCCAAAAGTTACTTCCCTCCGCTTGAACATATTCATGTAGAATATTCTTTTTATTCTGACTCTTCTTTATACATGTCATCATTTTTTTTTCAAATAGTTCAATAGGAATGTAATAGACCAAGAGGGCTGCTCACTCTCAACCCTTCTTGCTTTATACTCTCTAATCTTTCATCTTGTTAACACCAGACCCCTATGTCAGCATTTCAGCATTACCTCCCTCCAACAATTATACCATGGACAAGCCAACAGGCATAAACTCACTGTACCTCTCCCAGTAGTTTCTCTATAAATTTCTCACAGAAGCTTCTAGCATCTCTAATGCATGAGTAGAAGACTATACATAGTAGCTGGTTTCCAAAGATGGCTGCCCAATGAACCATTCTTCCCAGAATTCCTGCCCTGCTATGCTTTTTTCTGTTTGAATTTTTGTTGCCCCTTGAATTCTGAACCAATAAAATAGAGTATTGTGACATTTAGGGATTTCCAAGCATGAGTCAGAAGAAGTCTTGAGGTTTCCAACTGGAGTCCTTTTCAATTGTTCTTCTTGGGATAATCTCTCTTGGAAATCAGCCTCCCTTCTCTGAGTAGCCCAAGTCACAGAGAGCACCAGATATAGGTGCCCTGGTAGACATCCCTAGCTGAGGTCCTGGCTGAGGTTTTGGCTAACAGCCATTATCTGTGGGCAGCCATAGGACTGAGCCATCTTGGACACCCAGTTTAGCCAAGCATCTGACTATAATCACACGAGAGGTCCCCAAGTAAAAACTACCCATCTGAACCTAGTCAAGTCACAGATTTGTGAGAGATAAAAATAAATTGTTGAGTTAATCCAGTAAGTATCAAGGTAGTTTGGTATTAAACAAACAGATAATCAGAATACCATGTAAAGAAAATAATATTTCTACTATTTATATTGTTCAAATTAGCCTAAATCTAACAAAGTAATAAACCTACAAATACATCTGGCTACTAGCACTGAAGGCCATTTTACAGGAGTCATTCAACTAATAAATTTCTCATTTCTTAGTGCCAGCTTCTTATTGACAAGTCAGTGAAATCAACAAATCTCTAAGAATGGCAAAGTAGGTACAAGAAATTAATGAAAAATGTTATTTAAAACAAAATACTCCATGATTTGTTAAATAAATTGAATAGCTCTGTATTTAATAATGCCAAGATTTTTAAGTTAGCAAAAGTAATTTACATTTACCATTAACCATTTATGTCAAATGACTTGCTTATTTGTGTATCTTTAATCTATTTTAGCGGTTTTCCACTAAATTTAATTGAAACAATATAATTAAATATTCTTTAAATGAGACTGCTTAAATACAGATTTGCATTAGGTTTCAAATGTTACGTCCTCAGATAAGCTCTTATGGTGACTCTATTTTAAATTGACACACACACAGCTGTCACGTACATAGTTTATTTTCTGTTTTATTTCTTTCATAGCTCTTACAATTTTCTCGAATTAGCTCATTTTTTTCTTGTTTACTTTTGTCGCCACCACTTTGGAATGTAAGTTCCATGAGAGGAGGGTCTTGGTATCTCTTGTTATCCCTAAGATATCTGGTTCATTATATTCCTTAAGGCTTACATGCTGCTTAGGACAGATTAGGCCTTCAATCATACTTGTTAATAAATGAATGAATAATTTAGAATTTTTCAAATGCCTTCGGTTTGGGTCTCTATATTAAAAGCAGTAAAAAACAAACAAATAATATAAAATTCTCCTACACTAAATAAATGTTTTCTTCCTCTTGTCTTGCTAATTTATGAAATCTCAGTTTTCAAAATATTGTTGCCTTTAGTACTTTGCAAAAGCATAATTATTTGATAGAAAAGGAGATAAAGGAATCATAGTATCTGGGTCATGGTTGGAGGTTTCCGTCACTAGTTGTACCTATAGTTAAACCAAGTGGCAGAAGCTTCTTTTACTCAGTATTTTTCATCAGTAGACCATGTAAAGTTGTATCTGTCTTTGTGGTTTCTAGTGTAGTTTTGAATATCTAATAAAATACTTGATACAAGGCAGTTTGAAAACTTAAAGTCACTATGGCAAAATAAAAGCACGTGATTGCTAACCTTTAATATTATCCTTAAGTGAAACATAAAACACATTTTAATACCGCTCTTTTAAATATTTGTGGCAATTTCAACGGATTTTATGTATTCTAATCAATTTTTTTCATGCAGTGAAAACTATTTGTTTCTCAAAAATGAATCACTCCATTTTTAAGACACCAGTATTTCTTACCTGTTATATAACAGACAAGTTCTCATATGTATGTGTGTATAAGAACAATACATATGTATTTGTGTATATACACAGTTGTACGTGTGTGTGTGTGTGTGTATCATCCTGTCTTCATAACAATATGTGGAAACATCCAACTGACAAACTATTTAAGTTTTGGGAAATTTACATATGAATTTAACCATTTATTAATGTGTTGATTTCTATATTTTAAGTCCTCTTATGTGATTACTATGCACCATTCCAGGTGTATGAATTAAATCCTCAAGCCAACATACATGTATATCTTTTTTTGGAATTTACATTCAGTTTGGTTTTAAGACTCTATTCATGCAATGGAATATGCACAATATTGTCATTATTGTCAACAAATGATTTAGCTACCATAAAAAGAGTCTATTTCAAAAAAGCTAGAGTCCATATTCAACTATCTGTTTATTACTTTAACGGACTTCTATTATTGCGTTAGGTGTTTAGGAAACAAATGTGATTAGGACACTGCCTGGAAACTTAAGATCTTCACAATCTGTGCAAGGTGGTTGGGGTGGGGCACGAACAAATATTCAAGTATTGAAATAGACTGATATTTGTTCTCCTAGACAACTAGCCTTGGAGGAAAGGACCATGTTAATGCTCAGAAAAAAATGACCTGGTGCTACTGCTAGGTTGTTCCTATCTTGTTAATAACCCTGTTATTATTGATACTTGTGTAAGTAGTGTTAGAAACATGTTTGAATTTAATGGGAAAAGGAAACTAATTTGCAAACTTAGAGCTACTATAAATGGAATATTTGAAGTAAATTAAGGAGATAGGTGTTATTAAGTCTTTCTTTTTTCCCCAGATTTTACACTTCTATCAGCTCATTAGAGGCAGGCAGCTCATTATTTGGTTTATAACCAAATTGGAAAATGTTCTCTGAAGGGTAGAAGACTCTACAAAGAGTGTTGGTATTGAGGGAAATGATTTAATAACTGCTTCTTGAGGTTTGTACTTGGAGTCTTACAAGTAGTTCAACTTAGAATTACACAGATGACAAGGGCTAACATTTCTCAGAATTATAAGCCAAGAGGCAATGATTAGTTGGAGCCAGTAAGATATACTGTCAGGTGCATGGATTTTTATAGATAACTTGGAAAGCCGAAGTAAAATATCTGACTATATTTTTCCCATTCCTGTGGGGCATTCTCAGCATTCAGTCATGGAATCAGAAGTCTTAATACCATACAAGACTTTAAGCAGAATAAGTAGAATCAGTGCAGGCTATATTCTTCGTATATTTTTAAAGCTTATCAATCACATAGGGTCATCATGTATGGTATGACTCTTAAGGTCCAAGAAACACTAGTTCTAGGCTCAGTCCAGTGGCTTATATTTGTAATTCCAGCAATTTGAGTGGCCAAGGCAGGTTTTCTTGAGGCCACCAGCCTGGGCAACATAGTGAGACCCTGTATGCATACACACAAAAATATAAAAATTAAAAAATGAAATAAAATGAAAATGAAATACTAGTTCTCAGGAAGAATTAGCTTTTCTTTTTAATAAAGAAGTGGGGAATCCTCTCATTCCCCTTTCCTGAAAATACGAAATTCAGATGGAAGATGCCCTTACCAAAGTAGCTCACCAACACACACCATGCATCCTTTCCCCTAAGTGTTTCTTTCAACATGTAGTGGCTCTGTTCTTTTTAAAAGCTCCAGATAAAAATGTAAAATACCCCGTCTCTACTAAAAATACAAAAAATTTGCCGGCCTGGTGGCGGGCGCCTGTAGTCCCAGCTACTCGGAAGGCTGAGGCTGGAGAATGGCGTGAACCCAGGAGGCGGAGCTTGCAGTGAGCCGAGATTGCACCACTGCACTCCAGCCTGGGCAACAGAGCGAGACTCTGTCTCAAAAAAAAAAATAAATAAATAAAAACAAAACAAAAACAAAAACAAAAAAAATAAATAAATGTAAAGTAGTTGCTCTCACCAGCAATCTTAATACCTTATAGTGAGTTCACCACCTTAACACAATGGAATTAATTAAAATACTATCTATAAAAATTCTCTGTAAATTTCTAAGCTCTCAAAAGGTATCATTAGTGGTCCTTTACCACTTAAGCTTCTGAAAGAATGAAACACGAGGAAATTTTGGTTTGGTGGCTTTAGTGAAATGACAACGCCATTGAAATGAGCTACTCCTGTGGAGCGGAACGTTGGAGCATCAGCTGAAAACTGAAAGACCGGAAGTATTTGGAGGTCAAAGCTCTAAAATCAAAGTTAGGGCAATGCAAAAAGATGCGGAGTATAAATAATAGGTGCTCCATACACGTCTATTCCCTTCACCTTACTTTATAATTTTTATTGAAGTCAGAAACAAGCAAGATCAACATCCTTTATATGCATGTGCTAGCAAGGTTTCATGAAAATGAGTGAAAAAATCTTTGAAAAATGAATGTTGCTTAATAATACTTGTAATATGGTGTAACCCAGGAATATAACGTCCTTGGAGTCAACATTATATACTCAGGTTCATCTTATCTTGCTGCATTCTACATATTCATAGTCTTTTTGGTACATACTCAGCACTGACAGCTCAACTCATTTTAGCAATCTAAGGCAGACAGAAAAACAGAGTGCAAACATATATCTCAGGCCCTGCATTGTCAGTGAAGGACAAAGTAATAACATAGGGAAATTTCTCCTTCCTCAAGTTGGGTAATATTCAGCTTTATGTGTGCAATTCTGTTCTAAGTTACATATCAGCATAAAGCATTCTGTAATTTTGCATCTAAAATTAAAATAATTTCATACACCACATAAGAGTCAATAGAAAAAAAGGTAAAATGGAAGGATGTAAAAGACAAATGGGGAATTATTTATTCAAAAGAAAATTATTTTTTTGAACTGGCAAAATGCAGACAGTAGGAGACTATCATAATAAAATATAACTAATAATAATAGCTAATACAGTTTAATAATAGATTCAATTAATATCTTCCTTATGATTTATGATGAACATATTACACATAGCTATTATGCAAGGGGCAATAGAGTCACATCTTACCATTGTCAAACACTCAAATAGAAAATAGTATTTCTTGAAGAGAAAACAAAGATATAAGCAGAGAGGTAGCAGAATGTACATGGTATATGAATTTTTAGTATACCACAGAGCGATGTGCTTAGGATACATAAAGCTGATCTACAGGTGCCATGGCTGGGGTTCCAGGAAAGAGAGACCACAGCCCTCACTTTTAGGGGTGCAGGAAAGAAACCTCACTGTGAGTCTGAAAAGTGAAAGCTCTTTAATCAAGGATGTGGCCTTATTAGAAAAGGAGGTATTGAAGCTCAGGGCTGGTTCTTTCACTAACCTAACTCAGTCCCAGTGATGTCTGCTAACCAAAGGAGGAAGTGAGCCTTCAGATTACCATTCGTCTTTCCTCAGTGGGTCTTATTAGCACTTATATAGATGAAGAAGCAGATACTTGATTAACAGACTTCAAGTTTCTCACCCAGGATCCTACAGGAATTTAACAAGAGTTAAAGAAGTAAAATGGGCCTGTAATTTTATTTCTTTTTGTTTTGTATTTTGTTCTATGACCTTGTATAATGAATTGAGGACCTTTTTTCACTATGTGTTAACATCATTTGAGTAAAGTAAGAGTTTTCTGTTTCGTGTGTGTGTGTGTGTGTGTGTGTGTGTGTGTTTTAATTTGTATGAGAAAACAATTGGGAGTTAGTTTTATTTTTTTAGAGGTGCTGGGGGTAGGCAAGATTTGTTGATTATTCAATTTATTTCATTGTTATTGGTTTGTTTAGGTTTTCTATCCATATTTCTTCTTGTGTTAATTTTTATAAGTAATATTTTTCTAGATAAATTTCCATTTTAATTATGTTTTAACATGTACTATTACAAAGTTATGGTTATAATTTTAAAGTAACCTTTATTGATCTGCATCTACATGCATTTTTCTCCCTTTGTATTGATAAATCTTCCAAACTTGTGCCTAATTTATTATATCTTTCAGTTTCATCCTTAATATGGTTTCTTTAGATCTTTTAAAGTCCTTTTCTGCTCAGTCCATCGTCTTTATTATTTCCAAGTGTGTTTCTGTTAGCTAAATTTTCTACTGCTTTTGGGTACATTTGCTGTAGTGTCATGTCTGGTGATTTCGTATCAGATTTCTGACACAGTGAATGGCACATGTTTGAGTGTATGGAATTGATTATATTCTTTTGAAGAATGTTGATGCTTATTATGGCAGGCTTGATCTTTTCAAGGCTTAGTTTTTAGCATCTTTTAAGACAAGATTAAAGTACCTTTTATTCTAGAGCTAGCGTAGTCCCACTCCACAGGTGTGAGTCTTTCTGCAGTTTCTACTGATTGCCATTAATGTTGAATACAATTTCTACTACTTGGCTGCTTTGAATTTGGATGTGACTCAGTCCTGTGCGAGGTTTGGAAATTATTCACTTGCTCACTGCATTTACTTGCCTAGCCTCATAGGGCTTCAACTTTATATGCTAAAATTAGTGTGAAGTCCAAGATTCAAGAGGATACAATACAGATTTCAGGAGTTCGATCTCTGCCCTGCAGCTGCATCAGCTTTTTTTTTTTTTTTGTAGACAGAGTCTCCCTCCATCACCCAGGCTGGAGTGCAGTGGAGTGCAGTGGCCCAATCTCTGGTCACTGCAACCTCTGCCTCCCGGATTCAAGCGATTCTCTTGCCTCGGCCTACCGAGTATCTGGGACCCCAGGTGCGCACGACCACCCCGGCTAATTTTTGTATTTTCGGTGGAGACGAGTTTCGCCATGTTGGCCAGGCTGGTCTCAAACTCCTGGCCTCAAGTGATCCGCCCGCCTGGCCTCCCAAAGTGCTGGGATTACAGGCGTGAGCCACCGAAACTGGCCTGCCTCAACCTTTCTGAAATCTGATCTATGCCACCTTCCATCAGCGATCCCATCATTCTCTGTCTTCCTCATTTCTGAGCATTGGTGCTGAATTTACCTCCAGGCAGAAAGCCAGAGCAATTGGAAAGCTCACTTTGTTTTCATTCTCTTTAGTATTATGGTCCTGTTCTGCCTATATCCTCCATGTCTGAAAAGAGTTGTTTTATATACTTTGCCCACTTTTCTAGTTATTTACGATAGGAAAGACAGTGCCCTTCTATTTACTTTTCATGATTAGAAGTAGAATTACCTGCCACTAGTTTGGATGAATCTGGTGTGTGTGTGTGTGTGTGGTGTGTTTTGTTTTTTGTGGGCTTTTTTGGTGGATTAATCTTTAGTGCCATGTAATTTTTAGTATGTATATTTTTAAACATGGAATTATTTAGAACTGGGATTTTTAGTTTCCAACAGTGTATTTTTTTTTGAAAAGTTATCTTTGAAGTGTAGTTCACTCTTGCCAAAATATATGATCTTTCTTTCTCTTTCTTTCTTTCTTCCTTTCTTTCTTTTTCTTCCTTTCTTCCTTCCTCTCTCCTTCCTTCCTTCCTCTCTGCTTCCTTCCTTCCTCTCTCCTTCCTATCTCCTTCCTTCCTTCCTTCTTTTTTCTTTCTTTCTTTTTCTTTCTTTTCCTTCCTTCCTTCCTCCTTCCTTTTTCTCCTTCCTTTCTTTCTTTCTTTCTGTCTTTCTTTCTTTCTCTCTCTCTTTCTTTCTTTCTTTCTTCTTTGCCTCCCTCCCTCCCTTCCTTCCTCTTTCTTTTTTCTTTTCTTTCTTTTTTCTTTCCTTTCTTTCTTTCTCTTTCTTTCTTTCTTTCTCTCTCTCTTTCTTTTGTTCTTTCTTTTTGATATTTGTTCTGTATTCTTTTGAGATATCAGCCAAAATATGCATGAAATAATGTATTTTTCTTCATGGTTGTTTGCAAAGTTCTTTATTTATTAGATCAAACATATTACAATTGAAATATTTTTACTTGCAAAGATTTTGGCTGTTTTTATTCTATCATTTCAGATTGAGGAGTATAACAGATTTTCAATATGTTTATTTGATGTGCTTATTTCTCCTCTCTATAATTATTATTATTTTTTTTGAGATGAAGTCTCACTCTGCCACCCAGGCTGGCATGCAGTGGTGTGATCTCTGCTCACTGCAACCTCTGCCTCCCAGGCTCAAGCGATTCTCCTGCCTCAGCCTTCTGAGTGGCTGGGACTACAGATGTTCGCCACCATGCCCAGCTGATTTTTGTATTTTTAGTAGTGACAGGGATGTAGAGACCAGGGAGTAGAGACTAGGATGGTCTCGATCTCTTGACCTCGTGATCTGCCCGCCTCAGCCTCCCAAAGTGCTGGGATTAAAGTGTGAGCCACCACGCCCAGCATCCTCTATATAATTTTTGCTATGTACTAAAGTGCATTGAGACTCAGAATTTTTGTGTATTTCTGGTAAATTTTTCCCATTAACACTACATAAGCATGATTTCGTATCTCCATTAGTACATTTTTCTTAGTAATTACTGTCTTTTGATTAGTGATATGGTTAGGATTTGTGTCTGAACCGAAATCTCCTCTTGAATTGGATTCCCCATAATCCCCACAATCCCCACATGTCAAAGGAGCCATGTCAAGGGAGGTAATTGAATCATGGGGGCAGTTTTCCTCATGCTGTTCTCATCATAGTGAGTTCTTATGAGATCCAATGGTTTTGTAAGGGGCTCTTACCCCTTGACTCAGCACTTCTCCTTCCTGCTGTCTTGTGAGAAGATGCCTTGCTTCCCCTTTGCCTTCTCCCATGATTGTAAGTTTCCTGAGGCCTCCCCAGCTATGCTGAACTGTGAGTCAATTAAATCTCTTTCTTTTATAAATTATGCATTCTAAGGCGGTTCTTTATAGCAGTGTGAAAATTGACTAATATAATTAGTATTTTTTTGCCATTTATTTTTATTAGTATTACTTATTTATTTATTTATTTTGAGACAGAGTCTTACTCTGTCACCCAGGCTGGAGTGCAGTGGCACAATGTTGGCTCACTGCAACCTCCACTTCCCGGGTTCAAGCAATTCTCCTGCCTCAGCCTCTCAAGTAGCCTGGACTACAAGCACGCTTCTCCATGCCCACCTAATTTTTGTATTTTTAGTAAAGGCTGGGTTTTACCATGTTGGCCAGGCTGCTCTCGAACTCCTGGCCTCAAGTGATCCACCAGCCTCAGCCTCCCAAAGTGTTGGGATTATAGGCGTGAGCCACCGTGCCCAGCTTTTTACCATTTATGAATTCTTTCTTTTTATCATTTATTTATTTACAACTCTTCTCTGTTATTAAATAACTTATAGTTGAATGTTTTTAAGTCATTCTAGAAATGACATTTTTTTAAAGTCATTCTAGAAATGGCTTTTTCTTCCGTAGGGAAGTTGAAATTTCTTTTTTCAAATATATTCTTTGGTATTAGACACTTAATAATAATTAATTATTAAGCTTTGTTTTATTTTCCCCTACTTTTGCTCTCAATAAACTTATTTATAGATATGACTTATTGAAAAACTAATAAATCATAACTGTGGAAGTGATGTATTTTCACAAAATGAACTTACTTAACACACCAAGATAAATGAATAAGTGGTACTAGTCCCCAGAGAGCTCTCTTATACACATCCCAGTTAGTAGCTCCTTCTTCCTCAAAGGTGAACAATATCTAAATTGCTAACAGCATAGATTAGTTGTTCCTGTGTTAGCCTATATAAATGAGATCATAAAGTATATTACATTAACTCTTGAATTATAGTTAACTACTTAAATTTCCCTTGTTGTTTGTTTTCTCCATTTGTGATTTTCCTAACAATTGTCTTCCAGTTCACTGATTTTCTTTGCAACCGATTACTCATTTAATCACTCAGAACAAATTATTTGATAAACTTTCTATGAACATTGCTGTTATGTTTAATTCATTTTCCAGTTTAAACTTTTTTTCCTCCTCATATTCTGACTATGCTACCTGGTAGTTCATCCACCAGTAGTGTTGGGAACTGGTTTACAAATGCTTCTTCAGCAGGGATTGTTTCATAAGTAGTAGTCCTGTGTATCGTCACTGAGAATGCACTCCTCTGGCATGGATTTATGTTTATTTTCTGCTGAGTCTTAGTGTTTCACATTTCCTGAATCAGAAGTTCTATAAACTAGTTGGCTTTATAAGACTACACCCAAAGGATCTGTTTTCTGTGTTCTTATGATTCTTAAAATTCTAGTCTTCAACTCCTAGGACATCACTTCAATAGTGATCCCTCCCCGGAATGCTGAAGCATTAACTAGTTTTATTGTTCTCTCTTTAAGTTATTGTCTGTCTCTAGTTTATGGAGATTTGTCCTTTTGCTTCAAGTAGTAGTATATTTTAATAGGAAGAGATGGGATAAAATCTATCTTCACTCATTTATTTATTTTTGCTGACATAACCATGCAATACTAATGTAATAAATTTTACAAAATAAATTAAATCTTGCAACAAAAATTAATAAATTAACATAAATGGATATACATATAGCTGGCTATAATAAAATATAAAATTAAGAGAACATAACAACCTATCATCTAAATCACAAAATAAAATATACCTGAATAAATTCTTTTACATTCTCTTCAAAAAAGCAAATATAGCAAGAAAATTTGTGAAAAGCAAAGCACATATAAGCAAAAAGTAACAATTGAAAGAAATATAGAAATATTTTATTCCAAAAAAAAGAAAAAAAAATTAAGAGCCATGCTTCTAGAGTAAATTTCAGAGATTATTTGTACCAAGACAACAAAATGACATCAGTGAATACTAATTTAAACTAGCTTGACCCAAATATTATATCTATACTTTCATCTGAGTGATAGAAACTAAGGTAGAAAACACAACTATAAGCATAAAACCCAAATTCTATGTTTCATCTGGTAAAAAAAATAATAATAATAATTGGAAGCCATTTGGCTGAGATGACTTTAGTGCCTTGGGTTACTAGACCCAAGTAAAATAAAGCTTAAGCTTAACTACTGAGAAACCACCAACTAACCTCTAACTAGGAACTTTCCACTGAATTATGCCCAAATAAGGCAAATGCCTGGCTATAGCCAATCAAGTATTTTTTTCTTTTTTTTACTTTGCTTCCACATTCAGCTTATAAAAGTCTGATATTCACTTTGCTAAAGTGAATCTCTCCAAACCTCTTTTAATTTTGAGTACTGCTTGATTCATGTATCTTTCAACAGTGAAATAAACTCTGTTAAATGTATTTCGTCTAAAGTTTTTATTTTTATTTTTTATTATTTTATTTTATTTATTTATTTATTTTGAGACGGAGTCTCGCTGTCGCCCAGGCTGGAGTGCAGTGGGACCATCTCGGCTCACTGCAAGCTCCGCCTCCCGGGTTAACGCCATTCTCCTGACTCAGCCTCCCGAGTAGCTGGGACTACAGGTGCCCGCCACCACGCCCGGCTAATTTTTTTGTATTTTTAGTAGAGATGGGGTTTCACCGTGTTAGCCAGGATGGTCTCCATCTCCTGACCTCGTGATCCACCCGCCTCAGCCTCCCAAAGTGCTGGGATTACAGGCGTGAGCCACCGTGCCCGGCCTAAAGTTTTTATTTTAAATATTGATGGGACGGCATGGTATAATCACTAATAGCACAGATTTGGTAGCCACACTTCTTGGAGTCAGGTCTCTACTCTTCCGCTACCTGCATGTTCTTCGGCAAGTTATGGAACCTCTCTGTTACTTGTTTTTCTTCCTTTAAGTGAGAATAGTAATTGTATTTTTGCGACTTGATATGAGAATTGAGTTAAATGATTTAATACTCATTGTGTTTACAACAGTGCTTGATAAATATTAAATGCAGTTTGTTTGCTATTTGAGCGGGTTTTTACTTTTTATTTTTTTGGTTATGATGAGAAACCTATATGTGTACCAAAAAAAATGTCCTATTCCACCCCTAATTAAGATGTTAGATAATAGGACACACAGCAGTTACAAGAAAACAAAACATTTAGTCTTCAAGGGGTATGTGAGCAGCACAACATACTTTTTACTACCGTATTACATTTTTTTATGTTACTCCACACATCTGTCTTTTTTTTTTTACTATAAATGAAAAAGAATTGTAATTGAAAAGACAATTATATTTTCTCTGCTCTAATTTTTACATGAGAAGTCTTTGTAGTATAAAAATGTTAATTTGCTGTTTGAAGAATTTATAAAAATAAAAGTAACACATCAATAGACAGAGTTGTAGTTCTCCATTATTCACACGAAAAGTGACAGCAGGTGAACAACAGGAGTCCAACATCTTGTGCTGGGGAGAATTAGTCGGCTAAGTTCTCTACTGAGAGGATTTGTATCATTTGGCCACACTATTTTTTTAGTTAAGATATTTGCCTCAGTTTTTTCTACCGCAATTTTGTGTTAATACAAAGAGAGTTCAAAGTAAAAGTGAAGGAATAATATAAACTGAAAAAAATATTGCTGGATTTTACAAAATAGTTGCTACTCAGTTTTAAGCTCAACTTACATTTTTATTATTATACTACCATAGGCTAAATCAGTGGAGAAGCCGGAATAACAAAGGCTGAAAGTAAAAAAAAATTAAAATTCTGCTCAAGACCACTTCACTATGCTATCATTTTATCCATAAATTCAACCAAAAGTTTTAATTTATTAGTAAATAAAGAGATCTTATGAATACAATACCTTTCCACTTCTGGGAAGATGATTTTATTTCTCCTTTAGATACAGTTTTAAATACAAAACCATAGTGGAAAAACAGTCAAGACAGATTTGCAATCTAATGTGTCAGTAGGAGTAAAGGTTTAATGGGAGCACATTATTAAAACAGGACATCTCAGCACAACATTACAGGCACAGAGTAAAAGCATAAAGTCACATTCAGTCATTCCTCATTCATTCAACAGAGAAAGTGCCTGTCTCACAGAGCTTACATTCAAAAGAAAACAAACAAACAAAAACAGGCAATTAAAACACACACACCACACACACACACGAGGGAAGTTACAAGTGTTGAATAGGGATAAGTTCTATGGAAAATAATATAGCTGTAAAAAAAAGAGAGATTTTAAGGAGCTGAATTTTGACATACATCATCCAGAGAAGCCTCACTGAGATGCTTTAGAAGCCATGTGAAAGAAGTGCTGGTTGAGCCTTGTAGACATCTGGGGAAGCAGCATGTGAGGCTCTTAGAGGAACAGGTGAAAAGTCTCCAAGGCAGGAATATACCTGTGCATTCATCCAACAGCTCAGAGATCTGTGATGTGTGATGCCACAGAGCAAATGGGGTCAAAGCAGGGAAAATCATTTTGGGCCTCGTAGTTTTTTTTTTTTTTTTTTTGAGATGGAGTCTCCCTCTGTTGCCCAGGCTGGAGTGCAGTGGCACGATCTTGGCTCACTGCAACCTCCACCTCCCAGGTTCAAGTGATTCTCCTGCCTCAGCCTCCCAAGTAGCTGGGACTACAGGCACCCGCCACCATGCCCAGCTAATTTTTGTATTTTTAGTAGAGATGTGGTTTCACCATATTGGCCAGGCTGGTCTCGAACTCCTGACCTTGTGATCTGCCCGCTGCGGCCTCCCAAAGTGCTGGGATTACAGGCATGAGCCACCGTGCCTGGCTGGGCCTTGTAGAATTTAATAAAAGATTTGGCTTTTACACTTGAGGATATAGGAAACCATGAAAGAATTTGACGATTGAATTGACAAGATACAATTGAAAAATAAATGTTAGGATGTTGCATGAAGTAAAGACTATATAAAGGGCAAGGTAGTAGTCACATGACCAATCAGGAGGCTATTGCAAACATCGGAGGTAGTAGCTTGGATTTTGATGATAGCAGTGGAAAGAGCGAGGAGAAATGAGATGCTGTCCACATGTTGAAGAATGTGTTCATTGCATTTGCTGATAATTTATAATTAGTATGTGAGAGTCATAAAGCAATAAAGGTTTTGAACTGAGCAATTAGAAGGAGAGTTATTGTTCTAAAAGTTTAATCTAGGTATATGATAACTCAAATAATTTAAGCCAAAAATTAATGTGTGGAATTAAATTAAATTACAGTGACTTTTGCCAAAACAGGCTAGACAACTAAGCTGATTGGGGCGGGGAGGGGGTATATAAAATTATAGACTATTTGCCTAATTTTTTGAGAATCAGATTCGGTATGTTTGAAGGAGCATCCTTATATATCTATCTAACACACACACACACACACACACACACACACAAAATAAAACAACCAGGTTGACAAGATAAAAAATTGAATATTAATGGTGTTTTACTTCGAATGGTCAAATACAGATGTTTTCTGCCCAGATATTTGTCTTTGTAAAGACTTTTTGGAACACAGTCATACTTGTTTATGTATTGTCTATGGCTGCTTTCATGCTCCAACAGCAGATTTAAGCAGTTGTGACAGACGCCATATGGCCCAGTAGCCTAAAATATATACTATTTGGCCCTTTAAAAAGTTTCCTTACTTCTGCCCTAGGTAATGTTTTCCATAAAAGAGCTGGTACATTTACAGGGTAAAGAAAGTATATTTGATTGAATAATTCGGAACGAGAGATGAGAATCTGAAGCTGGGAGTAGATTTTACTACAGGTAGCTGGTTTAATTAAATTTAACGCAACTTAATAAGTAAGTATAGATCATGTACTGTCTATTGTTCCTCTTCGAGTTGCTCTAATATCATGGACATCTTGGTTGCCATTAGGACCTTCATCGATGTACAGCCATTTAGATTGTGCACTGTGTAACTCTGGGTGCCATTTACTTCATAGATTATGAGGTAATTCATATTCTTTGGTTTTGTGTAAGGCGGTAGCTCTGGTTATCATCTCTTCCTGAAGTGTTTCTCACTTAATTGAATGTGTCAACATTAACATTTGAAAGATAAGATTGAGTCTCTAGATGATTTCTGCATGCAAATTTCTTTTTAACACAACCCAGGAACTTTAATGAAATACCACTCTCTGGGTCTATTAGGTGGGGGAAACTTCTATCTTGGCTTTTTCCAAGACTTCCAGAATGAGTCTGCATTAAAATGACATCTATGATGTGGAAAATTCCAGATTCTCGTATTCTGCTTGGCCTACATCTACATAATGGCAAAATAACAGGAAACAAACCAGTGACTAGTTGGTTATTTCTTCTCAATAAAACATGACCATTTACAAAGTAGTTCACCAAAGCAGTTTTATCTTGTAGAAGAAAACTACAAAACGAAGTCGTAAAAGCCAATGAATAGCCTGTAGCTGTCTCAAGATTATTGATGTAATGTTTGTAAATAAGGTGAATTTTTAAAATCCCAGCAATTCAGCTGCTGCTAGTATCAGTCAACATCCCTGCTAAGAGTTTCTTTTGTGGGTGTAAAGAAGTGGAGAACGTGTAAATTAAAGCTGGAGCCTTACCAAAGGCTGCTTTATCCTGTGAGCTATGTAAACAAATAACATGCAAAGCCCTAAAACCTTGTTCATTTCATGAAACCAGTAAATACAAAGGGAGACTTTTTTTTTTTTTGTATAAGCACAAACTTGTACGTGGTACTCTTTCTTTGCTTAGACACGCACATCTGCAATACAAGATACTAAGCACTCTGCCTTTCATATGAATAGATGAGAGTATTTTATCAAGAAGAAATGAAACAAATAACAAACCAGCACACCAACAAGTAAAAGCTAACAACTCTTTTGAAATGCTGTCTGCCTTCCATTCACTCAAGACGGGCCAGGTAACACGTAACACATGCATCATTCAAGGTCACCTCAGGAAAATTAGTCAAGCGCAGGTGGCACAAAAATCCTTAACACTTGAACACTGACAGAAGTGTGGCAGGGTTGAGGGGCCCAACAAGAAGGGCTGAGGCAAGGCATTCTCAGACTAGCAATAACAGAAAGCCATTACCACTCCTGGGCTGAAGGCACAAGAGAAAAGACATGCAAATGTTGGAGGAGCGGCCTTCAGAAGCTACATCCTAGAGGGACACAGCCACTGCCATCAACTTGGCACTGAGTCAGGAAGCATCCAGGGGAAAGCATATCCTACCTTCCCCCTTCTCTATGCATCCCGAAAGTTTCCTGATGCCTTTCACTTGGCAAACCCAACTAGAAATCTGACAAGGGAACCCAGGGGGAGAAATCCAAGCCAGAAGCAAGGTGGAGGATGGATTGAGAGTGTCAAACAAATGGAGAATAAACAGCACATCTGGGGAAAACAACAGAGCAACACTTACTTCTTCAGCCTTGTGGTTTGTTGTTTTATTCTGCGCGCGTATTTAGTTCATTGTTTTTTCTCCCTCTTTTATTCTGTTATGTACTTTCCAAACTTTTGAATAAGTAATGAAATAATTAACGCTAGAAATTCCTTTAGCTTCTTTTCAAAGTATGTACACCTAGAAGGTACAACAAGTGTGACATATTTACAACTCACTAGGCTCTTCCAGAAGAATATCAGGAAG
The DNA here is from genome assembly GCF_028885625.2 of Pongo pygmaeus. NCBI lineage: Eukaryota > Metazoa > Chordata > Mammalia > Primates > Hominidae > Pongo > Pongo pygmaeus. The sequence goes on from NC_072388.2 coordinate 81,844,387, forward strand.
GCTGCAGAACAAAATATGCCCAGTGAAAAGTGCTGTGAGCAGAGCCTATTAAATTTTAGACTAGCAGACAGTTGAAAGCTGCCTGAGCCCTGCGGCAGGATAGTCTAACTCAGTGGATAAATTGTTCTAAGAAAGACCCATCCTTGTGAAAATATATTATTTTTATGACAATACCAAGACCATTGCACAAGGCAGTTATTGGTTGTGCAAATACCAGTATCAAATGTGAAATATACTAGGAGGCTAAAGGTGGAGAAATAAATAGGTGATCAAATAAAACATAAAGATAAATGGAAGGGCCCACGTCTGTCCTGCGAGTCTTGTCTCCAAGACATGGGATTTCTGTGATCTGACTCCATTGGCATCCCCAAACACCATGTCCAGATATATTTAAAAGGTAACTTCAGATAATTTCCCCTATATAATTTAATAATGTGTCCAGGAATAAATCAACTTAGAAGCCAAAGGAGGGCTTACAGAGAACTACTGTGGCTAAAACAAAACAAACAAAATTAAAATTCAGAGGACAGAACTTATTACAGTCTAGGAGAGGAAATCCTGCCCTTTGCTTGATTTGGTGAACAACTTTTAAAAGATAATCTAATACAACAATTTATAAAATCGTGAATCACTTGGGTTACTCCCATACATATGAAGTAAAATATAAGCAAAATTAATTTTCTGGGTAACTCAGAAGAAACCTTAAAAAATTTTGTTTTGGAGGGTGGCCTTCTATGCACAAAATCAGAAAAGAGATCTATAATCATTAATTCATTTAAATAAGTACTCAAACTGCATTCTACTATATAGATACAGATTTAGAATATGTACTTTGTCAAGGGAAATGATTACTAACTCTATATTAAATTGAAATCTGCAGTCAATCTCTGGATACCTTCAGTGAAAATATACACAAAGCAAAATAGTGGAAGCTCTTTATTTAACTTCATGTTTTATTTGTGTTTATAAAACTTGGGAGCTAGTCCTCAATATGTGATGAACATGTTTCACTTAAAAACAGGAAAGGATTCACACTTTACTACCTTAAGAGACTGTGCCTAGCAGGCCATATTGGAGGCATGGGTTCAATGATGTAGTCTAGCGTCATAGTAGTCTCCATATTGTATTCATTACTGCCCCCTCATTTCCACTTTCCACTACGGCAAAGTCATATGGGCATTCTGCTCAACAGATTGGTTGAGTGGTGGGCGAAATGATATTTTCTAACCCTGGTTTTCAATTATGGTTCTGTCACTCTATGGCATATCTAAATTCTATCTATGGCAGTTCATTTCAGCAATTTACACCTCAGCTTACTTATCTTGAGTTGGATTTATCCTATTCCATTATCATGATAAAATTCTATACATACATTCTAGTAAAAGTCAAAGGAGAAGTATACAAAGACAAAATCATTGGTATTAACGAGTAATCCTAAAATCTCCAAAAGTTAATGGATATTTGGTTACTTTTAAGAGGATATTAATTTTTCTCTTGCTTTTCTTTCTAAACAACACATCATGTTTTTAAATCTTAGAGGTAATGCATGTTCATTGAAGATAATCTTTAAAGTATAAAAATATGAGGAAGAAATAAAACTTTTGTATTTATAGACAGTCATGTATCTATGAATATGTACGTCTGATATTAGTTCTTTTACTAGGCACAGATATTCTCTCTCACAAATAGCTACACATTTTAGTAGAATACAATGATGTTATTTTCATCATTCATCAAGCTAATGTTAGCTTCAACATTAACACTATATTACAAGCATATTCACACATTAAAACTACTTCAAACAGTTATTTTTTTAACAGTTACTTTTAATAATGACATAATGGGCCATTCTATCAACATACCACAATTTGGTAAATAAGCCTGCTTTGTTTTAGAAATGTATTTTCCTAAATGTGTTTTTTCCTTGTTCTCAGAAGCAGTGAAACTGTAATGAATACCAAAGGGATAAAGTCTTTGTAGTTATCTCTGATAATCATAGGGCTAATTTTTTGAAGTGGACTTTTTGGGTTAATACTTAATAAATGTTCAGGGTCTTGATGCAATAAGCCAAATTGCTTTTCTACTTATTTTCACTAGTTTATGCTTCTACCTGCATCACATAATTTCAATCAATTATGCACACTTTCTTTGTTTTGTGTCACTTTGCTAAATAATTTCACCAAAGATACTTCAGGATGAATAGACAACATCACAAATAATTATATTGTATTGGATTTTAGTAGACACCAAAAAGGATTGCCTACATACATATACCTTCACACTTATAAACACATAGAATATATGTATAAGCACAGAATGTATACATACAAACACATATAAATTAAAGTTCTTTCTTCAGCAAGTACCAAGATCTGGAAAATTATTAAAAACAAACAACAAATGTGGTTAGATACGTGATCAGAAAACCTAAAGTCTTTAATTTCCTATAATGCTATAAAGTAGGTGAATTTTGTGAGGGATAGAAAGTGTATGATCTGGTTCTCTGACTTTAAGAGTATGGACATTACATTCAAACTATCAGCTCCATAAATATTTTCAAGGGCTAAAAATAGCAAGTGTTAACATATATGTGGAGCAATATGAATTCCCAGGTGTAGCTGGAAAAGTAAGAGTAAAAATGATAAAGGCAAAATCACTTTAGATAGACTTCTTTGGCAACAGCTCAAAAAATGAAGATGTGCATATTCTCTGATTCAACAATCCTTCCCCTAAGTATCTACCATGAAGAAGTTCATCACATCCACAAGGAGATGTGTACAGGAATTTTCACCACAACACTGACTGTATTGGTTAAATAAAACTAAAACCACATAAATGCCCTTCAAAAGAAAAATGAATCAATATATCATTACATATGTACAATGTACTAATTAGAGCATTATATAACAGTTAAAACTAGTTTAATATGTAACTTTTTAGAAGATAGATATGTTTGTAAGTACTATATTGCTAATGATATATACCTATTTACCAAAAAATGTGCAGGATTGATTAAGACAAAAATAATAACAAATAAACCTGGATTAGAAGTTACCTGTAAAAGAGAAGAAAAATAACAAGATCAGGGAAGAATACAAAGAGGAGTAGAACACTACCTTTACTACTTTAATAATTTTCTTTATTTTTAAACACAGCGGAGGTAAAAATATCTCAAAATATTCAAATTCAGTATGCCTTATCATAATTGGTCTTTCTGTATATCTGAAAAATTTACTTTTAATAGCCTATTGAAAAATGCTGATGTATTATCAGACAAATTAAATAATTCGATTCCCTGTAATTCTTTGCTATTTATCTGAACACACTCCAGACATCTCTGCCTGTCTGCCTCTTTATTTTTATCTTTGCTGTATGCCTCTGGGGAGACACCGGTCATAAACGGTTTTATGTTGTCTTCTTTTAATATTTCCCATAGCTGCTTTTCTGCCAGAACCTCATAATCTAAAGCCCCCTTCCACAAGCCTAATAACCATCACTTCCTACCTTTGGTCCCCTGATCATCTTACTGTATCTGAATGGTTTGTCTGCCATTTTCATCTTCTAGCCTCAGCTTTTTCCAAAGCCATTGGTCCTTTCTTGATCTCACAGGACTCCTTAGTGCATAAAACTATTGGAAATGCCCTATTTTCACTTTAGCTCTACACATCTGCTTGAACACATGTTCCTCTCAAAACCCGCAATGATTTTTTTTAAAGTATTGCATTAGAATATCTCTCTTCCCACTTTAAACATTGAAATGACTTTTCATGTTTATCTAGGATAAAATTCCAACTTTTACCAATGACCCACAGTGTGCTGCATGATCTGGTGCATCTGGCTATGTTAGTTACCATTCTTCCTTTACTTACTGTTACCCAGTGAACTCCAAGCACATGTACCTTTCTTTTATCTGGACATAACAGGTGTGTTTCCTCCTGCAGATATTGCCCATTATGATAGTCATATGAATGGATTCTACTTGTTCTCATTATGGCTTATCAAAAGTCATCTCTTCAGAAAACCCTTTCCTTGTCATGTGACAAATTTTGGGTTGTCTCTATTCTATCGTTATTTATATTGATGATCTTTATAATTATCAAATAATTCTTATTTTATACTTAACAGTTGCCTATATGCCCACTGGAATGTAAGCTCTATGAAGGAAGAGATCACACCCTTTTCTTTAATTGCAACCATAACCCCAGGACTGAAAAAATGTTTGCCATGTAACAGATGCTCAATAAATATTTGTTGAGTGAATGAATAAGGTTTTTACTGTCACTGCCACCAAGAAATACACAAATGCTTTTTTTTTCTAGTTGATTCTTAGCTAATTACCACAGCACCTATTTCAAAGCTTTTCTGGCTTTTAAAACTCCTAGGCAGAATTTTGCTTCCTCATTCTCAGAAAATCTTTTGGTTGTGAACAGGATTGAAAACATTCAGCCATTTAGTGTTTTTTTTCCTTCACTTTGCATTGATTTTCCCTCTTTCATTCTCCATCTTTACCAATTGCATTTCTTTCTCAGGAAGACAACTATTTTTTCTTTTTCACTTAGCTAAGGTTAATTCTTCCATCTTCTGCGTGATAGTATAAATCATTCCATCTGTCTATTTTTCAGTTTATTTGTAATTTTTTTTGTCTACAGCAAATGTGATTAAATTAGCTATGTCCAAACAAAACAAAACATAGCAATAACAAAAACCTCCTTTAACTGTTTTATAAAGTTTGGCTGTGTCTCCACCCAAATTTCATTTTGAATTGTAGTTCCCATAATCCCCAAGTGTCATGGGAAGGTCCTGGTGGGAAGCGATTGGATCATGGGGCATTTTCCTATGCTGTTCTTGTGATAGTGAGTGATTTATCACAAGATCTGATGGTTTTATAAATGTCTAGCAGTTCCCCTACTGGCACTCTTTCTCTTTCCTGCTGCCCTGTGAAGAGGAGTTTTCCACCATGATTGTAAGTTTTCTGGGGCCTCCTCAGCCATGCGGAAATGTGAGTCAATGAAACCTCTTTTCTTTATAAATTACCCAGTCTCGGGTAGTATCTTTATAGCAGTGTGAGAACAGACTAATACACTGTTTCTCCTCAAAATAATTTTATTGTTTCTTCTATTCACCAAAAAATTTCTGAAGTAAATAATCTTCTCAAACTGTATTCACTTCCTCTTCTCTCATCCATTTCTCCTTCCCTCGCAGTTTGGATCATTCCTACCACATCTACTCTCTCCAAAATCTGCTCTCAAGAGTTACCAATTACTTACAGAAACCAAATCTACTGGCTTCTTCTGAAACCTTTTCTGGGTATTGGTTAATGCCAAGTGTCACCCCCACCCTTCATAACGAGTCCTCACAATCCAAGTGCTGAATGCCTGTAAACTATACCTTCAGACTCCCTTGCCAGTAGGATTCTTGCTCAATTTTGCCAAAGACAGGTAATCATATGGGTTTTGGCGAGCTAAGACAAAGAAAAGTGATAGCTCTTCTGAGGCAGCTGTGGACTCTGAGACATGGGATTCTGCTATTGTTTTGGGGCGAGTAGCCTCCTGAGAATCACCCACACTCATGCTGCAGGCAACTGAAATGTTTATTGTAGCTTTTAGGATCTCTGTGCATCTGCTTGAAAATTACTCAGCCTTTTCCCATTTTTCAAAGGATTGCAAAAACTTCCAGTTATTTTAAAACTCTTTGCCACATGAGACAACTTATGCAGCTTCGTTTTTCCTGGCTAAATTTTAAGGATAAGAGTCTCCGTTTTTTATGTACATAGTTACTATGTTCTTAGAATTCCAGGATATATTAGACAGTGTTGTTGCTTTTCTCTTCCTCTGAAAACACTCTTCTCTTGATTTTTGTGTCTTTCAGTGTTCCTTCTTATTTCAATTCCTGGTCTTCGTTTTATTCTTTAACACTAGATCTTCTTCCATTTACTCCTGAAATGAAAGCGTTTCCTACAACACTCTACTCAGCTTCCTTTTTGAAATATATGGGCATTCCCCTATTTATTATTTCCAATCCCATGCCATAACTTCTCACAAATATATCAAAATTTACGTCTTTAGGCCTCATCCCCTTTGGGAATTCTAGACCATCACTGATACCTGCTATTAAATATCTTTCTAAGCATGTCTCACAGGCCTCTAAATTTTAACATAACCAAGCTTTCCTGATTTCTCCTGGAATTGTTGTTGCTTAATGACAGAGAAATTCACTCAGTTATTCAGGCTTTATGCTCTTTATCCCTCAACTGTACTTTCTAGAAACAATCTAATACTCTTCACTTTACCTTTACCTTTTAAGTTCATTCTGCCTCTACATCTTTATTTTGTTATGTTACTGTTTAGTTCATTTCCTCATTATCTTTTGTCCTAACTTGTTTTCCTGCTTATAATCATTCCTTCGTGCACATTGATCTAATATTCCTTCTCAAAGCTCACTTCTGATCATGGATCTACCAGGCTTAAAGTTTTTCAAATCAACATATTAATGTAAAATATAATCCCATACTCCCTGACTGGAATTTAATGTCTTTTTACCTTAAGGATTCAACTTTCTAGGCTTACTTCTCCTCTGGCAATCTTCTCTGCTTCAGTGTATTCCTTCATTTGCATCCTGTCCTTCAATAGCAACAGGTTACTTGCCATTCTCCTAACATTTACCATTCTTACCCTTACAAATTTTTGCAATGTAATCTGAAATTCATTTCCTTCGTTTGATCTGAGTGGCAAAACCCATATTTCTATGTCAAACTTGAAAGCAGTTTCTACATAAAAACTTCTTAGACCCCTTATTAAGAATTAATCATTCCTTTTGGCTATACTCCACATTCAATGAAATTGCATTGGAACTCTATCCCATTCATTTCTTAAACCAATCATGCATTTTCTTGCCTGTCTTTCTTACCAGATTGTGATAGCCACAAGCTTAGAGCTGATTCATCGTAGCTTTCCTCTTCAGCACCTGAAATAGTGTCAGGAGCATTGCAGGCACTCCATGAATGTGTGTTGGACTTAATTGAATTCCACTGCAACTCTAATCAACATCCACTGTAGGGAACAGTGATGGAAACATCATGGACCTCTTCCCCTCGGAACAACCCGTCACTAGCCAGTCCTTGAAGCACACTTCCTGAATCACACCTGGATGAATGCAGCCAAAGGGAAGCAGAGGAAAGCAACCAAAGGGCTTTTCTAAGTGGCAAAGGCAGATGAGGAAGGGCAAGCCTGTGGTTGTGCTCGTCGCACTAGAGTAGCTCCTTCAGCGCCTGAGAGCTGCTGGAAGGCAGGTGTAGAATTACCAGCTCCAGTGAACTTCAGATTGCTGGACTGCCGCCTGCTTTGGGACCTGGCTGCTCAGATGATTGTTTTCTCCATCCACTTCAGGCTCAATGAAGACAGATACTTACAAATGATAAGTGCACTTGGCAACATCCCAAATAATGACTCTTCAACCCTTGGAGACTGCCTTGCCTACACTTGATTTTTGGATTTTGAAATTTAAATTAGGTAGCCAACATGGTTCATTTTCCAGATACATAATGATAAAAATTACACACTGCATATAGATGAATTTGTCATTAACAAACTAATTTTATGAGCACTGTTTCATTTAATTTGCAAAATTCCCTTGGGATGCTGGGAAGGAATATATATTTTTTATCGTATTTTGATCAAGAGCATACTGCTTCCTTTCGATGACCATGTATTCTAGAGTCAAAAAGATGTAAATTTGCAGTTGATCTTAGCCAGTTGCTAGTGTGTTCTTTTGGGGATACTACTATACAATCTTGTTCTGTTCCTTTAGAAAATAGCTACTCACAATATTAATTACCCATAGGGATGTTATGAGGGTAAAATTAATAAAGATAGTCCTCTGGCTCACTTGGATTCTTTGAGAGAGTAGAAGCACTAGTGATCATAAAAGCAAATGAACTTTGAGGGAAAAGCTATTTTAAAGACTTACTCTAATTTTACAAACCTGGGTACATCACAGACCATTCTGAGTGGCATTTTCATTATTTGAGAAAATGGGGCTGGTCCTTACTGTCATTATTTGCATGAAGATTAAATGATGCTACAAATTTAAAAGCACAGTATGTAGTATGAAGTTGTACTTGCAAGATTCATTCAATCAATATGAGTTTCATTTATCTTTCAATAAGCCTTCTTTTATTTTTCATCTGTAAAATGGGGATTAAAAAATGCCTTGCCTCTCTGTTTCATGTTTTTTTTTAACCCTTCAGGTAAACTAGACAAGGAATATCCCTTAATAAAATTTTAAAGTGCTTAGATTACAACAGATTTGGATTTTTCTACTTGTCTCCATACAATAGGATGGTATGTCCTTGATAGGAGATCTTGTTGGCTCTGTCTTCAAAATATGTATCAAAGTCTAGGCCGTTTGATACTGTCCCCATTGCTCCCATGCTATTGAAGTCCTTGCCATCTTTCATCCAGGTGGCTGCTTCCACAGTGACCCCATAGTCTCT